>NW_021621022.1:8391498-8429655 GCF_004785775.1 Grammomys surdaster
GTACTTAAATGTTGGGAGAGAGCGATGGCTGCATAAAATAAGCTGCAGTAAGAAGAAGAAGAAAGATGAAGGAAGAGGCAGTAGCTTCACTTGTTCTTGTCCACCTAGGGCTGCATATGGCCGTGTCTTCCAGGCCTGAGGCTCTTTACAGGAGGACTACGACGCAGGGCAGAGTGGAACCTGCCATGATCTCAAGTCAAAGCTCACTTCCAGCTTAGCCCATGACCCTGGACCTGCCAGTCTCCCAGATCTTCAACTTCTTGAACACAAACTGAAAAGATGATGCTAAATCTCCTTTCCATCCTGGTGCCTCTATTTATGAGAAACTGCAGATGTGCACTTTATTATGGTTGTATAAATAGTTGAGGGGAAAAACACGTGATAGACAGAAGGAATAGACAGGCTGCACTAGTGAGAAGACCAAGAAACAGAAATGCCAAAGAACAGCACCACTCTCCCTTCAACGTGGGAACGCAGAGGGTTCTTAAACAGAAATCAAAGGCCATGGATCACAGTGTTGAAAGGCGTTTCCTAAGTGAAAGTGGTGGAGGAGGTGTGTAAGAACAGCAGGCCCTGGCACAGAAATGTGAGGTCAGGGGGATGGGACAGGGGGTTCTAGGGAGGGGAAATGGGGGAAGGGGATGACATCTGCATTGCAAATAAATAAAATATCCAATAAAAAAAAATTTTTAAAAAAGA
The DNA here is from genome assembly GCF_004785775.1 of Grammomys surdaster. Taxonomy (NCBI): domain Eukaryota; kingdom Metazoa; phylum Chordata; class Mammalia; order Rodentia; family Muridae; genus Grammomys; species Grammomys surdaster. The sequence goes on from NW_021621022.1 coordinate 8,392,198, forward strand.
AGTGTGAGTTCACATGGTGTGTGTGTGTGTGTGTTCCCAGAGGGGAAGGCACGGAGAAGACAAACATGTTGATACTATATAAAATAAACATCACACTTCCCGTTCTTTATTCTGTAGAGGACAAGCAGTCATCAAGAAGCCATGCCTAGACTGTCAGAGAGCAAGCAGTTGACAAAGAATGGGATGAAGAGTTAGGATTAAAGGCAGGGAGGCCATTTAGCAAGAAGAGGCATCATTACCTCTCTGAAGAGAATAACATTTAGGAAAACAGAGAGATGGAATAGATCCCAACAAAACTTAGAGGACAAAAGTAGTCACACACACACACACACACACACACACACCTATAAAATAAATAAATGTAAAAAACCATATAGGTGGAGAACAACCGAAGAAGATATCCAGTGTTAATCTCTGGCCTCCACACACATGCATACACATATGCACACATACATGAATATGTGTACTACACACAGAAAAAGATCTGTGTACTTAAATGTTGGGAGAGAGCGATGGCTGCATAAAATAAGCTGCACGAAGGAAGAGGCAGTAGCTTCACTTGTTCTTGTCCACCTAGGGCTGCATATGGCCGTGTCTACTACAAAAGTAGTGTGTGAACAAGGACTGAGGTGACAGGGGTCCTGCCTACAACTGGGGTGACTCGTATACAAGACTGCAGGAGACGCCTGTCTCAAATACCAACATTCCACTTTGGACAAGTTGGTTTGGGACATCTAAACAAACACAATCAGATGTGCAAACCTAAAGGCCAAAGAAGAGTGGAGGAGCTTAAGGAGAGCCCTCAAGTCCCCAGCATACAGAGGGCATCAAGACTACAAGTGTGAAGGAGAAAACACAAGGAGATTCACAGGATAGTGGCAAGCTCAAGGAAGACCAATGTCCAAACAGTGAGCTGACCCACAGAGACCCATGGGACAGCCTGGGGGAACCAAAGAGAACACACAGTTCTCTGTGAACAAAACCAGGGAAAGGAAGCAAGTGGCCAACCACGTTCAAGACAGCACACAAGAGTCCAGCAAGACAGAGCCTACAGTTCCCTTTAGTCCAACTACTCCCAGAAGGGCCCACCATTCTTTAGCCATTTAGCAACAATGGCTAAAAGCAGTGTAACAGCCACACACAGGACTCAGTACACAGCATCATTAAAAGGGATGGAGAAAACTGACTGGCTGGCTAGGAAGACAGGGCTTTTCCTCACCACACATATACAAATACTCAAGAACTGAAATTTAAATTAAAAAATAATAGGCACAAAGTAATTAGAATAGAAAAAAAGCTAGAAATATAGTACCCTGGTAGAACACTTGCTTAGCATATACAAGGCCCTACGTTCAATCCCCAGTACCAAAGAGAGAGAGGAGTATTTAGTTATAGTTGTGGCAAAAAATACATTTGTAAGCAGGACCAGCAATTAGTACTCCAAAGGAAAAGCCGGGAATCTATGACAGAAACATGACTTCTGTAAACAACATCATAAGGGCTGGAGCGGTGGTTCACCAGGTAAAAAGCCCCCGGTGCTAAGCATGCCCACCAGAGTTCAGTCTCCAGGACCATACGGTTGGCGGGGGGAAGTGACTCCTGCAAGTTGTCCTCTGACTTCCATGTGTGTCCCGTAATGAGCAATTCCATCCCCATGTACACAGATTCAGGCAAACACAAATGAAGGGAGCAGTATTTCTACCTTTGGGGATGGAGATGGCTCAGTGGGTAAGAGCATTTGCTGCTTAAGCCTGACATCTGAATTTGACCTCCTACAACCCACAGAGAAAGCAGTCCACAGCTGGCCATCTGTAACCCCAGTGCTGTGCAGGGCAGAGACTGGATGCCAGACTAGCTCTAAGTTCAATGAGAGATGCTGGCTCAAGAGGACATATACAACAAAAACAGGTAAAAGATGCAATTCTTGAAAGGACCATGTAAATGGTAGATAAGTAAAAAGATGAGGATATAACAAGGTGGTAGAATGCTTGCCAGGCAAGCCCAAGGCTCAGGGTCTGATCTCCAGCAACACAAAAATATTTTTAAAGAGATGCTAGACATACAGAGAGAAGTAACTTAAAGGTTGGCATCATCCAATGCTGACAATGATGTGATGAGTTAGCTTTCTAAGACACTCTTGATTAAAGTAAAATTAACACAAATTCCTGAAAAGTAAAGGGGTTGCCGGGCTCATACCTGTGACTCCAGCGCTTGAGAGGCCGAGGCAGGATTGCCACAAATCTGAGACCAATTTAGACTATACTGTGAAAGTCGTTTCAACACCACAAAAAAATCAGGTAATTATTCTATATGTGTGTATGGCTGCATGTGTTCACGTGTATGTAGGTATGTGGGGAGCATGTGGAGCCTATCAGGTATATTCTGAAATCACTCACCACCTTACATTTTCAAGATGGGTATGTAATTCAGCTAGACTGGCTGGCTGGCAAGCCCCAGCACTCCTCCCGTCTCTGCTGCCTTGCCCTGGAATTTTAAATGCTAGCCTTTGCCCATGGCTTCTTATGTGGGGGTGCTATGGATTCAAACCCAGGTCCATACTTAACCAACTGAGCTACCTCACTATCCTGTAATTGGACAATTATTTTTGTTAAAAATGTAAAAGGCACAGAAATACACAGATGCATATGCACAGACCTAGCAAAGATGGAAAAGCAGGAGAAACTGTAATGGTTTAAAGTCCACTTGTGGGAACTCCTGAATAAATGGTGGTAGGTAGATCTACAGATTGCTGTACAGCTGTCAAAAAAGAGAAACCAGATTTACACCACACAGGACCCAGAAAGATGCTCCCAACATATTAAAGTGGAAAGAAAAGCAAGCTATGGAGCAATTTTATTTCTAGAAAGTCAATGGAGTAGATGTGTATACGTGCACGTGTATATTCATTTATTCAACAAATATTTATTGATTAATACTAGACATCTCCCAGGGTCCTGAAGTTCATGGAATTCCTTCTGATAGGACAGTCAGACAATAAACAAGTAAACATGGAGGGCTTTTCAGTTAGTAGTAAACACGAAGAATATTAACGTGCCTGGAGAGACAGCTCAGCAGGTTAAAGTGGTTGAGTGCAAGGGCGGTAACTACCAGGAACACAAGTAAAAGCCAGATTTGATGGCAGGCACCTGTAATCCCAGCACTGCCGTACAGAGCGGGGAAATGGACACAGGAGAACTGTCTGTAAGTTAATGGGCCAGCCAGCCTGGAGTTCACAGTAGGGCAGAAACAAAAGGATCCTGCCTCAAAACAAGGCGCAAGGAGAGAATCAACTCTCAAAAGTTGTCCTCTGACCTCCACAAGTGCACCAAGACAGATACATATCTACACACATACACATAATCATACATATACATATCAATAACAAAAAAAAGCTGCACATCAAGTAACACTATTAAAAACAACACTGAAAGAGCAGTAGGTTAGTAAGTAAAACGTGAGCCAGGCAGTGGTGGTGCATGCCTTTGATCCAGCACTAGGGAGGCAGGCCGAGGCAGGGCTACGAAGGGAAAACCTGTCTTGAAAAACCAAACAGGAAAAAAAGAAAACCATGTTTGGGTTTTATCTCCTTTGCCTCTGATGGCCTGCCACACTGTGTATAGCACACCCCTAGAAATGCTTCAACTTCTCACAGTCCTTCCCCAGATCAGACTAGCGTCTGGGGTACTTGGTCTTCATCGCATTCAGGTTTGTGCCAGACATATGACATCTGGTGCACTTGCTGAGCCTTAATGCTGAAGCTATAAGACATTACTGCTAAAGCCATCACAATGGGGCCAACGGGAAGAAGAGTGATGACAAACAGCCGGAGTCCCAAGTACCAAAGGGTAATGTGACTGTTACAGAGCCAACTGATTCAAAGGTGGAAGCATTACAACTACCTTATCCTAGATGCCTGCCACCTCCGTGTGTGTGTGTGTGTGTGTGTGTGTGTGTATCCATGGCTGGGCCAGCACCACCAACGAGACTGTCACTGGCATGCTGGCATGGCGTATCTCTGCCAAGGTATGCGTGGAGAGCAGCAAAGGAGCTAACCTGTGGAAAGCAGGAGACGTGATGCTGGCTGTTGATACTGTCATTGCACATCCAAGTCTAAACCTGTGGTAATCCTAAAGAAACTGGTCAAGCTGCCAGTGTCTGCAAATGGAGACAAACTGGCAGCAGCATTTTTGATGCAATGAAAAAAGGTTGGAAGAAAAGGTGTCATCACATCACAGTTCAGGGAGGAGAAAACTGAACACAAACTGGAAACTCCTGAAAGCATCCAGTTTGATCAAAGGTAAATTCTCTATACTCTAGTCATACATCAAGAGGTCAAAATGTGGGTTTCAGAACAACTATGCTCCACTGACTGAAAACAAATTTTCTAGCATCCAGCCTACTGTCCCTCTGCTTACCAGAGACTCATGGGCATGCTCACTGAAGATGCTATGGAAAGGCTTTACATGTGCCAAAAGTTGGTCCCCAGGTTGTAGCAGGCTCAGTTCTGGCTTTTAGTAACAGCTGAAAGATCAGCTTTAGGACACGACTACTGCAGCGCCATGTTTAAAGAGGAGGAGCTGCCCTTAGGGCTTAGGAAAGCTGTAAAAGGAAGGATGCAGTACCGCTCCTCTGTAATCTCACCACGTCAGAATGGGGGTGTAAAGACAAAGGATCCCCTGGAAGCCAGTTTGTACGAAGTACAGCAGCAGAAACAAGAGAAACCACCTCAAAAATAGGTGAAAGCGGAGACCTGGCTCCTGAGAAGTTGGCCTCTTGATTGTCACCTGCGCTGTGGTGCACGTATCTGCACTCACATACACACAAACACATATACAAAATCTTTATAAAAAAGAAAATCTAGAAAGGCCATTGACCCAAAAAGTATTAACATACTTTTGAAATGAGAAGGTAACAAAGTTCATTGGAAAAAAAAAATCCAAGAAATCACTGAGCATTTAGGTCTCACAATATGTGTATCTAAAGGCAAAACAGCAGCTGGCGGGGCTTTCAGACAGCTGGCTGCGCTGGAGGTGGACATGGGACATGAACTGAAGGAAAGGACAGCGGGAGATGCCCGCAGTGCTACAGGAAAAGGCAGTTTGGACGCTGGGAGGTGCTGCACTCTGCTTTGGTGCATTCCTACCCTGCCGATGCTAAGGCCCACTGATGAAGACTGAAGATACTGCACAGAAATTAGAATACTCAAAATCCCCGAAATGGCCTTATAAAGAATGCAGATATGGAAGAACTCTGGATCCGTGGTGCTATGCTTGGAGATTTTGTGAACAAAACAGAAAGAGAAATCATGGACCCAATGATGGTGTAGAAAGACACTTTACTGAACGTAGCTGGGAAGACTTAACAACAGCAGAGTCTTAAAAAAAAAAAAAGAGGAGGACCCTAGAGCAGGGACAAGGAATGTCATAGGAGGTAGAATGGGTGGTGACATGGGAGGGGGCACATTCTAAATTCTAGAATCATAGTTCACCTTTTTTTTTGTTCAGACAGGGTTTTTCTGTATAGTCCTGGCTGTCCTGGAACTCTCCCTGTAAACCAGCCTGGCTTAAAACTTAGAGAACCACCTGCCTCTCTGCCTCCTGAGTGCTGGGATTGTGTGAGCCACCACCAACCACCATAATTCACCATTTTTAATGAATTGAGACAGGAAGCTCAAAGCAAGGTTCTTCAGCAATGACTTCAGAGAAGTCAGCTGAAGACAATGACTGATGGAAAGGCTGGCAGATGCCCAAGGAAATCACAACCACAGATGAAGTCAAGGGAGCCTGAAGCAGAAAGGAAGAATAACTATGTGTAAAGGTTGTTACAATTTCATGGCAACCTTTATAGAACAAAAATTGGTGTAACATTTTTTTAAAGGGCTCTTAGGATGACAGGAAGTTTGTTTAACATGCACAAAGTCCCAGGTTCAATCCTGGGGTGGGGGTGGGGGATCATCTGGGCCAATGACATGACTTAGCAGGTCAAGGCTGGAGAGCCAAGCCAGAAGAGCTACGTCCAGTCTCTGGGATCCACAGAGTAGAAGGAGAGAACTACCCCCGCAAGATGTCAGCTGAGCTCCATTTGCATTAGAACTACCCCTGCAATAGTCCTTGGATCTCCATTTGCGGTATCAGTCCCCACCCACCCCACCCCACCAATAAATAAACACAATACACATTTAAAGTAACAATGGAGATCTGGACAATATGCGCACATTTAGAAAAGTAGAATGCACCCGGGACACACCCAAAAGTAGGGAAGGGACAACAGAAAAGAAATTTCTTGGTATCTTTTTGTTTTCAACTGCAAAACCATAGGCAATTTTGTTTTGTTTTTCTTCCTTCTGGTTGATTTCTTTGTCTAGCCTTAGGAGAATCAGTGCTCCTGATATGCTCCTCCCTGTCAACATCCTTTTCTCTTTACCCAACAAGAGAAAATAGGACTCAACAACATATTTGAACTCAGGTGTCACCAAACAGAACATCAAGTATCTGCTAGGAGGCGGCACAGAATCACAACCTGCCTGTTGAGCTCCAGGCCTGCTTCTCTATGACTCAGGACTGAACTGACTACACTGCTTTCAGTTCCCAGCAGCTACATTAATTCCACCCAACTGCTGTGTGGAACAGGAGAGCTGTTTCATGGGTGCTCGAGGCTCTGAGATCACATTTGTCCTGCAGTGAGCAAATGGCCTGGGATAGGAGGAAAAGGTAGCAAGTGAAGAAGCTGATGCCTGGTGGCCTCATCCAGGCAGAAGAGAGGGGTCACTGATAAGCAAACTTCTGGGAAGTTGAAGAGGAAAGAGTAATCACAGGAAACCTGAGCTTTGGAGCAAGAAGGGCAGAGGAGAGCTCAGCAGCAGAGCACTTGCCCAGTGCACGCAAGGCCCTAGGTGCAATCCCAAGTACAATAAAAAATACATTAATTAACGTAATAAACTCTGGGAATTCTTTGCCAGTAAACTAGAGGCAAGAGCACATACCCTAAACTAGAGCTAATCAATAATGCCCCTAACTGTCCGGAAGTGACCAGCTGTCTGTTACTGACAATTCTGATGAAGCTCACCCTGGAAATGTAAAAATAACCCAACGAGTACAGAACCTTACAGAGTTCAGAGCAAAAGACGTCATGAAGACTCAGTCATTAGCCCCATTACTTGGCAAAGCGACAGTATTTTCCTAAAAACGTTGTGGTGACCCTGTCACACCTGATGACACCCCAGCCCCACTCTGCACACCCACCTTCAGCAGCTCCACAGCCACCAGCACCTCCTCCGCTGGAACTTTGTTATCCCCCAGCATGTTAGAAAGAGTCCACTTGAGGGGCTTCAGCAGGAAGACTCCAACCCCCCAGGAGATCCAGCTGCTGTCCACACTGGCCATGAAGTCTGATTCTCGCTGAAGCTCACCTCGACTACAGAGAGAGAGAAAGGCATGTAGGGATGTGTAATGCGACAGCCTGTCCCTACTTACCCCTTTACCCACAGAGGCATTATTTCATCACCATCTATTCTGTACCAGCTACTAGCATCAGTGTCACCTGCTCAGCCTCCTAACCACTTTGCACAATAGACGGTATCACCAGCATGTTAACTAACGAGGAGACTGAGGATCTAAGAAGGCAAGGAAGGCCAGATGGCACCCAATTTGTCTGGCCTCAAAAAATGCAAGTGTCCCACTAAGACAACAGAAGCACAAAAGGCTTCACTGGGCCTATGTGGAGGTTTTCTTCTATCAACAGGCCTGGGAACGATCAAATGAAAAAACCCTGTGCATTATGCAGACCCGAGGAAGAAGGCCAAAAGCTACACAGATGGGGGTTTTATGCTATCTCTAAGCTAGGCTGGAAGTGAGATGTATTTCCTGGTGGAAGTAACAACAGCAGCCAAGTCTACTAAATGCCTGCCATGGACAATTACTGTTAAGGGCTGTATAAAGATCCTCAGGTTTTCACAATCGACCTATATAATGTCACTATGATTTGATAATTGGTCAAACTAAGGCTTAGAGGTGGCACCTGTATCCTATGCAAGCCACAGTTTAGAAAATAAAAAAGTCAGGATCTGGGCAAAACTGCGTGGCCCTTGAGCAAAGCTGTAGATGTGCAGATATCAAATCTGGACAGTTATCAGGATGTTTCAAAGATAAGGAGCCAGAGGTGGTCGCAGTGTTGAAGGTCTCTGGATCTGAACATGCTCCATGACTGGCCTATATCAGGAGGCTCATTTTGGTTTTGTCCCTTGCTGACTTGACTGTTTTCCACCTCGGGTATCAGGTAAAGAGTTTTCCACAGCACATTTTCTCAGAGGAGAATTTCAGGAAGGTTTCTTAGGTCAAGGACAGGCAATGAAAGGTATTGGGAACAGAAGTAGAGAAGGGTGACCATTTAATGAGAAAGCGTTACTCTAAAACAAACACAAGACCCTTGGCTTTCTCTTTATTCACAGAATGAGACATGGTGCTAGGCTAGGCTGGGCAGGGCATAATACGGACAGCGTGAAATACAAATGATTTTGAATTGAAAGGAGGGATCCAGTCCTGGGCTTACTCTACCTGTGTAACCTGGAATAGGTTACTTGATCTGAGATTCTGTTTATTTTTAATGAGGGTAACTGTATTAGCTTGCCCTAGATTATTAAAAAAGGCCAGAGAATGGAGTTTGACAGTATCTGAAACCATGAACTATCAGTCATCTATTAGATATGTCACCTCTTCAAGCATGAAGACCGAACACTGTACCCGTCATACACACTTATCGCCTTTCAGAGGTCCCCAGCTTCACTGCTAAACTCTCCTCTTTGGTCCAAATGATCTTAGTCCTGGACATACCCTGAAAGGCTACTTGTACGACCTGTACCAGAGTTCCCTTGTCAAGTTGTCTATAATCCCACGAGTACTCTCTCCTTAGCTGTTCTTCCTTAGTTCAAAGTACCCATCTCAGAGATCTGCTGTAGAGGCAATTCAAATCTGGAGGTCCTGTTGAAATAACTACAGAACGGGATTCCCGCGGACACCTCTGCAAGGATGGATTCTGACTATCCCAGTCACTCCAACCACCCCAGCCCCTCTTTCTCTCTAAGTTCAGACATCCATCCGTGGAGCAGCCTCTTCGTCCTCCTCCTCCTCCACCCACTGAACAAACCCTGGACGCCGAGTCTGGGCTGTCAAAGGGCAGGTCTGATGTCAGCCCTAGGGAGCCGCCCCCCGCCTGGCCCGCTCGGCCTCGGTCCTCACCGCAGCAGGTCCTGCAGCACCGTAGCCAGCCCCAGCGGGACACTGCCCTTGCGCTGGAAGGCCTCCTGCAAGTCCCGCAGTCGCAGGCGCACCACCCCTTGGCGGCGGCTGTGGCTCAGCACCAACGGAGCCCAGAAGCCCATCTTGCTGTCCCAGTCGGTGCTGTTCACCTCGCGACTCCTCTTAAAGGCGGAGAACAGAAACGACATGCGCTCCTCATCCTCCTCCCACTCGGGCGGCAGGAGGCCCGCCGGGTCTCCCCCGGTCGGGGCCTGGGCCTCCCGCTCCGGGGACCACATCGGAACCCCAGCCCCGCCAAGGAACCGAACACAAGCCTGGCCCGGGTCCCCTTCCGCCCCAGGTCCCTCTCGGCTTCCGTCGTTCCTTCACGCCCTCCTCCTCAGCCATCACGTCACCGCCGCCGCCAGTGCGATAAAAGTCCCGCAAGTCTTCAGGGCGCAGGCGTAGCGCTGCTTTCATTTGGCCAGGGGAGGGAGAGGAGGGCGTTCTCTCCCGAGAGAGGCAGAACGCAGGCGCCGGACCTTCTTTCCGTGGCCTTTGTGCGACGGGAAGGGTTTTGCGCGTGCGCCGCAACCATAGAGTTTGGCGAAGCACACTAGAGAGGCTATCAAATTGCACCTTCCCAGGGTGGTCTGGGCTTAACGTTAGCCAGATTGGAGCTACGGGAGCTGCAGGTGGAACTCAAACCTTGGACCTGGTTTAGCGCTCCTAACCTAGAGACTTTTAAATTAAACAAACGTCCAAGATACCTGCCTTTCACTAGAATATCAGCCGATAACAAAAATGGTCCGAAAAGCTCCGTAACATTTTTTAGGGCTACAGACAGGCTTTCTTATCACTTTCTTTCTGCTCTGGGGTGCCCTTTTTCTCTTGAAAATTCATATTCTGCCAGGTCCTTTTAAAAGCCAGTATCTTTCCAACTCTCATCTGAAGCTCCAGCTGCCCTGGCTGCCAGTTGAGCATCTGTCTCCGACCCTTCTGCTTCCTCGAAGGAGGGGGCAGACAGCGATGCAAGTGTCTTGTAATGACAGCGCTACTGCAGAAAATACTTTATGGACTGAAAGGTACTTAAACCTTACTCTTTAATAACTTTTCAGTCTTGAAGAGTCTCACAAAATCTGTTCAGTGCTGAGAATAAATTGTGGTGGTGGTAGTGTTACAGCCGTACCGGTCTCACTCAAAAGGAGACTGGGACGAGCTCTTTATGAATTTGAAGTTTACACAGACCCGGCCGAGGGCACGCACTCTTGTAACTACAAGTCTAGAGAGACGGCCCTGACCGTTAATGACAGGTTTATAAAGGGCAAAACCACTGGTTCCGTACTTCCGTTAACGCGGTCGCTTTTGGCAATCATGACAGGACTTTTAATATAAACTTTTAACAAAAATGAGACACAGGTATAGTACCATGGATTCTCTGTTTGATCGGGGAGCAGAAACCCTTCGGGTTACAGAAGCAGAACAGTGTAGGTTAGTAATGGTTCCCATAAATACCGTGTATTTAAGAATGTTTTGCTTCCTTCTGTGCAAGTGCACTGCGTACGTGCAGTGCCCACAGAGGCCAGAAGAGGGAGTCGGATCCCCGGAATTGTAGAATTGCAGTTTTAGTTGAGCTCTGCCCTAGAATTGATGATTAACTACAGATCCAGCCTGGAAATATACTGATTTTAAAAAGACACATCAAGCAAGCAAACAGACAATCTAAAGAGTGAAAAAAAACCTGTTGATTTAAAAGGTAAAAAGTAAAGCGAAAATTAGTTTTGGCTTAGGGAAAAGTAATTTCTGTTAAATAATCGCCTTTATACACTAGTATTTCCTAAAGGGTTGTCTGAAGGAAATGTGATGAGTTTCCGGGTTCAGAGTAATTGAAAAAGTGTTAAGGTAAATTTTCATGAGCACTGAGTTTTAATGAATTTTAATAAGCATTTTGAAGGAGAAAAAGGGTTGTTTAGTTATATGATGTGTGTACCAATTGATATCTATGTCTCAAAGTGTGTTCAAAATATCTCACTTAATGATCTTTTTCAAATGCTTTCGCTATAGTTCTCATAGTTTGTAAGGTAAGTTTTCCCACTTTACCTGTTTTTACAGGAGAGGAAGCTGAATCAGGTGGAGATGAGAGCCAGAGAGGAGAGAGGGAGAGAAGTGGAGAGGAGAGAGAAGGAAGGAAAAGTCAGGGAAGAGAGGGAGGGAGAGAGCTGAGCTACAAATATTAAATCTAGTAAAACAAATCTGTACCGTGCTACCTGTCAGGCCCAGTAAATCAGCTGTGTACCAAAAGAAACTAAGTTTTCTCAAACCAGCTAAGGAGTGAACTAATTACAGGAGAGAAAAATGCTGTATCTGGGGCTGCTTACATCTGAAATTTCCACTTCATTTGACCCTTCCAGGCAGTACGGCTGGCTTTCACCTTCTGGAGGCTGAAGAGATACCTGGGAGCAGAATCTGTGAAGCCAGGGACTATGGGTACAAGTCTCTAAAACTGACCTTTAAGACATGATTCTGCCATGAGACTGAAGAACACAGTCTCAATCTGCTCTGGAGGGGATATTTATTTGCTGACGTTATAGACATTAGATATATCCGATTCCACAGACATCCCAAGGCTTCACACATTTTCACTCTGCTTTAAGAATGTTCCAGGTCATTGCTCCCTCTTGTCAGGAGTCCTCTTCATTTCCATAGAAATATTCAAGCCCTCCAGTTTTGTCCACTTATTTCTAATACTAGTACCTAAGTCAGGATTCACAGCCTTTAGGGTTACACAAATGAAAAAGTGAGAATTAAAACATTCACTGCCTATGGGATTTATAGAGACCCCAGACTTCTTATGCAGGTGCCAGCATAAAATTCTGGAAGCTTTCCTACCTTTGTTTTGTTCTAGCATCTCCTGTTCTTCTTGTTCTGTGTTTCTCATTCTATAACCTTTAATACCTCTTTATTGTGTATTAAGTGCCACACCACTCTCTAAATTTCTGACAATGTGTGTCTCTCTTGCTAGCTTATGTGCCTTTGCTAACATGGACTGTGATTTTAATCATATTTGTTTCTAGCAGAGTGCTAAGCACATCCTAGGGATCGTTTGTGGAATGGATAGATGGATGAATTTTTTTTTTAGTTTTCATTAAAATTTCTTCTTTATTGTAACCAATATATATACATACATATACATACACACACACACACACACACACACACATATATATATACATATATATATATGTATATATATATATATAGGCATTTTTTATTTTTTTACTTTTTTTAAAATGTTAATCAAAGGCCTTATAAGTTTGGTAATGCTCAATAACAAGATGCCCATACAATCAGAAGTGTAATCCAATACCCAGCCTAGATATACCAACTACCTTTGACTGGCAGAGACACTCGAACACCCGCCTCCATGTTCCCCCCCTCATCTCCTAGCTCCTCCTCTGCTTCTCCTCCTCCTCTCTTTACTCCTCCCTCCTTAGCTCCTCCTACATATCACCCTTCCTGTTAAAATAAAAAAAAAACTTTTTTCTGAAAATACAATTAGAGCATAACTATAGCAATTTGTATCAGTAAGGTACAAGATAGACCTAATACCCAGTCCATCATTTTGTTGACTAACCAGAACCTCTGTCATCTCTCCTAACTAAAAGACTTAGTTCTGAACCTGGCTTTTTTCTTGGCTTTAGAATTAATGTCAGCTGAAAATCATCCTCTCAAATCTTTTCTCTCAAAATAAATAGCCGGGGTTGGCTAAGAGACTATAAGTCTTCAACTCCGTCAGAAATCCAGAATGACTGAATTAACTGAAATTATGGGAAGCACAAAGCATAGCTTCTAAAACTTAGCCAGTTTATAGAGACTGCTGAACACCTGGACAGTCCCTATACTACAAAACATTGGAGCATCCGATCTTCAGCCTTCTGGCCCAGGATCATCTGACAGACCTAGTAATGCAGAATTATTAAGGGCTGATTACTCTGTCTTGGCAGATATAATAAGTTGGCTATTCTGCAAATGTGTTCTTTTCTGGACAGTAGTTTGTCTGTAGATGAATAGAGGCAATTCTTGCCTAGTGGCTGTCTCACCACAACTGGAGTAACTCCAAAGATGCTCAATTTCTTCTTAGAATCCAAGACAGAAAGCTGTCAGGAGCAGACAGGTCTCTAATCAAAATGAACATTAATACAGAAATGTTTGTAACGTCAATTCTGTGGACTTCTGACGTTTTGAAAACCAACTATCCATGTAAGGCAATCTGGACTGTTGTCTGTTAACTCCTCTCAGCTATTTCTAAATAAAATATAGAAAACACCTAACAATAAACTCAGAGCCATGAATTTGCTATAGGCCCTTAACTCACAGGCTAACCATCTCAAATCAGTTAAAAAAGTTAAAGAAGGATTGAGTCTAAGCCTTGTATTCCTAAATGTGTTATATAGGCAGAATGCCTATGAGAGTAACAATATTAATCTCACTTTTATATCAATAACTCATACCAATGAAAACCTTAAATTTGAAATCAAAGTAAATTTTGTACCATTTAAGAAATTATAACTTCAGCTTAATAACAATTATACAGATTTCTACCAATAGATTATGGCTATGCAATAAATCCTAGCTATTCCTCCCTGTTCCAACAAAACCACTACTTTTCCCTAGAAAGACAACCCAGTATTAACCACCTCAGTCTCCAAGCCCAGGGAATAGGGGCGCCGACTCTTCATTAACTTCTTCAAGCTAATTATGGGCATTGAGATATTAGAAGGGGGCGGAGGGAAGAGTAAATTGATAAGCCGTTGACATCTGTGTCTTCACTGCATCCAGCTGAGATTCTAGGACATCAGAGGTTTGAGCAGGTCTCCTCAGCTTGCTTGATAAGTAGATACACCAAGGCTGTGTATTCTGCAATATACAATTCTCAAAACAAATTTTAGTATTAAGGTAATTTTTTGTTTGAATTCTGGAATCTAGTCTTCTGGCGGCCTGCCTCTGTCATGTCTAATCCATATAATTCTGGGAGTTTCTATGAGGGTGTGCTCCCACCATCCTCCCATTCCTGCCTCCCTGCTCTCAAATTCCCCAACACTAGGGAATCCAAACTTTTAGGCACCAAGGCCCTCCGCTTCCACTAATGCCTGACAAGGCCACCCTCAACTACCTATACAGGTGGAGCCATGTGTCCCTCCCTTTGTGTTCTCGGGCTAGAGATTTTAAAATTGCTACTCCAGCTTGTTTCTTAGGACCATTTGCTTGAAAAATTGTTTTCCAGCCTTTTACTCTAAGGTAGTGTCTGTCTTTTGTCACTGAGGTGGGTTTCCTGTATGCAGCAAAATGCTAGGTCCTGTTTAAGTATCCAGTCGGTTAGCCTATGCCTTTTTATTGGGGAATTGCGTCCATTGATGTTAAGAGATATTAAGGAACAGTGATTGTTGCTTCCTGTTATTTTTGTTATTAGAAGTAGAATTATCTTTGTGTGGCTATCTTCTTTTTGATTTGTTGGAAGAGGATTACTTTCTTGCTCCTTCTAGGGTATAATTTCCCTCCTTGTATTGGAGCTTTCCTACTATTATCCTTTGTAATGCTGGGTTTGTGGAAAGATATTGTGTAAATTTGGTTTTGTCGTGGAATATCTTGGTTTCTCCATCTATGGTAATTGAGAGTTTTGCTGGGTATAGTAGCCTGGGCTGCATTTGTGTTCTCTTAGGGTCTGTATGACATCTGTCCAGGATCTTCTTGCTTTTATAGTATCTGGTGAGAAGTCTGGTGTAATTCTGATAGGTCTGCCTTTATATGTTACTTGGCCTTTTTCCCCTTACTGCACTTAATATTCTTTCTTTGTTTTGTGCGTTTGGTGTTTTGATTATTATGTGACGGGAGGTATTTCTTTTCTGGTCTAGTCTATTTGGCGTTTTGCAGGCTTCTTGTATGTTTATGGGCATCTCGTTCTTTAGGTTAGGGAAGTTTTCTTCTATTATTTTGTTAAAGATATTTATTGGCCCTTTAAGTTGAGAATCTTCACTCTCATCTATACCTATTATCCGTAGGTTTGGTCTTCTCATTGTGTCCTGGATTTCCTGGATGTTTCGTGTTAAGAACTTTTTGCATTTTGCGTTTTCTTTGACAGCTGTGTCAATATTTTCTATGGTATCGTCTGCACCTGAGATTCTCTCTTCTATCTCTTGTATTCTGTTGGTGATGCTTGCATCTATGACTCCTGATTTCTTTCCTAGATTTTCTATCTCCAGGGTAGTCTCCCTTTGTGATTTCTTTATTGTTTCTACTTCCATTTTTTATGTCCTGGATGGTTTTGTTCATTTCCTTCACCTGTTTGGTTGTGTTCTCTTGTAATTCTTTAAGGGATTTTTGTGTTTCCTCTTTAAGGGCTTCTACTTGTTTACCTGTGTTCTCTTCAAATTCTTTGAGAGTGTTATTTATGTCCTTCTTAAAGTCCTCTATCATCATCATTAGAAGTGATTTTAAATCTGAATCTTGCTTTCCTGGTGATATGGGGAATTCAGGACTTTCTAGTGTGGGAGAACTAGGTTCTAATGATGTCAAGTACCCTGGGTTGCTGATGCTTATATTCTTGCACTTGCCTTTCGCCATCTGGATCTCCTTAGTGCTACCAGCCCTGTCTCTGACTGGAGTCTGTCTTTCCTATTAGCTTGGTTATGTCAGAACTGTGTGGGGTCAGTGTTACTACTGGGGTTAGAGCTTGGGCCCAAGATCTGCTCAGTGCTCGGGTGCAGGCAGGAAGGAACCAGTGCTCTGGGCCAAGAGTGAATTCCTGGGTCCCAGTGGGTCCCAGTGACTCCCTGTTTGGGGTGGGTGTTGCTGTCTCCTTACCTAAGATACTGCCCAGGTTAGAGCTCCTGGGAGGCCTGCTTCCTCTGGGTTTTGTGAGATTGGGTGCAGAGCTGCCACCCTGGATCTGCTCAGTACTCGGGCCCAGACTGGAAGGCCGGATGAATTTAATTAAACATTTGATTTAAAAAAATCTATGAAAGCCTATAATTTATAGCATAAGAATATTTACTTAGGAATAATATTTATATTAGGTATAATATTAGGTAAAATACAACTGTATTTTTATTTACATGAATGTATTATTTCTTTCTTAGCTATTTTGAACTCAAAAGCTTCTAAATTAAATTCTCTTAATGTTTGGACAGTTAGAAAAAGCTTGGAAGAAATTGTCTGCTTCTTTTTCGCTGTGTCCAAACCATTATCACTGTCTATCCACTCATAACCCTGACTTTCTAGAACGGCACAGAAGACATTTGGCTGTCCAGTTTACCCACTTAAAATCTCGGTATGGGGCTGGGAAGGTGACCTGGTGGGCAAAAGCATTTGCCACAAAAGCAGTAGGACTTGAGTTCAAATTCCTACATAAAGCCAGGCAGCTATCTCAAACAAGGTTGTCCTCTGGCCTCCACACTTACACTGTGGCATGCTGTGCCCAAGTAGACAAGTACACACTCATACATACACACACACACACACACACAGTCACTCACAATTTAAAATAATTTATTATTGATAAGTTTAACAATAAAAGATCGATATCTTCCTTCTTCCTCATCTCCTTCAAGTCATTCTTTAGTGTAAGGGACTTAGAAGCCATCACTTCATCTTAATAATTTAAAAACTAAACAACAGTGCTAGAGAGTCAGCTCAGTGGTTAAAAGTACTTGTTGTTCCTGTAGAGGACCTGGAATCAGGCCCCAGCACCCACATGGTGGCTCACAACCACCCATAATTCAAGTTCCATGGGCTCTCTTCTAACCTTCAATGGTACCAGTCATGCAAGTATTGCACATACATACATGCAGGCAAAACACTCAGACACAAAGTAAATCTAAAAAAGAATAAACCAAAACAAGTTTTGTAGGAAATAAGGAGACAGCTCAGTTTGTAAAGTGGGTGCCATGCAAGCATAACAATCTGAGTTTGAGTCCCAGAACCCACATAAAAAACCCAGGTACAGAGGCACAAACTTACAATTTTACCACCACAGAGGCAGAAACATGTAAATCCCCAGGGCTAACTGGTAGTTAGGTGTCTTAGTCAGGGTTTTACTGCTGTGAACAGATATCATGACCAAGGCAACTCTTATAAGAACAGCACTTAATTGAGGCTGGCTTAGGTTCAGAGGTTCAGTCCATTATCATCAAGGCAGAAACATGGTAGTATTCAGGCAGGCATGGTACAGGCAGAGCTGAGAGTTCTACATCTTCATCTGAAGTCTACTAGCAGAATATTCACTTCCAGGCAGCTAGGATGAGGGTCTGAAAGCCACACCCACAGTGACACATCTACTCCAACAAGGCCACACCTATTCCAACAGGGCCACACTTTCTAATAGTGCCACTTCCTGGGCCATGCATATACAAACCATCATATTAGGCAAATTGGTAAGCTCTGAGCTGATGAGAGACCCTGTCTCAAAAAAAAAAAAAAAAAAACCAACCCAAGGTGGATTGCTCCTGAGAAACACCACCACAATTGGCCTCTGACCTCAATACACATGAACACATATGGAATGTCCACACAGCCATATACACACATGTACCCACATGAACACTAACCCACAAGCATACATATACAAAACACCTGCCAATAACAAAAAAAAATCAATTCACAACTTTTCATGGGCATTTTTAGGAAGGAAGCTAAACACTTATGGTGGCTATAGGCCCTGGATCCATTCTGCTTATATTCCTAATGTTCTCTGGGTGTTTTCTATACACAGAGATCGACAGAGAGGTGGGGAAGAATGGAAGAGCCAGAGGATGTGGAGGAGCACTGTGAAATGCTGTCTTCAGGACATGTCAGTTGCACTCATGAACTCTCTGAAGCTGTGGCTCCCTGCACAAATTCAAGTCTGCATTCCAACAGGTAGCATCGATCGGACTCAGCAGGCTATTAGCCAGAAAAGGAGAGGCCATTAAGCAGAAAGGAGAAGGGGAGAAGGGGAAAGGAGTTAGGGTGCACACGATCAAGATGCACTGCTCACATTCAAGAATTGTCAAACACGGAATAAAAGATATTCTATTTTCTTAAAAAGAAAGAGAAATGATTATTTGGAATCACTGTTGGTATATGAGGAAGTATTGGTTCTTTTTCATAAACAATGAATCCTGAGACTCTGTTATTACCCATTATTGGTATCAGTTTTGTATTGACGATGATGCGTCTTGGAGTTTTCTTTGTATGTATATGTGTGCATGTCCATATGTGCACATGTAAAGGCATGAATACATTATGTATGCACATGTATAAGGCTAGAGTCATTCACTGAATGACTTCTTCAACAGCTCTCCACCTCATTTTTTTCCACTTTTCCAGTGAATTTTTATTTGGAGTTTCATCATGATTATCAGGGTCTCTGGGTAGGAACCATCATATTTCTGGGTATATTACTCAGGGTTCTCTATAGAACTTATCGAATGAATACATATACGGTATTTATTAGAATGACTTACAGGCTAATCCAACAATAGGTGGTTATGAACAGAAAGTCCAGTAGTTTCTCAGTCCATGAGGCTGGAAGTCTCAGATGGTCTTCAGTGTGTCCTGGAATCCTGAGGGAACAGGCCCCATGCCAGTGAAAGATGGACTTGCTAGCAAGGCAAGAACAAGCAAAGAACATAAGCCTCCTTTTCCATGTCCTTATATAGGCTTTCAGCAAAAGGCATGGCCCAGCTTAGGTCTGGATTAAAGATCTGAACTAAAGGTGTGTCTTGTTACCTCAAAGATCTGAATTAGAGGTAGATCTTCCTCCTTCAAGTTAAGCAGAAATCCTCCATTTTCATTAATTCCAGATGTAGTCAAGTTGACAATCAAAAATAACCACCACAATTCCACCCCTTGTCAGCTTAACATACAATCTTATCTGCTTATGTCATGTTTCATTTCCAAATGAAAACAATAACCAGGACATAATAATGACTAGACATTTAATTATCCCATGTATAATTGAAAATGCATTATATATTAAACCAGGCCATAACTGCACCTACCATGATGTTAACTAGCCCTTGTACTACCACAAACACATTATAAATTTACAAGAGGTGACAATGTCCCTTAAGGGACATTCTTTTAGTATCTCAAACTTAGATAACCATTGATATTCTCTTAATTGATGTTACACCACATGATAAAGAAATTGAGGAAAGGAAATACAAATATCTGTATAAATACATTCTTAACAATTATTGCACCGGGCGGTGGTGACGCACGCCTTTGATCCTAGCACTTGGTAGGCAGAGGCAGGCGGATTTCTGAGTTCGAGGCCAGCCTGGTCTACAGAGTGAGTTCCAGGACAGCCCGGGCTACACAGAGAAACCCTGTCTCGAAAAACCAAAAAAAAAAAAAATATTGCAGAAGCATTTGTAGAGAAAATATCTTATGTCTGTATGGATGTGGCACCTGTCAATAATAAATATGATGGCCTATGGCAGGAAATAGAAGAAGAAATATCCAGGAGGAGAAAGAATTCTGGGATAGAGCCAGGCAGGAGATTCACCCAGGAAGATGTGAGGAGGCAGACACATGGTACCTGAGCACAGGTAACCAGCTGCGTGGCAAAATTAACTTAGGTTAATTGGGTTACCTAAGTTATGATCTAGTCAGAGAAGAGCCTAGCTATATGATCAAGGTATTTGTAAATATAGTTTGAGCCTGAGTCTTATTTTTGCAAGCATAGTGCTAGGAGGAAGAACCAGACCTCACTTCTACAAACATTCATGTCAATTATAATCCTCTTTTTTGCAACTAGCCACATGGCCTTAGCTGGTATTTATAATCACCTTCTACTACCCAGTCTGTATATCCTCCATCTCAAGCAAGGACCTCAACAGAGTGGTGGCTCTTTTCCTGGAGAAGTGACTCATATCTTCATTCCTGATGAGAATATCTCTGCCCGTTGTCACCCTGCCTGGATTAGGCTGCTGTAGTTTCTCATTGACTTTAATTACAGAACTTGTAGCACCAAGAGACCTCCTTAACGTCTGCACTCTAGATGTAAACTATCTGACCTCCATTGTGGAGCAGCAATCCAATTTCCCCTCGGTAATCTGGATCTATCACTCCTCCTAGCACTGTTACTCCTTTCTTAGCCTGTTGTCTTAACGTCATCAGAAGCCTAAAGTGACCAGGGGGAAATCTGAGCTTCTAGTTCAACGGAATGTTTGTTGTGGCTCCTGGCAGACCTTCTGGTTCTCAGGCTCTTGGGCACCCAGGCACCACTGTGAAAGGGCTGAGAACGAAGTGGGGCCCATGGGCTGGATTGGCCCATGGCCACAGGGGAGACCTGGAGAGAAGCTCAAGCTGCGCCCCGCAGGGATGAGAATTCTTGGCTCATCACAGCAGTTTGGCTTGGCTTGGTGATCGCCATGGCTGGGAACACAGAGAGGTCTTCTGTGGGAGATTCGATGGCAGCTCTGCAGGCAAAGGCCTTCTTCATTGTTCCCCATGGTCGATTCTGATGAAAAGAAACAGTCCATGGTGGGTTTTTTTGTTTTGTTTTGTTTTGTTTTTTCGAGACAGGGTTTCTCTGTATAGCCCTGGCTGTCCTGGAACTCACTCTGTAGACCAGGCTAGCCTCAAACTCAGAAAACCACCTGCCTCTGCCTCCCAAGTGCTGGGATTAAAAGCATGCACCACCATTGCCTGGCATCAGTCTATGGTTTTAGGATGTTTATTGTCATGGCAGAAAGTAGATGAGAAACCATACCCCCTTTTCTCAGGGTGGGTCTGAGGTTAAATACCTTTTGCAGGGAAGAGTGTCTGGGAAGGAATGCTTAATTGGCTAAGCCCTTCTGGCCTTTAGGTACTTCATTAATTTGGAGATCTGTCTTGTGGCTACGTTACTTGTGGTCACACTTTCTACCTATGAAGGGGCTACTAGGGGCATTGCCCTTACATCACTGAAAGACACAAATCTATGGAGGGCTGCAGCCTCGTGACAGGAGCCTGGAGTCT
Source organism: Grammomys surdaster (assembly GCF_004785775.1). Lineage (NCBI taxonomy): Eukaryota > Metazoa > Chordata > Mammalia > Rodentia > Muridae > Grammomys > Grammomys surdaster. The sequence goes on from NW_021621022.1 coordinate 8,413,434, forward strand.
GGGAGCATGGGCAAACTCCTACTGTCCCTTGCAGGGGACCCTTCAGGGTCACCAGGGCTTCAAATCTAGCTTAACCAGAAACCAGGCTGCCTTTTGCAGTTCCACAGAATACTATAACAGTGGATAAAACATTCTATAAGTCTATGGATAGTAGTCTTGGTAGAAGCATTACATGCAGGAAAGGAAAATCCATAACCAGAAAAAGTATCACTCCAGTAAAGACCAAGTATTGCCCTTTATATTGAGGAAGTGGCCCAGTTGCTGGCTGGTCACCCCAGGGAATAGTGCCATATCTGGGGCTCAGTGTTAGTCTTTGCTGTTGGCAGATCTGGCACTCAGCAGCAGCTATAGCCAAGTGAGTCTTGGTGAGTGTATGTCTGCGTTGGAGAGCCCATGTATAACCCCCATCTTTGCCACCATGGTCACTTTGTTCATGGGCCCATTGGGCAATGACAGGAATGGTTGGGGGGAAAGGCTGTCTACAGAATGTACACCATCCTATCTACTTGACGATTGAACTTTTTTGATGAACATTTGCATGGGACATAAGTATCTTTACATCCTTTGCCCATTTGGAGACATCTATCCACATACTTTTCCACCAGATGTCTTTTGCACCAGTTTTCCAATCATGGTTTTTCCAAGTCCCTGACCATCCAGCCAATCCATTGGCTACCACCCATGAATCAATGAACATCTGGCCATTTCTCCTTTAGTACAAAATGCATGGCCATGTGTACTGCCCAAAGTTCTGCCCACTGTGAAACTTTCCTTTCCCCGGTGTCTTTTAGGGTTGTCCCAGAAAGGAGTTGTAATGCTGCAGCTGTCCACTTCTGGGTGTATAGTACATAAAATCGTCAGTAAGCCATCCCTAGTCTTCTCTTCCTCAGTCAGCCAATCACATGGCACATCCATAAGTCTATAGGTGCATGCTTGACAGCAGATAGCATTATAACAAGAGTAGAAATCATGAACATTTGAGAAACTTTTTTGTATAACTTGCTTGTGCCTTCAGGACTTTCTCAAGCCTAACCACATATATACCACTTCCATTTAATAATGAATTGCTACTGTGAACATCCTAATTTATGACTTGGTGAGTCGTATAATCCCCAGCTCATGATGGGCAGCTCAGATTGCATGGTAATTTAGTGGCCCGTTTTCAAACATTCAGTGTCCACTAAGGCCCAATAGCAGACCAAGAGCTGTCTTTTTCAAAGGGAGAATAATTGTCTGCAGATGATGGTAGAGCCTTGCTCCAAAATCCAAAGGGTCCCTTTTGTGATTCACCTATAGGGGCCTGCCAGAGGCTCCAAATAGCATCTCTATCTGCCATTGATTTACTAAACATTGTACTTCTTTCTTGGTAGTTGGAGGGACCAGATGCAATAACTTACCCTTCACCTTGGAAAGAATATCTCTGTATTCCTCAGCACATACTACTGGACTCTTAGGAATTTTAATGAGGTAGATGGCCCTTAAATTTTGGTTGGATTTATTTCCTCTGATGCACATATGTGTTACCAAAAAGTCCAAAGTGGTTCCTACCTACTGCTGTCTTGGCCCAGTCAGCACAATATCATCAATATAATGCACCAATGTGATATTTTGTGAAGAGACAGATGATCAAGATCCCTTCTAAGTTGTGACTGGATTGGAAAGTTAATATATTCTTGAGACAAAACTGTAAAGGTATACTGCTGGCATTGCCAACTGAAAGCAAATTGTTCCTGGTGGTCTTATAAGTAGATGTAGAGAAAAGGGCATTAGTTAGATCAATAGCTACATACCATGTACCAGGAGATGTGTTAATTTGCTCAAGTAAGTTCACCACATCCAGTATTTCACTGAAATCAGAGTCCCTATCTCTGTTTGATTGACTGTTTCACAGTCAACTGTCATTCTCCATGATCCATCTGTCTTCTGCACCGGCCAGATAGAAGGGCTAAAGGGAGATGTGGTGGGAACCCCCACCCCTGCATCTTTCCAGTCCTTGATGGTAGTACTAATTTTTGGAGTTCCTCCATGGATGCAATACTGTTTTGAAGTTACTATTTTCCCTGGCAGAAGCAACTCTAAAGACTTCCATTTATCCTAACAATATCAACCCTCACCCACATGTGAGGGGACTAATGCGAGAGTTCTGCCAACTTTTAAATCTGTCTATCCCAGTTATACATTCTGGAACTAACTTGTGGAAATAACCACAGAATGAGTTCAAGAACCCACTGGACCTACTGTGAGTCAGACTTCAGCCAAAACTCTATTAATCACCTGACCTCCATAAGCCCCTAGTTTATCTGGAGGGCCACAACATTTCTTGAGATCTCCAAGAATCAGTCTTAATTAAGAACTGGTATCCAATAGACCCCAGAAATTCTGATTGTTTACATTCCCCCAGTGTACAGTTATTCTTTAGCTAGTATCAAGGGTCCCTATGAGTCATGCCACCATAAAATTTACTATGGAGTTCACAGTGCAAATGATGGAGGCCTGCCTTATAAAATTTCAGAGGGAAGATTAGAGACTCTTATCAGGACTGTTGCTATTTTGATTGTAAAGATTCTGTGCTTTTGGTTAGCTGGGGCTGAAGAATCAACTGTGATTAACAAGATACTAGAACTACTAAAGCAAAACCTTTGCATTACTGGGATGATTGATGCTGGTTCACTGGAGCTAAGAAATTAGCAGTGATTATGAAGAGACCAGCATCACTGAGGTGAAATCTTCTGGGAAGTGTTTCCTGAGAGCACAGAGAAGCTGTGTACTAGAGGCATCCACAGTTGTACCTCGTGTTGTTGACCAGACTTGGAAATGTATAAGAGTCACCCAGGTGATACTGGTTTTGAAACATGAAGGAGTAGCAGCTGATGCTTGGCACTGGGTGAGGCCAGGAGAGGCCATTGTTGACAGTGCAGCCTGAGTGGCAGTTGAAGGCCTAGGACTGAAGGGGTCATGCAGAGAAGTTGAGGCTTAGCACCATGAAAAGAGCCTATGAGAGGCTATTTGTGAAAGTGCAGTCCAGTGGCAGCAGAAGACAGCAGTGTTTGGGGGATGCCAGTACCATGAGATGACCACCAAGAACAGCAGCTGCAGTGGAGTACAGGCAGCATCCAGGCATGCATGGTGCAGGAGGAGCTGAGAGTTCTACATCTTCATCTGAAGGCTGCTAGCAGAATATTGGCTTCCAGTCTAGGGTATTAAGGCCCACCCCCCACAGTGACACACCTACTCCAACAAGGCCACACCTAATAGTGCTACTCCCTGGCCTAAGCATATACAAACCATCATGCCATCTTGTAACACAAGTTACAAGATTCCTTTTTTAAAAAAACAACATTAATGTCCCTACTTTAACCACTGACACCCTCCAAGGCTGGTACTCAAATTTTCCCTGTAATTCAGCCAACATTATAATATGGGCTTTAGTTTGACTTTCTGCACCTTGGGCTCTGCAGCTGCTGGAGAGAAGATTCTCTTCCAGGGCACACTTAGAAACCTCTAGACTGTTTATGCGGATTTGGAGTCGGTCAGTTTTATCACTGAGCTTATTGTTGTTGTTCATCTTATTCTGAGACGCTAGAAGTTGGTTAATTTATCATGGACTTCATTCCTATCCTTTATCAACTTATCCAGAGACTCTAAAGGCAACTGACCAGCATCATCAATTTCCTTATTTTTCCACAAACTGTCAAAAGGATTGAAGTTAGAGTCTTACGGTCGCTCAACAAGCCTTCTACCAACTGAGCCATGTCCCCAACATTCTTTTCCCGCCATCTGTTGACAATAATTTTGTTTCTTTTTTTCCTAGTATGTATCTTATATCTTTCTATTTCCTTTCCTTTTGGGCCTTTCCAGTATCATTGATAGGACTGGTCTAAGTGGACATTATTGCATGGTTCCTGATTTTAGTGGGAATGAATCTAGGTTTTCACCATATTCTTATGTTAGTTAAAGATTTTTTTCCTTTTTCATTGTTGCACCTTCTCTATTGACCCAGGTGCTATTTAGAAATGTGCTGTTTAATCTCCAAGTATGTGTGAGGTTTCCTTATACCTTCCTTTTGTACTGTTATACTTTAAATACATTGTGATCTTAGCATATACATTTTATAATGTTTATTCTTTAAATTTTGTTAGTGTACATGTTATGACACAAAAAGTTGTCTTTTTTGGTGAGTGTTCATTGCGTGCTTGACAAAAATCCATATCCTGTTTTGAAGTCTTCTAGATATGTCAGTTAGGTCCAGCTGTCTCTCTCCATCTGGCTGTGGAGGTCTTACTTTCTTCCAGCTGCACTTGTTCATTCTGAAGAGATGGGTGTTGGAGTCTCCATCAACTCTCCAGCACTGGATTCACCTGTTCTCCTTCGAAGTCCTCTCTGGTTCTGCTCCACAGTTTACTACTCTTTTGTTTGGTGTACTGTACATATGTTAGGACTTGTAACATCTTTGAAAATTGGCGTTTCTATTGCCCTCTTTATCCTCAATGCTCCTCTTTATCCTCAATAGTTTTGTCTAATCTAAAATCTTCATTGTATGAAATTAATGCTGCTATTTCAGTTTTCTGGAATAGCTTCGGTAGAAATGTCATATCAGGACATTAAGTACTGGTGCTGATGTGGTGTCTAGCCATTCTCTCTTAGTCTCTAAAGAGGGTTTGTTTGTTTGTCTGTTTATTTGTTTGTTTGAGACATCATATAGTAGAATTTTGTTTTTTAGTTCACTCTGGTAGTCTCTGTCTAGTAAAAGGTATATTTAGATAGTTTATGTGTAAAATGGTGTTGATATCATCAGATTCAAGTCTTTGTTGTTGTTATATTCTACTTATTTCATTTAGCTTTTATTGCTTTTGACTTCTCTCCTTTTCTGGAATTATGGTTTTAATTAACATTTTATGTCAAACTGTTTGTTTTTTGATACAGGGTTTCTCTGTGTAGCCCTCACTATCCTGGAACTCACTCTGTAGACCAGGCTGCCCTTGAATTCAGAGATCTGCTTGTCTCTACCTCCTGAGTGCTGAAATTAAAGGTGCGCGCCACCACTGCCCAGCTTGTAAAACTATTTTTTAGAGATGTATTTATTTCTGGAACTGGAGTTACAGACATTTGTGACCCACCATGTAGGTGCTGGGAATTGAACCCAGGTCCTCTGGAAGATCAGCAAGTGCTTTTAACATCTGAGCCATCTCACCAGCCCCTCCTCCTCCTCCTCCTCCTCCTCCTCCTCCTCCTCCTCCTCCTCCTCCTTTTCCTCCTCCTCCTCTTCTTCTTCTTCTTCTCCTTCTCCTTCTCCTTCTCCTTCTCCTTCTCCTTCTCCTTCTCCTTCTCCTTCTCCTTCTTCTTCTTCTTCTTTTACTTTTTAAGTAGTTGGCTGTGAGTTTATAATATTTATTTCTACTAATCCTAGTTGTCTTTTAAATAATACTGTCTCTTCATGATAACAGAAATAATTTAATTCAGTAGGAGGATTTCTTGATGTGAAAATAGATTGGAGATGGGACATAAGCAAAAATAAAGAATATAAAATAACAAAACTGTCAGTCTGTAAGAGTAACCTGACCCTCAAAAGTACTTCTGTATCTAATAACAAGCTTCATCATTTTGAGTGAGAAACAGACAGAAGTAGAGAGGAATAGACACAGCCGTGGTTCGAGACTGCCATGACTTACAAGTGACTGAAAAAGTAACTAGTCAAGGAAAGAGGATAATAAAACAAAGCAACCAACCTCCCTACACAGTAAATATTTCTAGAATACTCTGTCCATATAGAGTATTTGTTCATGAAGGTAGACCAAATTCTGTGCACTGAAAACTCAGTAGATTGAAAAGAATTGAAATTATGTCCTCTAACTGCAATGGAATTGAGTTAGACATAGAAATAATAAATGTATAGAAAAGACTTAACTCACTCCTGTCAGGGAAGCCGGTAGGCTGCCTACAGATCCTCACCTCTTCCTCTGTGTCTCCAGATCCAATCCCCCAGCTCTGCAGCAAAACATTTACTCCAGCCTCCCTCCCCCCACTGCTTTATTCCAGCCTCCAACTGCAAGTAGGCACTCCCTAGTAACATACAGGGCACTATGGCCAGACAAGCAAGTAGGCTAACTGTAGATCTTCTTTCTCTCTGCTCCTCCAAATCCAATCCCCAATTCTCATCCTCAACCCCACAGCAGACCTTTTGCTGTGGCCTCTCTTCACTCTACTGCCTTTTCCAGTGGACTAACAAAGCAGTTTCTGGGGGAACACCCTGCTTTCCTCCCTCTTAGGGGCCCCTTCAGCCCCATCCACAATGGGTCCCCATTCCTAAGTATCAACTCCCAATACCCAGAAACACATTTTACCTGGAACTCCCAGTGGCCACACCTAACAGAACCCCAGACTAATATCCTACCAAGTAATACAGCCACCACACTCTCCTAAGGACCAGAGGAGAAACAGAAACCAAGGAACAAATTACTCACTCAACAAAGACAAGGACAGATATCAGCACCTAGAAACAATAATCTTGCCAATTCCACATGCCTAGACACTACGTAAGAACACAACCAATAACAGCCAGAACAGTATGTGTCCACTAGAGACCTGTAACGCTACCACAGCCAGCCCTGAGGATTCCAACATAGCTGAAGCACAAGAAAAAGACCCTGAAATAGCCTTTATGAATATGATAGAGGTCCTTAGACAGGAAATGAATAAATACCTTAAAGAAATCTGGGAAAACAGAAAAAGTGGAAGAAATGAAAAACAAACAAACAAACAAACAAAACCAGCTTAATACTTGAAAGTGCAAATAGAAAAAAATCAAGAAAACCCAAACTGAGAGAACTCTGGAAATGAAAAAACTTAGGAACTTGAACAGGAACACAGAGGGAAGCTTCACCACCAGAATACAAGAGATGGAAGAGAGAGTCTGAGGCACTGAAGAACTAATAGAAGAAATGGATATATCAGTCAAAGAAAATGTGAAATATAAAAAAAATCCTAATACAAAATCTGGGACACCATGAAAATACCAAATCTAAGAATAATATAGGACAGAGAAGAATCTCAGATCAAAGGTGCAAGAAATATTTTCTACAAAATCATAGAAGAAAATCTCCCTAACCTAAAGAGGGAGATTTCTCTAAAGGTACATACCGAACACCAAACAGACTGGACAGGAAAAGAAAGTCCCCTCGGCATATAGTAACCAAAACACAAAACATACAAAACAAAGAATATTAAGAGCTGCAAGGTAGGGCTGGAGAGATGGCTCAGGGATTAAGAGCACTGTCTGCTCTTCCAGAGGTCCTGAGTTCAATTCCCAGCAACCACATGGTGACTCACAACCATCTGTAATGGGCTCTGATGCCTTTTTCTGGTGTGTCTGAAGACAACGACAGTGTATAAAATAAATAAATCTTTTTTTTAAAGGTGATTTAAAAAAAAGAGCTACAAGGTTGCAAGGTCAAAAGACAAAGTAGCATATAAAAGCAGACCCATTAAAATTACACCTGATTTCTCAGTGGAGGCTCTAAAAGCCAGAAGGGCCTGGACAAATGTGCTGCAGACTCTATGAGACCACTGATGCCAGCCCAGCATAACTTGACTATACTCTACCCAGCAAAACTTTAAATCACTATATATGGAGAAAATAAGATATTCCCTGATAAAACCAAATTTAAGCAATATCTGTCTATATAAATCCAGCTCTACAAAAGATGCTAGAAGGAAAACTTCAAACTAAAGTGGTTAATACCCAAGAAAACACAGGGAATTAAATAATCTCAGACCAGCAAAATCAAAACAGGGAAGCCCACAGCAACAAAATAACAAGAATCAACAATTACTGCTCATTGGTATCTTTCAGCATAATCATATCAATTCCCCAGTAGAGAGACAGAACAGAATGGAATCAAAAACAGGATTCATCCTGAAGCTACTTCCAAGAAACACATCTCATTTCAAGAATAGATATCACCTCAGGTTAACAACAAGTTGGAAAAGGATTTTCCAAGCAAATGGACTTAAGAAGCAAGCTAGTGTAGTCATTTTAATATCTGACAAAATAGACTTCAAACCAAACCTAGTCAGAAGAGGTAGAGGACACTACAAACTCATAAAATAAAGATCTGCCAAGAGGACATTGCCATTTTAACATTTATGCATCAAACACAAGAACACTCAAGTTTGTAAAGGAAACACCACTACAGCTTAAATCACATAATATCCTTACTCAGTGATAGTGGGAGACTTCAATACCCAACTTTGGCAAATAGACAGGTCATTCAGACAAAACCTAAATAAACAGAGAAATGCTGAATCTACTACATCATAAACCAAATGGACCTAATAGATATTTCCAGTACATTTCACTAAAACACAAAGGAATATACCTTCTTATTAGCACCTCATAGAACGTTCCCTAAAACTGACCACTTACTTGGATACAAATCCAAGTCTCAACAGATACAAGAAAATTGAAATAACACCCTGTATCCTATCTAAACACCACAGATTAAAACTGGTTATCAGCAACAAGAGAAGGCTTACAAACTCATGGAAACTGTACAGCTCTCTACTGAATGAGAAATGAGTCAAAGACAGAAATTAAAGACTTTGTAGAATTGAGTGAAAATGAATACCCAACATACCCAGACTTATGGGACACAATGAAGGCTGTTCTAAGACGCAAATTCCCAGCACTAAGACCTCATACTAGCAACTTAACAGCACACCTGAAAGCTCTAGAACAAAAACAAGAAATCATATCCAAAAGGAGTGAATAGCAAGACATTAACAAATTTGGGGTTGGCAAGATGGCTCACAAGTTATGAGCACTGGTTTCTCTTCCAGAGGTCCTGAGTTCAATTCCCAGCAACCACATGGTAGCTCACAGCCATCTATAAGGGGATCCGATGCCCTCTTCTAGCATGTGGGTGAACATGCAGCAGAACACTCACATGTTAAATAAATAAAATTTTAAAAAGAAGAAATGAAGGAATTCAGATCTGAAATCAATAAGATAGAAACAACAACAAAGCAATACAAAGAATCAATGAAACCATTGTTTCTTTGAGGAATGAATAAGAAAGACAAACCTGTATCCAAGTTAACTAAAAGACTGAGAGAATATCAAATTTAACAAAGTCAGAAATAAAAGGGGGACATAACAGGAGACACCAAAGAAATCAGAGAATCACAAAGACATACTTTAAAAACCTGCACTCCAACAAATTGGAAAATCTAAAAGAAATGGACAGTTTTCTCAACACACGCAACTTAATAAGGTCACATCAATATTAGATAAGCAATTTAAACAGACCCGTGAGCTCTGGTGAAATAGACGCAGCCATTAAAACAAATAGACCAGCAAACCAACCAACCAGCCAACCAGGATCAGATGGATTTAGCAAGAATTCTACCAAACATTCAAAGAAGAATTAATTCCAATACTCCTCAAATTAGTTCACAGAATAGAAACAGAAGGAACATTGCCCAATTCATTTTTTACCCTGATGCACAAACCACATAAAGACCCAACAAAGAAAGAGAATTACAGAGCAATTTCCTTTAGGAACATAGATGCAAAAATACTCAAATACTTTCAAACTAAGTCCAAGAATGCATGAAAAAGATCATCCACCATGATCAAGTAGGCTTCATCCCAGAGATGCAAGGATGATTCAACAACAGAAATCAATAAACATAATTTACTCTATAAAAAGCCAAAAGACAAAACCATATGATTGTTTCATTACATGCAGAAAAGACTTTTGACAAAATCCCACACCTCTTCATTATAAAGGTCCTGGAGAGGACAGTAATACAAGGGACATACCTCAACAGAATAAAGAGAGTTCAGCAAGCCCATAGCCAACATCAACTCAAATGGAGAGACACTCAAAACAGTTCCACTAAAATTAGGAACAAGGCAAGATTGTCTACTCTTTTGAAGTCTTAGCTGGTTCAATAAGACAACTGAAGGAGATCAAAGGGACACAAACTGGAAAGGAAGAAGTAAAAGTATCTTTGTTTGCAGATAATATGATAGTATGCATAAGTCACCCTAACAATTCTGCCAGAAAACTCCCATAGCTGGTAAACACTTTCAGGAAAATAGCAGGATAAAAAATTACTCCATGAAAATCAGTAGCCCTTCAATCTACAAATGACAAATGGACTGAGAAAGAAATCAGAGAAACAACACTTTTACAATAGCTTCAAATCATATGAAATATCTTGGGGGTAATTCTAACTAAGTAAGTGAAAGACTTGTACAGTAAAAACTTCAAGTCACGGAAAAAGAAATTGAAGAACATATCAGAAGATGGAAAGATCTCCCATGCTCATGGATCAGCAGGATTAACATGGTAAAAATGGCCATCCCACCAAAAGCAGTCTACTGATTCAATGCAATCCCCATTAAAATTCTAATACAATTCCTCACAGATCTTGAAAAGACAATTTTCAGCTCCATATGGAAATACACACACACACACACACACACACACACACACACACACATTAAAAAAAAAACAGGAAAGCTAAAGCAATCCTGAATAATAAAAGAACTGTGGAAGGTATCACAATCCCTAATTTCATGCTGTACTACAGAGCTATAGTAATAAAGTAATAAAAACAGCATGGCCTTAGCATAAAAACAGACACATTGATCAATGGAATCAAATTGAAGAGGCAGATATAAACCCATAGACCTACAGATACCTGTTTTTTGTTTTTGGTTTGTTTGTTTAATAAAGGAGCCAGAATCACATACTGAGGAAAAAGACAGCATCCTCAATAGCATGATCAAACAGGATGGCTGCAGGTAGAAGAATCCAAATAGGTCAATACTTACCACCCTGTACAATACTCAAAATGGATCCAACACCACAACGTAAATCCAGATACCACTGACTCTGATAGAAGAGAAAGTGGGAAATAGCCTTGAACTCACTGGCACAGGAAAAGACTTTCTGAACAGAACACTGATAGAACAGGCACTAAGTTCAACAATTAATAAATGGGACCTTAAGAAACTGACAAGCTTCTGCGTGGCAAAGTACACTATCATTTAGACAAAGCAGCAGGCTACAAAATGGAAAACGATTTTTGCCAACTAGATATCCAATATAAGGCTAATATTCAAAATATATAAAGAACTTAAGAAACTAGATATCAAGAAAGCAAATAACCCAATTTAAAACTGCGGCACAGACCTAAACAGAGACTCTTCAGTGAAGGAAACTGGAATGGCTGTGAAACACTTAAATATTCACCATCCCACCCATCAGGGAAATGCAAATCAAAACTACTTTGAAATTTCATCTCACACCTGTCAGAGTGGCTACGATCAATAAAACAATTGATAGCTCTTGCAGCTGAAGATGTGGAGTAAGGGGAACACTCATTCATTGCTGGTGGGAACAAACTTGTACAGCCTCTTAGGAAATCAGTGTGGTGGTTCCTCAGGAACATGAGACTTGACCTACCTAAAGATCCAGCTATACCACTCTTGGGCATATCCCCAAAGGCCACTTCATCCTACCACAAAGGCACTTGCTCAACCATGCTGCTCTATTCATAATTAGACATTGGAAACAACCTAGATGTCCCTCTCCCAAAGAATGGATAAAGAACATGTGGGACATTTACACAGCGGAGTACTACTCAGCTAATGAAAACAATGACACCACAAAATTTGAAATTACATGATGGAACTAGAAAAAAATCATCCTGAGTGAGGTAACCCAGACACAGAAACACAAACATAGTATGCATTCCTTTATATGCGGCTATTAGCTATTAAGTCAATAATAATCAAGCTACAATCCATAGAACCACAGAGGTTAGGTACAGGGTAAGAGACTGGAGACTACAGGTATATGTTTTTTTTTTTTTTGGAAAAGGAAATATAGTAGATAGTTCTGGGTGGATGGAGAGGTCTGGAATAAGAGGACCAAGAGGGAAGAGGAAGGGAGAGAGAAATGAGATGTGGAATACAGGGAGGGACAGCTAAAATTAAGGACCATCTGAGGGGTGAGGTATGAAAACTCTATACATTAGAAGCTTCCTAAAATACTTACATATATGAAGGCAATTCAAGTGAAATCACCTAATAATGGGGGAGATAGAGTCCCAACTAGCCATCTCTTGTCAACATATGAAGCTGCCAGCACTGCGATTGAGTTACATCTAATTAAGATCTTGGCCAAAGGGGTTCCATGGGACTCTGGAAACAACCCAGACTGTTGCCAACTCTATAAGTTGTGCTCCACAAACTGACAGCAAGGTCCCATTGCTGAAACCAACACCTACATAGCTCATTGAGCATTGAGAAGTCCAGCTAGCACCTACATAGAGTTTTCACCTACATGCTAGCATCTTTTGTAGAGGAATTTTAATCCAAAAACATGGCTTCTCTGGCAAGGGATCACATCCAAAGTTCTTCTAGTCTATGTGATCCAATTGGACTACAGACACACCCTTGGCATGCACCTTTAATCTTAAACAATGATGTACAATTAAAGGACAGACAAAGTGACAAATCAGAAAGATTTGACAGAATGAGTCAGAAGTAGAATATGGCCAACTCTCAGGAGAACATCACAGGAAAGAAAGGTAGAAGAATAGCACACACACACACACACACACACACACACACATACACACACACATGCACACACAGAGAGGGGGAGCAGTTTTACCAGGACAGTTTTATAGAGACAGGTTGCAAGTTAAGATAGAAAGAGACAGACAAAGTGACAAATCAGAAAGATTTGACAATGAATCAGAGGTAGAATATGGCCAACTCTCAGAAGAACATCACAAGAAAGAAAGGTAGAAGAAGAACAGCACACACACACACACACACACACACACACACAAAGGGGGGGGTGTTTAACCAGGACAGAGAGGTTGCAAGTTAAGACAGAACTGAGCAGAAAATGAGAAGGAGCCAGAGGTTAAATAAAACAGATTCCTAGAGTTAGTTTGAGGCCAAGAAGAGCAATTCAGTTTGAAGCTGAGAGAAGCCAGTTTGGATAGGAGTTTGAGCCAGAACAGATGAGTTGAACAAGCCAGCCAGAGTTCAGAAAGAACTAGAAAAGGTGAGCGTATTCAGCATTAAGCCTCGGAGACAATTACCTCTGGTGAATAAAAGTTTCTTTTACAGTCTTTTGTACAAAACGGCACTCTGAATGCAACCAAAGGGGAAACAAACACCAACCCAAACACAAACCCTTTGATCTACATGGTGTCCTGCCTGCAAGATATGTTAAGGCAATGAGGGGGGAAAAGCTGTGGGAGTAATCAATCAATATCTGATTTGATTTAAGGCCCCACACCACAGATGGAACCCATACCCAACACTGCTTGGATGACCAAAAGTAGAGACTAGATAGATAGCACAGAGACCTAGGGTAAAACAAAATACTGTTCTTAAAATTAAAAAAAAAAAAGGAAGAATGAAATGACTCCTAATGACATTCTGTTACACACCCTTGGCATGCACCTTTAATCTTCAACAATGATGTACAATTAAAGGACAAAGTGACAAATCAGAAAGATTTGACAGAATGAATCAGAGGTAGAATATCGTAGAATATCAGTGTCCTGCTCAACCATATTTTATCATCATAAAAGCTTCCTCCTGGGGTAGTTGTGAACAAATACCCACAGCCAGACATGATACAGAGAGTGAGAGACCTCAGAACACCAACTTCTAAACTGGATGTCTCTTTCAAATCCCTCCCTTCAGGGCTCGGGTGACCCATCAGAAGATGAGGTGGAAACAGGCAGAGGGAATGGAGGACCAAGAAAACAAGGCCCTCTGAATCAATATGATCCAAGTTCGTATGGACTCACAGAGACTGAGGAAACATGCCAGGGCTTGCACAGGGAGGGCCTGCTCCAAGAGATGACTCAGTGACTAATGGTACCGCCTCCAGGCCTGGTAACGTCAGTCTGAACCTTGGAACTTAAGTGATGGATGGTAAAAACCAACACTTACAAACTGTCTCCTACTACCACATATACCCTATGACATGTGTATGTGTGCATGCAATACACACACACAAGTAAATATAATAAAAATGTTAAAGCTACAACAAATGTCGTCCTAATGACCCAGAAATCTCACTAGCAGATATGTACTCAGATAATATTATTTAATATTGATTTTTTGGTACTTTCCTTCCAAAGTTGAGAATAAAACAAGCATGTCAACTTGTTTAACCATTTCTGTTTAATGTTGTACTAAAGAGTCTCAGCCAGGGCAATTAAACAAGAAATATAATTAAAAGACATTAAAGATTGGAAAAGGAGAACCAAGATGTTAGTTTCAGACAAAGAATTGTCTGCACACAGAACTCTAATCTACAACTAGGTCATAATCTATATATAATATAATATAATATAATATAATATAATATAATATAATATAATATAATATACAAATGTAACAAGTTCATACACTACCTGACCAGTGTGTGAAATGCAGTCATATTTCTATGTAGATATAACAAGCAATTTCAAAGTAACAAACTAACAATAGCATCCAGATGTTTAGAAAACATTTTAAAAGGATGTGTGACTCCTGTGTGGTGGTGATTATGGAAGAGGAGGATGGGAAAGTGCTGGTGTGGGGGAAGGGGTGTTTATACACCAGTGTTGGGAATTAGGAAAATTATGGAGGTTCTGCACAAGGTGGAAAGTAGAACTCCTAAGTAGCCAGAAATCTTACTCTCAGGTACAGACTCAGATCATCAAAATTGGTGTTTAAAGGTAATTTGGCTCATTTCCACCCTGTAAAGAGAAGGAACTCTACCATTCATCAGCACATGGCTGGAACTGGAGGACATCATGCTGATGAAATAAGCCAGGTACACCAGAGGGAAGGAATGTAGCATGGTCTAAGGCAGTGGTTCTCCACCTTCCTAACGCTGGCACCCTTTAAAACGGTTCCTCATACTGTGGTGACCCCCAACCATAACATAATTTTCCTTGCTACTTCACAACTGAAATTTTGCTACTATTATGAATTGCTATGGAAATAGCTGGTATTTTCGATGGTCTTAGGTGACGCTTGTGAAAGGGTCAACCCTCAAAGGGATTGTGACCCACAGGTTGAGAACTGCGGATACATGGTGTTGCATACAAAATCTCCCTACCTCTATCTTTACCATTGATTTACTTCCAGAGGTAATCAAGGGAGTGTGCGATGTCACTGTCTTGTCACTATCTTGTTAATCTGGGTATATGTTTCTGGTCAGCTGTGGCCAGTCCCAGTTACAAACACATCCCTATACACTGTCTGTCTTCTTCCTCCTGGCTGTTCTCTACAGTGAATGTCTCATAGGACTCAGAAGTGAGCAATGACTTAAGGCTCTATCTCTCTCCTAACCCTGGGGGTACAGACCAAGAACACCTAGGAGAGGGTGCCGTGATCTCACTGGCCTCTCATGGGCCACTTACAGCCCCATCCAGTTTCCAAATATCTCCTGTGATACATCAGCCTTTGCTTATGAACTCTCTTTTGTGGCCTCGTGGGATCTGTGCTAAGAACCTGAAAGGCCAGCAGGCCACAGTGTCTCCAGACAGCTTCTAGCTGCTTCTTGTAATGCTGGCATCATCTGAGCCAATCAGGGAGAACTCGGGTGATTAGACAGAAGTTAGATTTTTTTTTTCTTTTTGAGAGAGGGCCTCTATTATGTAGCTCTAGCTGTCCTGGAACTCTATGTAGACCAGGCTGGCCTTGAATTCACAGAGATCCACCTGCCTCTGCCTCCCAAGTGCTGGAATCAAAGGGTGCACCACCATATCTGGCACCAAAAGTTACAGATTCTTAACAAACTGAATATTTTATTTGGGTACCAGAAAGCTTACAGAATTATGTCAGGCATTAAGCAACATACTTCCTTGAAAATAAACATCCCCCCCCCACAAAATTGTGTTTGGGGTTGTGGTTTAAGAAGTGAATTGAGGCAAATGTGAAGACGTTTGTTCAATGATATACTGTACTGGAAATCTGAAGGCTTGCAACAGATGGAAATTCAAACTCTTGTTATAATTGGTTTGCTTTTTCAAGCCAGAGTCTCAGAACATAGCTCTGGCTGTCCTGGAACTCACTATGTAGACCAGGATGGCCTTGAAATCACAGAGATCCACCTGCCTCTACCTCCTGATTGCTGGGATTAAAGGCACATACACAAACACACACACACACACACACACACACACA
>NW_021621022.1:8430055-8492052 GCF_004785775.1 Grammomys surdaster
TGATTCTGAAATTACCAAGATTCACAAATTAAGTTTTAGTGCACGATCAAGTCTTAATATACTGATGTGGGCAGATGAGGCCGTCTATTCTTTTTGTTTTTTGTTGGTTTGGTTGAGTGTGTGTGTGTGTGTGTGTTTTAAGACATGGTTTCTCTGTGTAGCCCTAGCTGTCCTGCAACTCACTCTGAAGACCAGGCTGGCCTCCAACTCAGAGATAGGCCTGCCTCTGCTTGTGCTCAGATTCACCACCACAGCTAAATGTGTTCAGTGTTCTAAACGTTATAGATACGCAGATTTATCTTCTGCTACTAGGGTAAGGCCATCTATTCTACCGTTTCCTTTTCTGGGTTCTCAGATACTGCCTGGTAGCATAAAACTGTAGCAAAAATAAATTCAAGGAGAGGAAGAGAAGAGGAGAGATGATGGAGACAGAAGAAAAGGAAGAAGGCGGAAGGAGGAGGAGGAGGAGGAGGAGGAGGAGGAGGAGGAGGAGGAGGAGGAGGAGGAGGAGGAGGAGGAGGTGTACTCACCACCGCAGCCACCTTCAAGTCAGCTCCTCGGGGACACAAGCTGAAACTCAAAGGTTGCACAGATTTATTTTCTGTTACTATGGTGGATATCATATTAGTCAAAGTATGAAGGGGCAGGCAGACTTTTGAGTATTATGAGTTTTTTTTTAAATAAGCATGGGCATATCCATCCACGACTTGAAAACTATAATAAAACTTTAAAAAAAAAAAAAAAAGTTGTTCAGATTCGGTCGCGTGACTGCTCCCAAGTTTTCAAGGAGAGTGGTTGGGCAGACGTGATTAAGCTCCTCCCGGGAGTGGGCAGTGCCTACAGGAATATTCTCCAGCCCAGCGCGCGAGCAGAGGTACCGCTAAGCACTCAGTCGCCGCGACGCGAATCTAGAGAACTTTTCTGAGAGTGAGGAAATCCAGAGAACTTTTCTAAAAGTGAGGAAATCCAGAGAACTTTTCTGGGAGTGAGGAAACAGCCACCCTTCGTGGGTTTTGAGAGCTGAAGCCGCAGGAGTCCGGATGAATTAACTCCATGAAGCCTCCAGGACCCAGCATGCGCACAGCCCCTCCCGCCTGGGCAGATCACACCCCAGGCCTCCGGCCACTCCCGGAGCGCAGACTTCGGACTAGCTTCGCGTTGCGAGCTATTCTGCTACTGGTGAGTACGGCGCGACGGGAGCACGGTGCCCGGAGTGAGAAGCCCGCGAGGAGAAATGGCGCGGAAGTGCCCTGCGAACCGGGCGCCCTCGTGCCCGTGGTGGGGTGGGGGAGGTCTGACGGTGTGGAGGAACTCCGCAGTGGACCAGGTAGAACTCGACTTGGAAGCGTAGAAAGTTCGGTGGTGGAGTGGGAGGGTAGGGTGGGGTAGGAGGATAGGGGTGAGGTAGGAAGGTGGAGGTGGGGAACCCCCTTCTCGAAGGTGGGGTGAGTCAGGATGGGAAAGGAGAGTTGGGCGGAACACTCTAGACCGGGAGGATGTGACGAGGCGCCACTCTGGTATAAAAAGGACTCCACGGTAGGTGAGAGGACCCAAAGATGGAGAGAGAAAAGTTCTGACTTGGGGTTGGGGGTTGGGGACAGGGAGGTGGCTCGCACCAGGGCACCATACCTCGAGTAAGGTGAAGCAGGGGAAGGGAGAAGGGACAGTGGGTGGAGGAAGGATCCGGTTACCCTGTACGACAGAAAGAAATCAGAAGCAGAGTGGTTGTGTGTGAGTTGGGTACGGGGAGGGAGCCTCTGTCTAGCTGCTGGACACCTGCCACTCCCTTCCAGGCAGGAAAGGAGGCCTTGCCTGGTGTTAGCTTTAGCTGACAGAAAGTTCTAGTTCAATTCCAGTGTTACATCACTGACTTTTATCCGTTTTCTTGGGCTCTGCAACTTACTGGGCTTAAAAAGAGTAAAGGGGCCCTGAAGAGGCCTAGAATCTGGCCTTTACCCCTTCTGCCAGCATGAGATTATTGAGGGGAATTCCAGTTTCTTGGAGTCAATTGTTTCTAATATCAGCGAGGCATACAAGGGTCTCTAAAGATATATATATATATACATATATATATATTTATATATATATATATAGATATATATATGTGTGTGTGTGTGTGTGTGTGTGTGTGTGTGTGTATTCTTACATTATATTATATTACATTATATGCATATTATATATCACAGACTCGTTTCCACCAGGCTGCATCCAGTTCTCCACTTTCCGTTTTAATACTTGACTGTTGAGGTGGAGCAGGCCTGTGTCTGAAAAATTAAGTAGAATGAAAGAAACCAAAGTTAGGATGTGTTCAGTTAGTGCCAGCAGCCCTGCCTGTGGACCATCCTTTTCATCCTCTCTTGGCTTTTAGCTACTTTTGGTATTGCTTCTTTAGCTATTAAAAAAACAAACAAAAGAGAAAGAAAGAGAAGGAAAAAAGAAAAGAAATAAGCAGAATAGTAGTTGAGAACATGGAGACGCTGGTGGAGGAGTGAGCCGGGTGTCTCTTTAATGGGTACTGACTTAAGAGTTTTAAGAATTCTGGATTTTGGTTACAGACACTGTGAACGCAGCAGTGCTGACCTTTTTGTTTAAAATGATTACGGTGTTAGTTTTACCTAATGTATACCTGAATGTATGTAAAAAAAATCTTTATGTACACTTATCTTAGTTAGGGTTTCATTGCTGTGAAGAAACACCATGACCACAGGCAACTCTTACAAAGAAAACATTTCATTGGGGCGGGCTTACAGTTTCACAGGTTTAGTCCATTATCATTATGGTGGGAAGCAGGGCAGCATGCAGGCAGACATGGTGTTGGAGGAGCAGAGTTCTGTATCTTGATCTTCAAGCAGCAAAGAGACTGTGTACCACACTGGGTGTAGCTTGAACATAGGAGACTTCAAATTCTGTCCCCACAGTGACACACTTTCTCCAACAAGGTCACACCTCCTCCAGTAAGGCCATATCTCATAATAGTGCCACTCCCCATGGGCCAAGCATTCAAACACATGAGTCTATGGGGGCCATACCTACTCAAACCACAGCATCCCACTCCCTGGCTTCTATAGGCCTGTAGCCATAGGAGAATGCAAAATGCGCGTTTAGTCTAACTTCAGCAGTCTCCATAGTCTATGACAGTCTCAACAATGTTTAAAAGTCCAAAGTTCAAAGTCTCTTCTGAGATTCATGCAATCTCTTAACTGTAATCCCCTATAAAATAAAATTTAAAAAAAAGACAGATCACATACTTCCAATATACCATGGCACAGGATATACATCCAAAGCATGTGTCATCCCTCCTCAAGATCCAGATCAAAGGCAAGTCTTCCTGCCTCAAGATCCTGGTCACAGCTGTGCCCTCCATTTCTGGATTGTAGTTCATTCCAGATGTGGTCTAGTTGACAACTAAGAACAGCTATCACAACACTAAACGACTTGGTGTGAGTGCAGTACCATACAACGTGTCTGGAGCTCAGAGGCCCACTTCAGGTGTCAGTTCTCACCTTCTACCTCATTTGAAACAGGATCTCCCTTGTTCATTTGAGCCTGCTGCTGGCTGTCCCATGAGCTTCTAGGAATTCTTTATCTCCACCTCCCATTCAGCCACAGGAATCCTGGGATTTCAGATGTGAACAGTTGTGTCTGACTTTATATGGAGTTTTGGGAATCTGAACTCAGGTCCTTTCATTTGTGTGGCAAGTGTATTATCCACAGAGCTGTCTTCTTAAGTCTTGACTGCATTTTAAAAAACTAGAGGTGGGGGGGGGAGAAATAGTCACACATATGATTAACTACTCACACAGGAAAGAAGACAGTATATTAAAGGATGCATGCTGTTTCTAGTTGAGAAAATATTATTTTAAAGACTTTCCTCTAATTTTACACCATGTATACTATGTATGTCTATACAAACTTACTTTTTTAAAACAGGAAAGAATAAAAGGCAGGAGTAGGTCAAGCTTCTATGACTTGGGCAGCTGTAAGATGCAAAAAGAGGTGCGTGGACAGGAACTAGCCCTGCACAGTTAGAGTGGGGAAGGGTCTAAGGGTCACATCCTTTTAGAAGCTGGAGGGAAGGGAATGTGAGATGGCCTTGGATGGTGAGACCTGAAAGCCACTTAAGGCAGTTTCTGCTTTGTTTCCACAGGCTGTCTTTGTTTCGGTGACAGCTGAGCCAGTCCATGACCGCCGGGCTGACCTGCAGAGATTGGAGCAGAGCCCATCAGAAGGATCCTGTCCAGCAGGTACATTCTAGAGTAATGGCCAGTCTTGGTCTTTGATTGCCCATCCTCGGCTCCATGGTCTTGCAGTTCTCATTTCTTTTCTGACATAGATACTTATTCACCATTTTCTAAATCCAAGGCCATGAAGATTTATCTTCACCGTGTTTTTCCTGAATGTTTTCTATTTTGGTATGTCTCCATTAAGGTATTTTGGATTAATTTTGTACAGAGTATCAAGTAAGGGTCCAGCTTCTTATTTTATACATAGCCATCAAGTTCCTTCCTTTTTTTATTTTTCTTTTATTTATTTATTTTTATTTTTTTTTCTGGATTTAAGCTAGGGTCTCACTCCTGCTGGACCACCACATTACCACTGAGCTGTAGCCCCAGCTCTGCCAGCCAGCGGCTGGTCACAATTTGCACTGTGTGAATTCTGGGTGCCCTACAATCATAAAACCATGGAAACCAGCTGTGTTCGAATTCTGTTCAGTCATCCTAACTCTCTGCAGAACCTTTGATAGCTCTCAGCCTGGTCCTGTTACGAGAACTATCAAGGTCAGTGTCGGTGCTTGGCCAGTCCTAACAAGCCAGGCTCTACCATCATCCTCAGTAATTAAGCCGATCAGAAAAGTCATTGATGAGAGAGCTGGACCCACCCCTCACCCAGACAGTGCTGGAGAGCTGGCCCAGGTGGCAAGGATGTAGGAGAGCTGACAAGCCGACCAACTCAGCTACCACACAGTCCCAGATCCAGGGCTCTGAGCTGGCCCACCTCACCATCTCCCCGACCCCGACCTGTGAGCTGCTGGAGCCCATGAAGGGACTGGACCTGCAGAACCACAGCTGCAGGGTCTTCATGACTCAGGGCAGCAAGAGGACATCTGAGAGCAGTCTCAGTGAGGATTAGTACTGATAGTGTAGGGGAACCAGACCAATGACTCATTGCATGAATGTTTGCAAGTAAAGATGTGTGAACAGAAGGGTTCACTGTGTGACACACTGTGACACACCACAGCTTCCATGGCGAGACCTTTTTCTTTTTTTTTTTAATTAATTTTCTATTTTCTTTTGGGGAGAAGTTACAAGAGTGGACAGTGGATATTGAAGGACTAGGAATGGGTGGGATTGGGGTGCATGATGTGAAATTCACAAATAATAAAAATTATAGGGAAAACTCACTGAAATTCACAAGGAGATTTGCCCATCATGGCCATATTGGAAACTGACAGGGGTCTAGTGATACCCAAATCCATCTTTGACATGACGTGTAGGGATAAGTAGGGGCCAGAGTTATGTATTGTTTTGTTGTTGTTTTTGTGATTTTTAACAATTTATTTTTATCTTCTATACACGTGTGTTTTGCCTGCATATGTGTCTGTGTGAGGGTGTCGGAACTGGTCCCCTGGAACTGGAGTTAAAGACAGTTGTGAGATGCCATGTGGGTTCTGGGAATTGAACCTTTGTCTTCTGGAAGAGTGGCCAGTGCTCTTAACCTCTGAGCCATCTCTCCAGCCCCCAGAGTTATTGACCCATCGGTATTTTGTTCTCATTCTGCCCTACGGGGTGGTCTGACAACTTGCAAATCTTGTTCCTTATATGTTTCTGTATCCTGCCTAGCCATAGACTTCATCTTTTTTTTTTTTTTCGCCCTAGTAAAAGATTTCCAATTTGTTGGCATTCAGTGTCTCAGTAGTCTTATAGTCAAAGGGAGAGGTCACAAGTGTCTCTTTGGCATATCCCCAGTTCTTCTAGAAGGTCCATTACAGTCCTGCAGTCTCTGGCCACTCCCTGTGTGGTGTCTATGAGCACCACTGCAGGGATATGGGGCTCCTTGGCCTTCTGAAGAAGCTGCCTCCCTTCATTTTGGCCATGGCTTCAACCTCCTTTCAGGAATGAATGGGACAGGTGGCAGATGCTGAGAAGACAACCGTTCCCATGTGTGTGACTCTCTGTTGGAGCCACCTGTCTTTTTGTTTTGTTTTGTTGGTTTTTCAAGACGGGGTTTCTCTGTGTATTCCTGGCTGTCCTGGAACTCACTCTGTAGACTAGGCTGGCCTCGAACTCAGAGATTAGCCTGTCTCTGCCTCCCAAGTGCTGGGATTAAAGGTGTGCACCACCATTGCCCGGCGGGAGCCACCTGTCATGAGGACAGTCCAGTTCTGCTGTGTGGTGCAGGCATACACAGAGGACAGAGAGGGATTCCATCTATTTCTTTGCTGTACAGACCCTGTCACAGGGAACACCATCTCCAGCTCCAGTCAGTGCAGGCCTGATAGGGATGTAGGCCTGAGGTCCCAGGAGCGCTTGGCTGTGATGCCTCGGGAAATAGAATGGGTACCAGACTGCTTCATCATGAAGTGGCTTCTATAGTCTGCTTGTATAGATACTTGTCTCTTTTACAAGTTGCCTACTTTGTTGATGTACCAAAGTTCATAATATTCATTCATAATCCCCTTTCTTTTATTGGGTGATGGGAGTCTCATATTTAGCCCTGGCTGACCTGCAATGTGCTGTGTAGACCAGTCTTGCTTTGAATTGTTTCTGCCTTCTAGCTTACATGGTAAGTTCTAGGCTAGCTAGGGCTATATAGTGAGACCCTGTTTAAAAACAACAACAACAAAACAAAAACAGAAAGGAAGAAAAGAAAATGCTCCCTAGACATGCCCACAGCCAACCTGATGCAGGCAGTCCCTCATTGTGATCCCCATTTCCCAAGTTTGTCTAACTAGGACATGAGTCTTTACCACAGCTCTGGGAATCCTGAAGTTTCCTTAACCAGTTTTCTTTCCATCCTCAGGCCACTACCTGTCAGGAGGAAGCTTGTGCAAACCTTGCAAACCTGGTGTAGACTATACCAGCTTTCCCAACAGCCTGGATTCCTGCCAACTCTGCAGTGTCTGTAAGAAAGGTACAGAACAAAGGGGCCCTTCCCCACAGGTGGGGTCTGGGGCGGTGGGATTCATAACTGCAGTGGACTCAGAAACCTCAATTCCACCATCTTGATCTTCATTCTTCCCCGTTCTCTGCCTGTCTTTAATGCAATGGCACAAAAACAAAAGTGAAGAATTCATTTGTGCTGTGTTTGGGAATCATTGAGACCATCTGTTAAGAATGAGGTAGTGTGCCCTGTGGAGGGCCCCTCCCGGTACCCTCAGATGCATTGTGGGACAGTTACTATTACCCTCACCACAAATTGATTTATAAACTTGGCACACGTGGTGAACAGGAAGTACCCTAGTGTCAGCCGTGCAAGGACTTGTGTCAAGGAGTGGTGGGGCTCCACAGAGCACATGTCATTGGAGCTGGGCCTTGAAGGATAGATGCCGGTTTCAAAATGGAACAGGGAGATCTCCAGCCAGAGTTGCAGAATTGAGAAGTAAAGAGGCCTGCACATTTGGAATAGGGAATAATTCCATTCTGGGTCTAGCATGAGTCTGCTCAACTCTGCAAAGGATTTGATACCTGTCAGCAAACCTTGAGTCTCCACGGGTAGTGGCCTGTTTTCCATTCCCCAGGCATGGAAGTTAGACGTGTGGGTCATGGGGTGAGTCTCCCCTCTGTCCCTGTGGTCACTCTCCAGTTGTGGGTGACATGGTATGTTCTATTCTTCCTCTCAGGAGCCATCAGCTTCTTTCTTAGTACTGGCTGCCTTCAAGTCCTGTGAGACCTAATGCCTCTCCCTCTAGAACATAAACTTCAACACATATTCATCTTTCCTGTCGTGGGCCTGCTGAAGTGTTTGGGTTGTGGGTTATTGTGTTAGTTTCTTGTCAGGAAAAGCTCTGACAAAAGCACTTACTGAAGATAGGGTTGAACTGGCTCACAATTCAAGGGTACCATCCACTGTTGCAGGGAGTCAGGCGGCAGGGGCTGGAGGCAGCTGGTCAACTTACCTTTTCAGCGAGTGATAGGCATGTGAGCCCAGCTCAGTTTCCCCTCTTCATACAGTTCAGTGACCTAGTCCAAGGAAAGATGCCACCCAGACAGTGTGAGTCTTCTCACCCAGTTAGCTTAATCAAGATAACCCCCCCAGACATTTCCAGAGGCCTGTCTCCCAGGTGATTCTAGATCTTATCAAGTTAACAGTTGAGATTAATCACCATAATTGGTAACAAAAAATGTAGTGGTTGAGTGGGTTAGGGCTGGGTCCCCACCTGGTTCTGGGCTAGACTCTCTTGTTGCAGTCTCTAGGGTCATGGTGGGTGTGAGCACTCAGTCTCTGCTTCTTAAGGCTCCTCCTGTTTCCAGGAGCCTGAAGATCATCCTCTGTACATCCCTTGCACCTGTCCTCAGGATCTTTGAAAGACTTTTCCTTCCAAACCTGATGTATGAGATCATGAATTGTGTTCCTTTTGTATGGCCCTGAGAACTCACAGCTGCTCATGGGAGCCTTCAGCCACATGTCCGGGCTGTGGTGTTATAGAAACTAGTCCTCGATATTACTTCCTAATTTCAGTTGAGCTGAAGTGGAAGTGGCATGAGGAAGTGTTACCGTGGTAACCAGGAAAACTCTTCCCTCAAACCCTTACAGATAAAATCGTAAAAAACGGATGCACCACAACAAGAAACACTGAGTGTCAGTGCAAACCAGGCACCTTTGAAGATAAGGACTCCACTGAGATCTGCCAGACATGCTCTAAGTATAATACAGGGGCCCTGGAACTCTTAGAAGCCCAGAAGAACCCCAGAAGACCCTACCTTCTTTGTATCCCTCTCTTTCCCTCCAACCCTGTGGAGTTCTCACAGCAGTGTGTGTGTGTGTGTGTGTGCGTGTGTGTGCGTGTGTGTGGTGTGTATGTGGTGTGTGTGTATATGTGGTGTGTGTCTGTTTGTCTGTCTGTCTGTCTGTCTATCTGTCTGTCCCTTGGGGTTCTCAGAGGTACCTTAGCCCACTCAGCCAGCATTGCCCCAGGAGCCTGTCTTGTCAGTGCCACATATCTCTACTTCAGGAGTTTGAGGGGGGAAAAGCCAACAGGGACATGGCTCAGTGGTGACCACACGGGCTTCTTACCTTCCCTTTCCTAACTTAGGGTCTTCCTGTGGCCAGGGCAGCTCAACACACATTCTGTACAAAAGGCAAAGGGCTACCACCATGCCTATGGGGATTCCCCATGGTCTGCACTATGTGCCCAGATGTAGGGACAAATATGGAATGTAGGTGCATGGCGCCTGTCTTTCCTTTAATACCATTTCAGGGATGCTGGGCAGAGTGGGTGACTAACTTTTTATCGAGTCTGGCCAGCAGCCTTCTCACAAAATCTTACCATTTGTTTCTTGTGTGTGCCCAGCTGCACTGATGGGGAAGATGAAGTGACTCCCTGTACCCCGGAGACAAACCGGAAGTGTGTCTCCAAAAACACTCGGGCATCTCAGCATAACCTAGCCCTCAAGATAGGGCTCCCAGGGGTCACATTGCTGGTCCTGCTGATTGTAGCTCTGCTTGTTTGGAAGACTGGAACATGGAGACGAGGGTTGCTCTTTATAAAAAGAGCCTGTCTAGGTGAGCATTGGCTGAGAGTGGGTCCCCGGACACTGAATCTCACTCTCCCTGGCCTGCCCTTCTCCTTCAGGATTGTCCTCTCTGTCTCCCAAACTCCTGAGTCCTTGAAGCCTAGCTCTGTCTTGTTCCTGTGATTCATATACCATCTCTCACTTCCCCCAAACAGCAAAGATCCAGACTCTGACCAGTGCCTCTCACTGACCGGTCCCTAATTCTCTTAACTGTAAAGCGTCTTTTATTCACCTGTGATCATTGTCATCTTGGAGGCTTAGTGCCTCCGTCTGCAAACCTAGGCCTATTCCTGGAAGCTTCTAGCCTCTGTACAATCTAATCCAGGCCTAGAATGTTCTCAGCCTCTGAGACTTGTTGCTGAATAAGCTCACTCTTTCTAGTTCTTTCTGAACTCTGGCTGGCTGGTTCAACTCAGCTGTTCTGGCCCAAACTCCTCTCCAGACTGACTGATTCAATCTAGCTTCTCTTTCTACCTGAATTGCTCTGCTTGACCTCAAACTAACTCTAGCAATCTGTTCTAATCTTCTGGCTTCTCATTCTCTGGCTCATTCTGTCTTTACCTGTATCTGGCTTGTTCTACAGTCTGTCTCTGTATAACTGTCCTGGTAAAACTGCCTCCTTCCTCTCTTTATTCCTTTCTCTTACGTAGTTTCCCTTTCCTCTCTTTTTTTTTTGTGAGAGTTGGACATATCCTGTTCTGTCAAATCTTTCTCCGATTCATCCCATTGTCTGCCCCTCAATCAGACATCACTTTCAAACATGTCTGCTTCCTTCTACAAACTAGCTTTACCCTCATTGTTTGGTATTAAAGATGTGTACTAAGGGCATGTCTATATTCCAGCCAGAGGAATTAAAGGTGTGTGCTAAGGGCTGAGCCACACCACAACTAAAAAGGGGTGTTTTCAGTAAATACACAATCTTGGGGTTCACAGTGTGATCAAATATCCTACAACACTTAACCAAGTCTGAGAGAGTGGGACATGGTCAGGACAAAGAAGCATCAACTCTTCAATTGAGGATAAAGGTCAGGACCAGAGAGGGCCAGGGACAGCTCTGATGACAGCAGAACCAGACAAAAATTCTATGTGTGTTCATGTTTATTTGGTTTCTCTCCAGCTGCCTTCTCAGCCTGAGGGTAGACCCAAGCAAGAATGGCCCTCCTTACCTAGCTAGTGTTGGAACCTCTAACCCCCTCTACTCGGATAAAGAAGGGATGATGAGTCTCCTACCCACCTGCTGTGGGGACCTTCTTCTCTTCTAGGTCATGAACAGGACCCTGAACATGCAGACACTGTGTGTTCCTCTCTCTTGGGCCCACAGACATGGAGGAAGACAAATGACTCTCACCACAGCATGGTCAGTCCTGCGTCGAAGGCCTCAGCTGTAGCTCTGAGAGGCAGGGCTTTTTTCTTTTACCTTTTAATTTTATGTATGTGAGTGCTTTGCATACATGTATGTCTGTGCACGCATGTCTGGTGACCGTGAAGGCTAGAAGAGACCATTGGATCCCCTGGAACAGGGGTTACAGACAGTTATGAGCTGCCACTTGGGTTCTGGGAATCAAACCCAGATCCTCTGGAAGAGTACCCAGTACTCTCAAACAATGAGCCATCTCTTCAGCCCTGAGAAGAAGGGTGTTTGAGGGGCTGCACAGCCCAGGAAGGAGGGTACATCATCTCCACCTGGATCTGGGTCCACTATCAAGCAAATGACCATTTTTGAGCTTCCACAAGGCCTCAGACCATGTTGCAACTGCCTTTTCTGCCCTGCTCCTGTGGTTGGGGTCAGGTGGGAAGAGAGACCTCCCCTAGGCACAGTGTCAGCAGCACATGGTGCCAGAAACAGATCATGGCTATGTGAGCCTGGGGTATCATCTCCTTAGTGGTCTCTTTGCCTTCCCAAAGTCATTTCCACATGCTGTGTCCCTCGGGAGGATCTGAAGTTCAGGGCAGTGATCACACTGAGTCCCCATACAGCAGAGAATGGCCATCCACTTTTTTTTTTGAGCACAAAATGGACAGAAAAGAGCTGATGACAGGAGTCACTGGAGAAATGCTGGTTTATAGACAAAGTAGCAGTTGTTATCAGATCTCCTAGGGGACAAAGGACAGGCTGGGTGTGGCCTAATGTGGTAGCCAAGCCACTCTGTGAAACATGCTGAGCCCTTTCCCATTCGTGCTGTGTCGTCAGAATCTGGGGCAGCACAGGTGTGGAGCAGACACCATGGCAAGGGCTGAGTTTCTGGGCTTAATTTTTGTTTACTATATTGGGGTTTCATACATGCTAGGCAGATACTCTACTACTGAGCTACATCCTCAGTAACTTTAAAAAAAATTTTTTTACAGATTTATTTATTCATTTTATGTATAATAATACACTGTTGCCCTCTTCAGACACACCAGAAAAGGGCATCAGATCCCATTACAGATGGTTGTAAACTACCATGTGGTTGCTGGGAATTGAACTCAGAACCTCTGGAAGAGCAGTGCTCTTAGCCACTGAGCCATCTCTCTAGCCCCCTCAGTAACTTTTAAAAAATGTTTTACTGGGAGAATGTCTCACTATGTCACCCAGGCTGGCCTTCAGCTTTGCCCGTCTGCCTCAGTCTCCAGAGTAGTTGGTATTACAGGCCTATGCTATCTGCCTGTATAGTTTTCCCTTTTCACCATTTGTCTAGTTTTCTGATTACATTTGTAAGGAGGATTTCGTGAAGTACAGTTTCCGGGTCAAGGTTATGGAAGTGCCATTTGGTACACACATGAGTACACACATAGTCAAGTCAGAGACACATGTAGTCATGAGTGTACACACACACAATCAGATGCACACAATTACATATATAGGGTCTCTCTCTGTCTCTCTCTCTCTCACACACACACACATGCACACACACGCACACACAGCTGCTGGTTTTCATTTGTATTGGCTCACAAGTTTTGATCAGGCATTGTAGCACTTCCTGTTGGTTTTGCTATAGGAAAGCATCAAGTGTCTCACATGTATGTGGTTTCATTGTAAACATCTTTGCATATCATTATCCTAATGTCTTGTCATTAAGAGCTTTGTAAGAAAAAAATGCTCTGCTGCTATATGAGTATTTTCTCTCACATGGGTAATCGATTTCTAATTTTTTGTATGTGCACATATATGTTCATGTGTATGTACATGTATTTGTGCATGTATGCACATAGGTGTTCATGTGTGTATATGTGTGTGTATGCATGTGCATGTGGAGGCCAGAGGTCTTTGTCAAATATTTTCCTCACTTCTTTTCTTCAATTTGTTATTTTCTGTGGCAGGATCTCTCCCTCTACCTGGAGCTCACTGGCTAAAGTGACTGGCCAGCAAGTCTCAGGGCTTTCCCTGTCCCCAGCTCCTTGATGCTTGAATTACAGGTGCAGCAGTCATGCCCATCTCCCCCTCCCCTTAGGGTTTTTTATTTTATGTATGTGTATGAGTGTTTTGCCTACATGTATGTATGCATACCATGAGTGTTTCTGGTGCCAGAGGAGGTCATAAGAGGGTGTCAAATCCTCTAGAACTGGAGTTACTTCAGCCTCTCTGCCTGGGTAGGTATCTGGACTCAGACCCTCAGGCTTCCTGACTGAGCCATCTCTATAGTTTAATTTGACCTAGTATTTTTACATGGTGAAATTCATTTTATGTATATGAGCCCACTGTAGCTGTCTTTAAACACACCAGAAGAGGGCATCAGATCCCATTATAGATGGTTGTGAGCTACCATGTGGGTACTAGGAATTGGACTCAGGGCCTCTGGAAGAGCAGTTGGTGCTCGTAACTGCTGAGCCATCTCTCCAGCCCCCTGGTGAAGTTCATTTTTAATGGTTAAAATCAGCATATACATTTACTTCCCATCACTCATAGGGTCCCAGAAGCCTTTCCCCAACGTAAGATGCACTTCTGATTTCTTGGGGAGATATTTTTCCCCACTGAATATACTTTTGCATATTTCTGTATCATCTAGATGGATTTTAGATGGAGAACAATGTGATGTCATTCCTGGTCACTGTGTGGACCTTTCGTTCCATTTAAATAGTGGGCCCTGCATACCACTGGTCCCTCCTCACTTACAAATTGAATGTTCATCTTGACAGTTTCTTCCTTCCGCCTGGGCGAGTGCTGTTTCATTTTTGCACTATACTTAGTGTTTATTTTATAAAGAGAAAGAGAAATAAATTTAAAAACAGTAGCCTCTCAACTCTTAAGTGAGAATGCAGACAGTGTAGAAAGGGACTCAGGAAGTAGTCAGCCCTGCAGCTCATCTCCCTCCTGAGAGATGATGGGTAATGTCAGGTTCTTTGGTTCTTTCTTTAAGGTGTTTACACTGTATCAACATCATTTACATGAAGGACTCAAGGACGTATATACAATACTCTGATGCACATGAAAATTTCTAGTATATTAAAATAAGTAGATTTTTGTTTAAAACTTGTCAATTTACCCTGATATAATTTAGAGTTCATTCATAAGGTTTTTTCCCCCTTGCTCAAGATAATAATTGGAATTTTAAAAAATTTGCCTTAAATATTAAAAGGGGGCCATCAAGATTACTCAGTGATAAAAAGAGCTTACCACAAAAGTCTCATGACCTAGGTTTGACCACTGGAACCCACAAAAAGCCAGAGATGGTAGTTCAGATCTCAGCACTCATACAGTGAAGTGATATTGGAAGCAGAGACAGGAGATGCCCTGAAACCTGTGGGCTATCTATTCTGGACTATTCAATATAGCAGAAGCAAAAGAACATTTCCCTCGATATGGTAGAGAGAACTGGCTTCAGAAGTTGTTCTCTGACCTCCATGTGCACACTGTGGCACACGTGCACACTGTGGCACACATGCACCTGCACACAAACACATAACGCAAATACACAGTAATATTATTTTAAATTAAATATAAAAAGTAATCTAGGAGGTATTGATATCTTGCCAGTACTCATTTTTTAAAGGTTTGTTTTATGTGTTTGTGCACACACAGGTGTCCACAGAAGCTAGAATGGGGCAGGCCACTGGAGCTCCTGGAGCTGGAGTCAGAGGCATTTGTGAGGTGCCTGATGTAGGTGCTGGATCTGAACTCTGATTCTCTGAGAGGGTAGTAAGAGCTCTTAACTGCTGAGCCATCTCTTCAGCCCAATAATCAGTATTTTTTTTCATCTCAGGAGACAGCATTTTAAGACAAGTTTTTTTTCTGAAATATGAGTATTTTTTAAATTGTTGTGTTTATTTACATTCCAAATGTTGCCCTCCCTTCCCAGTCCCCCCTCCAAGAGTTCTTTACTCCCTACCTCTTCACCTCTGAGAGGGTGCTCACCCACACCTACCCCCTCACCCACCTACCTACCCCCAACTTACCCCTCCTTGCATCCCCCTTCCCTGGGACATCAAGTCTCTACAGAATTAAATGTATCCTCTCCCACTGAGACCAGACAAGGCAGTCCTCTGCTACATATGTGCTGGGGGCCACAGACTAGCCCATGTATGCTTTTTGGTTGGTGGCTTAGTCTCTGGAAGCTCCAGGGGTCGGGTTAGTTAATACTTTAAGTCTTCCTATGGGGTTGTCATCCCTTTCACCTCCTTCAATCTTTCTTGTCACTCTTCCATAGGGGTATCCGACCTCAGACTAGTGGTTGGCTGTAACTATCTGTGTCTGTGTCAGTCAGCTGCTGATAGAGACTTGATGCCCCAGGGAAGGGGGATGTGGGGAGGGGTAAGTTGGGGGTAGGTAGGTGGGTGTGGGTGGGTGAGTGAGCACCCTCTCAGAGGCAAAGGGGCAGGGGGTGAATGACATTGGCTGTTTTACATAGACATTTCCTTCATTATTGATGTATCTGAAGAACTACTCTGCCTCTAACTTATGCTTAAAAGGCATCTTATAGTAAAGACAAACTAGATTCTTTCCTGTTTATGATTAAATCTTTGTTTCTCAAGGATTGGGCTATGCCTCATCTCTAACCTTAAGTACGAATGGTTCTGTACTGCTTGTTGCAGGAATGGCAATCATGTCTTTGTTTCAAAAAGTAGTAACCATCTTGCAATCCTACCTTTGTTTTAAAAAGTTATATGAGCACCTATGCCCACCTTGTTATACCCACCTTGCAACCACGTCTTTGATTCAGGAGTTTGTTAAAATTTATTTGCTATGCTTATGTTAGGCTCCGGTAACCCCACCTGTTTTGCTGGCCGGGTCCCCATGCAGAAGCCCCTACACCTAAGCACTATAAATCTTTGTCTTCCTCACATATAATGCTGACCTCTTGAACCTCACCTGAGGGAGGGAGGGACAGTCCTTGTGTGTGAATTTTTTAAAAAAAGTTTGCTTTAATTAATTTGGTCATGATGATTTAGGTCAGTGGTCTTTCTCCTTTCATCTTTGGAATTAACAATATTCCTTGGCTCCAAGTTGTTTTTAAGAAGTCGAATTTAGGGGCTGGAGAGTTTGGCTCAGCAGTTAAAAATATTTGCTCCTCTTCCAGAGAACCCAGTTTCAGTTCTCAGCACTTGGAATAGGGTGGCTCACAACCGCCTGTGACTTCAGCTCCGGGGCACCTGACACTCTTGTCTGGCCTACACAACTCCCTCTCATATGCACGTGACACACATATACATAAATTTAAAACTGTTCAAATGGTCAAATTTCATATTCAGTTGTACAAAAACACCTTCCCAGCCCTGATGCTATTGGTGTTTAGACTGTCGATGTGTGAGTTGTTACCGATCAAAACACCGTGAAAGCCTTAAAGGAAATCTTGATCTTGGATTTTGCAAAACAAAATCTGTTCTCTGTAGTCTCCAACTGAGTCTTGTAAGAAGCCTTGGGGGTTGGAGGGGATGCAGAAGAGAAGCCCTGGACTAAAGGGGGAACTTTCAGTCTTGATGGAGGCTTGTCGCAGAACACTTGAGTTGAGGATTTATGCCACACTAGGCCACCAGCATTCAAGAGCCTTCAAGTAGCTGAGGCAGGAAGTTTATCTGGGTCTCCACAGAGACCTTAGAGGGGCAGTGCTGTAAACTCAGTCTCCTGATCAGAATCAGGCCTGGGTCCAGGTCTCCTGACTCTGACCAGCGCATGTCTCTGCTCTTTGCTTACAGGAACCTGACAAAACTCAGAGTTCGCCAACAGGAAGGAAGTCGCTGGTTCCGGCAAATGGAATTGACCCAGCTGCCGGTGAGTGCTTTGTCTGAGGCTGAAGTACAGAAGTCCAGGGAATAGGAGAAGCCATTTATCCAGTTATCATCCCCATGGCAGTCAGGGCTCTGCCGAGACAGCTAATGATGGAGGCAGAGCCCACACTGTTATCCCTGGGACCCTCCCCAGCACCTCATATTGTTATTGATGGAGTCTTTCTGTCCTTTCACTCTTTCATTATCCTTCCTTTCTCCCCTGTAGTCCCCACCCCCACCCCCACCCCCACCAGGGCCTCCAGAATGGTGCATTGGCCTGTGTTAATACCCAGGTACCAACCTTAGACTAGAAGCTCCAGACATGGCCAGACCTAGTTCTATGAGCTGTACTATAAACCACAACCCCGATTTCAGAGACTCCATGCAAAATGAATGGAAACCATCTCATGATGGTTCAGATACCGGCTGCATGAGTATGGAGTTGAATCAAACGGCACTTGTTTTCTTTCATATCGTTCATATTTAGTTTGTTCGTCAGTTAGTTTCACACAGGTTCTGGGAACAGAACTTAGGTCTTCTGCGAGAGCAGAGTGTGCTTTCAACCACTGGGCTCTCCCTTCCACCACCATACTCAGCGCTGTACTGCTGGGGACTGAACCCAGGACTCTGAGTATGCTGGGTACCAGCTGAGCCACACCTCTAACCCTCCTTTTACTGGCTAAATAAGACTGTTAGAAAATGTCCGTGTGACTCCCAGGGCTCATGGGACTCATATCCCAGCTCCTTTGGTTCCTCAGAATGGAGGGTGACACATTTCATACGTGTCTCATCTGTGTCATCATAACCCCATAAATGAGCTTTCTTACTGAGCTACAGGTTCAGAGTTTCTGTCATCTCTTTCCCTACATCTCTCGGCAGTGATGCAGCCGTAGGGAGGCCAGCTGGCACAGAAAGGTCCTCCGCCTCTCTGCTTTGCTCTTTCTGCAGCAAGGAAAGCCTTGCTTTATACCACACTCAGTATGAGTACAGCCTAAACAGCTTAACTCTCGTGGTATACTGTACACTCACCCCCTGTGCCCCTCTGTTGTTCATGCTACATGCTTGCTCCTCCCTTGCACACACATACACACGCACACACACACAATGCAAATCTCCCACTGAGCCAAAAGCCCTCTTGCATTACAGGAATTTTTTAAGATATATACTTTAAAACTTTTATTAAAATTTTACTTTGTATATATGGATGTTTTACCTGCATGTATGTCTGTGCACCACTTACATGCCTGGTGCCTTGTGGAAGCCAGAGTATAGTGTCAGATTTCCTGGTACTACAGTTACAGATGGATGTGAACCATGGGTACTGGGAACTGAACCCGAGTGCCCTGGAAGAGTATTCAGCTGAGCTATTTCTCCAGCACCCAGATTCTTGGTTGCTTCAGGTGTGGAGGCTCCAACAGCCAGCATCACGGAACAGCAAGGGAGTGCATGGAGCCCTACCCTGGGCTTCATAATCTGATTTAGGATTCTTTACCCTGTGTGAAGTGCTTGGAGCTCACCTGTTCCCCATGTTTTCTGACACCCAGCCCTGAAGTCAATCTTCGAGTACTGTTCGAACGAAGTGCCCTTTAACTCCTGGGACCGTCTCATGCGGCAGATGGGCCTCACCGACAATCAGATCCAAGTGGTCAGGGCTGAAACACCAGCCCAATGTGAAGCCTTGTACCAAATGCTGGTGAAGTGGCTTCACCAAACTGGGCTAAGTGCCTCTATCAACCATCTGCTGGATGCCTTGGAAACCGTGGGAGAGAGACATGCCATGGGGAAAATTGAAGACTATGCAGTGAAATCTGGGAACTTCATTTATCTGAACGTTACAGCCCAGGCAGGTGTGGTAACTCAAGAGACAGAGCCAGGAGGATCTCTATGAGTTTGAAGCCAGTCTGGTCTACATAGTGAACTGAGGACAGCCAAGGCTATGTAGAGAGACCCTTTCTAAAAAACAAAAAAAAAAAAAAAAAAAAAAAGGAAGAGGAGGAAGAGAACCTGCTTCATGCTCTTCGGTATTATTAGAATGTAATTTATTTTTTCTTGCTATATTTATTGTATAATATTACTGTATTGTCCTATTTCAAGTTGAACACAGAGCCTCTGTGAACATAGATCCTAGATAAATGTTCGAACACACCTCCAGCATCCTGGTTTACCTTTGTTCCTAGACAAGGCACAATTGGTAAGGTATGGTGGAACCTGCCTATCACTCTAACACTCGGGAGGCAGAGCCAAGAAGATCAAAAGTCCGAGGCCAGTTGGTTCATATAAGCTCCTGTGTAATGTGCATGCTGTCTCAGCTTGTTGAGCGCTGACTCTGGGGACAAAGAAGGTACTTCTGTCCAGATTCTAGCATTCTCATTTCATGGGTCTACCAAGACCCCTTGTCCAGAGACAAAATACCACTCTATAACAGAAGGAAGAATTAAACAGTCCAAGGGTGGGAACTCGTGTCCTTGAGAACAGATAAAAGGTTTCCAAACATGGCCACTGCTGTTCACTGTTAAACTGAGCACTACACAGCTGCACAGTGCGCCCTTCCTCCAGGTGCTAGTGGGCACCCTACTGAGAGTATGTCTCTCTTGAATCTAATTCCCAATTGTCTGTATTTCACACTTGAAGTGAGTTTGCTGGGTTGGACACAGTGTTTGGATATAAAAAATGCTAACTGGGGTAACCCTTGAGGACCATGCACCCTGTAAGCATTTGACCATTGTGAGAGTAAACACAGAAACTCACCACTGTCCCATCTCAGCCTTTCTAGAGCCGGAATCATAGCCCACCAGATCCAGATCTAGAAATAGCTACCTTTTGATACTGTGATAGGGATTTCTGGAGAGCTGACACATGCAGATTTTTGTCCTGTATGGATTCCTCCATGCACCCCGTAAGCATTTGACCATTGTGAGAGTAAACACAGAAACTCACCACTGTCCCATCTCAGCCTTTCTAGGGCCGGAATCACAGCCCACCAGATCCAGATCTAGAAATAGCTACCTTTCGATACTGTGATAGGGATTTCTGGAGAGCTGACACATGCAGATTTTTGTCCTGTATGGATTCCTATCATTTTTTTACGCTTACTTGTTTTTTGAGACAGAGTCTCAATATGTAGCCTTGGCTGACCTTCAACTTACTATATAGTTCAGGATGGTCTCCAGCTCAAAGAGTTTTGCCTGCGTTTGACTTCCAAGTTCTGGGATTAAAAGCATTGCTGGAGAGGTAGCTCAGTGGTTAAGAGCACTGACTGCTCTTCCAGAGGTCCTGAGTTCAATTCCCAGAAGCCATATGGTGGCTTACATCCTTCTCTAATGGGATCCGATCCCCTTTTCTGGTGCGTCTGAAGAGTGTGACAATGTGCTTACATACATAAATCAATCTTTAAAAAAAAGATATGGCAGCATACCTGGCCATCATCTATTTTGTTATTTTTATTTTTTTAGTTTTGCTGTGTATGAATGTTTTGCCTGCATATATATATACATGGCATGCCTGGTGCCTTTGGAGGTCAGTCTGATCCCCTTGAACTGGAGTCGCAGATGGTTGTGATCCAGCATGTGGGTACTTGACGTTGAGCCCAGGTACTCGGCAAGAGCAAGTGCTCTAAACCGCTGAACGATCGTAAGGCCTCATTCTTTCATCCCTCCTTCTAGCAGAGCCTTCTCCAGTAGATTCGACACACAGAAGGATAATTGCCTAGGTGTCTGGTCCCAGGCATTCTGTAGTCTTGTTGCTGTGGCATTCATGTAGCTTCAGGAGGGATACCCCCCACCCACCCACTTCTGAGTATTATCCTTGCCAGTGTTCGTTATGGTATCCGAGTGTAAGCATCCATGCAGACGTCAGGAGTGCACATGAGGGTTTGCTGGGCTCTGTAAGGACTCAGCCCCAAGAGCAGGTGTTTCACCCTCACACTTGATGCCCTTCCTTATCCCTCTTAGAAGTGTGTTGGTAACATAAAACAGTACAAGACTTGTCATTAGATACAAAATACTCATGTATTATGAATTCATGACCAAATTAAATATGAAACCTTATATAAAAAGGTGTGGGGGTTGTCTGTTTGTTTGTGTACCCCCATCCTCAAAGACAACACTGAGTGACATGTGACATAGTCCAGGGGAGCATGTTCTTGGGACACTGCCCCACCCCTGGGGGCATTTGCCACAGGCTTGTCCCACACTGGAGTTTCTCCTGCTTCTGTCTCCCTGGAATCCAGAGCACCCATGCACTAAGGGACTGCAAGCTGCACCTCCCTCTCCTGGCTCACTCATAGCCCCCCACTGCCCCTGGGTGGTTATACAAGGCCGCAGGGCTCCACCTGATGCACACCGGCTCTGGCAGCTGTGGGGGTGGGGTGGGTCCCTGAGGGGTGAACTGGCCTGGGCGGGGCATGGTGGGCAGGGCATGCTGTTCCTTGACCACTCTCCTTGGTTCTTCCTCCAACTCCACAGATCTTTCTCCCACTGGCCTGTCCATCCTCATCACCAGTGATGCCCAGGCTGCTTGGCCCTGTAAATCACTTGGGAGATCCAATTCCCCTTGCTCGTTATGACAGACCTCTACCTATCACTTTCAGTTCCCAAGAGATATGTACTCCTCTGTCCTCCAAGAAAGGCGTGAGAGGCTGCCTGCCTTTTCCATGGGTACAGGCTTCTCTACACTAGAAGCCATGTAGAATTCAGTAGCAGGGTACACCCAGCCAGTAGAGGGCAGCACACAACATACTTCTCCAAGCAGCAATTCTGGAGGACTTAACCAATAGGCAACTGCAGGCTTGGCGGTTCCAGGCTCAGACTACAGAATAATCAGCACTGTGAGACCTGCTACTGCCTGTTCTTTCTGACAAGGCAAACAGAACTGTAGATCCTGGGTACCATACAATTATAGGGTTGCATTTGTTTCTGGGGTTGCTTTCATCCCAGCCTAAGGAACCTATCCAGGTCCACCTATCCAGGTCCTGGGGACTCAGCCAGTATTTCCTACCTAAAGCATTTTCTCAGGGGAGGGGACCCCAGAACTCTCATGACCTACTACTCCCTCATGGGACTTCACCTCATAAGTCTAGAGAAAGGGTAAAGGTGGTGATGTGTGGATCATAATTAGGAAATGGGAAGGGTCAACCGAGGCCCAGTGTTAGTCCCATGGGGGCTTCCAGGCATTATGTCAATCCTCCAGTCACCCCAATTCCTCTTTAGACTATCATCTTTTCCTTCCTGCTCTGCTCTCCTCGTTTTCTCCTTCCCTTTATCCCCAGCCAGTACCAGGTTGACTGTGTGGCCTATTCTCCAGTGTGCCCTTTTCTGACATTTAATCCCTGCTGAAAGCCCCTCACCCCCAAGAAAGCACGCGCTCCACGAACATCCTGTGGAGTCACCTTGGGAAGAGAAAGGCATCCTGCATCAAGATGGGAAAGGTCCAGATCCATTTGAGCCCAAGCCTTCCTCACAACCCTGGAACCTAGAACCACCAAGCCTCGGGGAACAGCAGCCTCAGATATGGAGGGTACAGGTCCTCTCCTGAAAGGCATTGAAGTGGTTGGTACTACTGACCCTTTATAGCCACATAATAGAGGCCTCCATTCGGCTTTATGAAAATGTATACCCTGCAGGCTCTTCTTAGAACTTCATTCTTTTGGGCAGACAAAGGATAGAGTGATCTTGGTGGTACTTTTGAGTTTGCATTTCTCCTGTTGGGCTGTTTTTGCTCCCACCTCATAAAAGGCAGTGGTACCCAGAGGCAGGGAAAGAGACCGTAGAGAAACATGAAATTGCTGAGCACAGAACCCATCCTTCCTCCTCCTCCTCCTCCCTCCATGTCAAACGTAACAAGTGCAGGAAGGGTGAAGTAGAAAACTCACATTGTACTGAGGTGCTGCCTACAAACCTGAACATTGAATCAATGCTGCTACCCACCACTAAGTCTGCACTGCCTGGAGTCAGTCCTGAAAGGATGGTGGCAGAATGCAGTTTATCCCATTCTCCCCCTAGCAGCCACACCTCATGGCGGAGAAGTGTTGATGTGGGCTCTGAAGACATCTTTTCTAGCCTGACTTCTTAAGTAAGGATTTGAGTAAGCCCACAGGATGATGCTCACAAAATACTTGCAACCTTCAAAAGTCTGTTGATGGAAAAATATGACCAGCTCCTGGGGAGGATGCTGCCGCTCTGGCCAGAGCACACACCAATACAGACAAGCCCATGTACAGGGAAGCTTTCCTCCATTGACTCTATTGTCAAGTCCAGAGAGAAAATATCAGAGCTCTGAGCTCTTTCCTGCTCCCCACCTTGGGGCAGAGGTTTTCCTGCCCTGCCTGGAATTGTAGGTGGACCCTGTTCTGATCTGCAGGGCCTGGCTCCTCTTAGCCTGAGCCACATTGGCTGGTGAGAACGGCTCTGCCCTTAGGATTTTGGTTAGGTGAATTCCCTCATCACCTGTCGGGTAGAGGGGATGATACAGAAGAGCAGAAGGACAAGGGCTAATGAGGACAACAGCAGCGGGATCAGAAGAAGGTGGCAGCATCTCAGACCACAGCCGAGGAAGAGGAGGATGGGGACGCCGAGCCCGCTGCTGAGGAGGACGGTGATGAGGGACTGTTCCAAAACAGCCACCGCCGTTTGGGCTGCCTCCGCAGGTGTAAATAGTCCTCTTTCTCTCGCTCCTTCCGCGCACGCTGATAGTGGTCCTCTTCTTTTAGGTACCAGACTGGCGGCCACCGATGCTTCTCAAAGTACTCCTGGTTTTCTAGAGCACAATGCAAGGGGTGTGAAATTAGGAGGTACTCTCAGGGCAGTGCTAAGCCTACCCTGCCCATGGTTCGGGTTAGCTCCTGCCGCAGATGCTTGTGGGGTTAACACAGAGACTTACCTGGAGACATAGCCTTCATGTCCCGGGGGAACTTGCGGCACACGTTGTTGTAGTTGGTGCAGATATGGTGAAGACACCAGTCGGCCAACTGGTACGCGCAGTGGAACTGTGAGTGGTACAGAAAGAAACACATCCCTATTGGAGCAGGGACTCCACACAGGGGCCTGTGGAGCAGCAGCTCTGGGCATCGCCCGCTCATAGATATTCTGCAATCACAAGGGGCCCGGTCCTCACAAGCATCCCTTCCCTTGCTAAAACTGGGCAAGGCAATGCTTAACGTGGGCTCCTGGGCCCTATTACTAACCCCACAATTGCCTCCAGCATGTGTACTTCTGATGTTCATGTCCCTCATGCCCTTCCTCTGGTATCTGCTCTTCTCAGCTCTTACCCCACCAGGGTTCCCTTCTCCCATCTGCAAACAACACAGCCTGCACCAAGAAGTGGGCAACTGAGCTTAGAAAACCTGGCACCAGCCACACTCAAAGGTCCAATTCCTGCCACTGTGACTCATTTGCTTGGCAATAAGGATGCAAGGAGTTAACTTCAGAGGCACTACAGAGGCAGTGAACCTCAGCACCCCCTATATGACCCAAGCCCTATCCTGGGGTCCCACTGACGACCTATGGTCTCAGTCCCTCTATCTCATGGTCAGCTCCTTTTGCAGATGTTCAAATGGTCTCTAGCTGCTTCCTGATATATAAGATGACATAAACTCTACCCGGCTGGGAAGCCAGGGCTGTACATTATCCCGACCCATCACCTCCCAGAGCCGTACACTCTGCCTATGGGCAGAGCCCGGAGTCAAGACTTGTCACTTCCTTCCCTTGTCACGATACCTGTGCCAATTCCAGGAATACAAGGACATCCCCATCAATGTCCACCATCATCTGGGTCGCCTCCATCAGTCCGGTCACTGTGTACTGCTCTGTGACACACATACAGCAACAATCAGCTGAAGAAATACGATCAAGGACCTACCGTGCTTAAGGACCACATCAGGGGACTGCTATAGGAAGGAGTTCAAACTGATCAGGCCAGGG
Organism: Grammomys surdaster; assembly: GCF_004785775.1. Lineage (NCBI taxonomy): Eukaryota > Metazoa > Chordata > Mammalia > Rodentia > Muridae > Grammomys > Grammomys surdaster. The sequence continues at coordinate 8,454,888 of NW_021621022.1, forward strand.
TAAGCCCCAACAGGCCAGAAAGACCAAAGGAGACTTTAAGTTTGTTCCTATCAGAGGGGAAACAGGGATGAGGGTAAGACCTCGGTGGGGCGGGGCAGGAATGGGAAATGGAAAAAGCTGCTAGGCTAGCTAAGAGGGTTTTTGTTTTTTTGTTTTTTCCAAACTACGCAGGTCCCACCATATAATCTGCTACACAGAAGATCGCAGTCCTTGGTACAATTAGCCACTGATGGAAGACAGTCTGAAACTCATGTTTGTTGAAAATGAAGACAGCCTGAGAACTCTGACAAAGAACTATGGGTTAAACCTACTTATTCAAATTAATTTAGACTTATTAACAAATGGTGTATTAATCTTTCAGCTTACATCCAAATATTTATATGAGGAATAAACTCCCTTGGTCCTGAATTTAATTAAAAGTATCAGAATAAACCCAGGAGGTATTTCATCCTTAAAAAGATGAGTATGTTTTTCCAGCTCCTCCGACAGGAAAGACCAGGAAATAGAAGTATCCCAAGACCAGTGAGCACTTCCACTGGCATTAGCAGCATGTACAGGGACCTGGGTCCATTACCACAAAGAAACCAGGGTGTTTGGAGAAATGGCTGATTCCAGATCTGAAACATGGTGGAGCTAGGACATTTTTCTTCTAGACAGCAAAGATGTCAAGGACTCCAGAGCAAATGTGAAGAGACACTATTGGCTAAAGGTATGGTATCTGAACTTCAAAAAGAACAAATGTTGGTTGTGGTGGTGCATGCCTTACAATCTTAGCACTCTGGAGGATTCAGCAGAAGAATCAGGAGTTCAAAGCCAACTTAAGTTACAAAGCAAGTTCAAGGCCAATCTGGGCTTTATAAGACCCTGTCTTAAAAACAACAACCAAACAAAAGAATAGTACAATGAAAGGAAAACAATCATGTTTGTTCATGATGACACTTTTTAAATACACACAAATAAAAACTGGTCACCCTCAAGGGTGGGAGGAAAGATCTCTATCTCAGAAACTCAAAGGAAAGGACCAAGTATTACTGTTTTAACTACAGAAGCTCTATTACTGGGTAACCAAACAGTAAGTGATGGGCCTTTCTCACTTTGCAGAAGAGAGTGATTGAGTTGGGATAGTATCTTTTTAGAACATCTAATTAGTTGACAGGTCTAGACAGTGATACTCAATGAATGTTAAAACCAAAAGAAAGAAAGAAAGAAAGAAAGGAAGGAAGGAAGGAAGGAAGGAAGGAAGGAAGGAAACAATAAAATCAGACAATCTTTTTCTTTTGATGAAGAAAAATTACTGAAGGCAGTATTGTTTTTTTTTTAATGCATCAGGATCTAGACCCGAAATCGAATAGCTAGTTTATAAGAAATATGTTTGGGAGAGAATTATATTAACTACACCATGAACACAGAATTGTGGGACTGAGGTTATAGCTCAGTTGGTAGTGAACTACCATGCCTGAAGCCCTGGGTTCCATCCCGGCACCACATAAGCTAGGTATGTCTTGAGGTGGAGGCAGGAGGATCAGAGTACGAATCAAGTCTAGCCTACAAAAGGACCCCATCTCAAAAAAGAAGAAGAAGAGGAGGAGGAAGAGGAGGAGGAGGAGGAAGAGGAGGAGGAGGAGGAGGGATGCAATCAGTTAAAAAAAATCTCATGGAAAAATGCAAGACCAGTCTAGGTCTTGTGAGATGGCTCAGGAGGTAAAAGCACTGGCTGCCGAACATGAACACTTGAGTTTGATCCCCAAAGCTCATAGGGTGAAAGGAGAGAACCAACTCCCAAAAGTTGTCCTTAGACCATCACACAATAAACAAACAAACAAACAAATGTACACTTAAAAACCAGAGTAGGCATATGCTGGTTACTTTCTGTCAACTTGACACAAACTAGAGTCAACCTGAGAAGAGGGAACCTCTGTATCTAGGAACTGCTTTCATCTGATTGGCCTGTGGGCTTGTCTGTGAGGGCATTTTCTCCATTGCTGATCGATGTGAGAGCGCCCAGCCCACTGTGGGCATAACCAACTCTAGGCAGAAGGTCCTGGTTAGATAAGCAAACAAGCTGAGTGAGCCACGGAGAGCAAGCCAGTGAGCAGCGTTCCCAGGGCTGCAGAGATGGCTCGGTGGTTAAGAGCACTGACTGCTCTTCTGGAGGTCCTGAGTACAATTCCCAGCAATCACATGGTGGCTCATCTATGATGTATCTGATGCCCCTTCTGATGTGTCTGAAGACAGCTACAGTGTACTCCTATATATAAAATAAATAAATAGCTCCTATCTTGGCTTCCCTTGATGGATTGTAAGCTTAACACTTTCCTCCCCTAAATTGACTTTGCTCATTTTTTTTTTAAATCACAACAGCAGACAGCAAACTATGATAGTTTGTTTTTCAACAATTAACTTTATAAAGTTTTTTTTTTTTAACGAACAGGTACTCATTGATTAAATGAGATTCAAAAGATAACACCAAAAAAAAAAAAAAAGTGAAACTGAGCTCTAATGTTTAAAGGAAGCATGCTTGGATGATGAAACTACAGACTGCAAGAGAAGAATGCCTCGAAGTGTGGGTACCTCTGAGGGGAAAACAGGAATCTGTAAAGAGGAGAGAGAGGTGTGGCCAGGGAGGTTCAAGTTCCTGGCACTCATCAAACTGAGAAAAGGATTTTGCTGTAGAATTCATTAAACGAAATATATACTTCATTGATACTTGTGTTGTATTTAACAACAAACAAGATTAAGTATGAACTGACAACCTCAGAAATTGTAATGCATCGACCAGCTGAAACTCTGCGGCTCCCACAGATCTTTCACAAGGCGGATGATGGTCACAGTTTAGTGCACATTTTCTAACTTGCACAGATCGTCTCTGGGGGAAAAGTAATTAGACGTTACTGTCTGCAAGGCTTTCCGCAGGACAGTGCAGTTTGATATTTTAAATGATAACTGTGTGAAAATTACCTGTGTGGGCTTAACCAAGGGTGCTTCTCCAACTTGCTTCCAATTCCTGCCCTAATGAAAAGAACTCCTAGAAATACCTTTATGGGTTTAGTTTTCCCCGAGGTCATTACTTTAGAGATAGCCTTCTGAAAACAGAATTAGTCCATGTCAGGTTTTGAAATGTCATGGCCCCTGGAAAGGTTACACCATTTTCCATAGGCACCAAAGAGTGCTAAAACTGTAATCCCAAGATGCAGGTCTTACTCCCAACCCTAAAGTCCCTCTTGCCCTTCACTTGGGTCACTGGACTCCCTTGTAGGCCTGGTTCTTAATGTTCAGTTCTGATTGATGATTCCCTGCTGTCTGTCCTCAATCTTAATTAACTTCCCAGGGATCCAGAAGCTTTGACCCTGACCCTTGCCTAAGTCCCAACTCAAGTTCTAAGGCAATTCTCTGCCATCTCCTGACCTGCCCAGGAAAATCAATCTTGATCTCAACACTAACACTGGTATCTAAATCAACAGCAACACAAACACCAACAGCCACAGAAGCTGTCTGCGTGGGTGTCCATCTTTAGGTGCCCTTCCCACTGTGGGCACCTGGCTGCCTCCTGCTGCATCTCCTAACTGCTCATGTCATCCTTGCCTTGAAGGCTTCCAGGACTGGCTCATTTTAAAAGCTCAGTTTTATCTCTCATAATATTCCCTCTCTCCCTCTTCCCCTACCCCAACATGTGTTTTGACACTAGACACTAAACTCAGGGCCTTGTACAAGTAGACAAGCGCCCACCACTGAGCTACAGCCCATCCCTAGGCTCTTTCTTTGAGACAAGGTTTGCTAAGTCTTCCAGAATAATTAAACGGATTCTGTAGCTCAGGCAAAACTTGAACTTAGGCTCCTTCTGCCTCTGCCCCATGTTAGCTCTGATTACAGCCCAGCTTTCACAATCCTGAGGAGGAACTGTGTGTGAGTGGCTGGTCAATGTTTGCCTTATGTTTCTGGAAGAAGGAGGAAAGAATAAAGTCAAAGAGGAAGAAGGAGAGGAAGAAGAAAAGAAAGAACAGGAAGTTGACCAGGGGAAGAACCATCCAGTAGAAACAGAAAGATGTTCTATTCCTTGTGACCTCTTGACCTTACCTGAGTGAAGGTCAAAGTGTTATCACCTGACTTGGTGATGCCAGGAGATTGATCTCTTCCTCTCCCCCTCCCCTCCCCCACACACTGGAGACCATTTGGCTGGTGATGCCATGAGTCCTCTGAGGTGACCCTATCACCATGCAAAACACACACACACACACACACACACACACACACACACAGTACATCTATGTCCTCAGGCAAAACATTACAGACTGAACTCTTTTTTTTTTTTAATGTGTATCTATCTGTGTGAGGGCGTCAGATCTCCTGGAACTGAAGTTACAGACATGTGAGCTGCCCTATGGGTGCTGGGAATTGAACCCAGGTCCTCTGAAAGAGCTGCCTAGTGCCCTTAACCATTGTGCCATCTATCCAGCAGACTGAATTCTAAGAGCACTTTTTCCCTTGGTGTCCCATCCCAGCCTGTCCCCAGGAGGAGAGAGGTAACAAAGGGTGCATAATCACTCCCTGGAGTCTCCGTGACCTTGCCCCAGGGAGGTCACTGAACACTACAGTCAGTTACCTGTGAGGGCAACTAAGTGCGGCAGGCAGAGACGGTTAGCCAGGACGATGAGCTTCATGTCATCCAGGTCTGGGCTGGAGGTGAACATGCCTGTGTAGAGGTACTCCAACACAGCCCTCATGCAGCTCTTGCTTGTGTATGGAAAGACCACCTGGGGTGGGGAGGAAGAAGCAGGCAAGGGGCATGAAATCTAGGGTGGCCCAGAGTTCATCCTGATGGATACAGACCTGACTTAGTGGGCTGGTCTCCCCCAGTAACCAGCCTTCTGAGCTGTTCTTGAGTCTGCTTAGGGAACCCCAATAATCTTGGCTCAGTGACTTGACAGCATCAGTTGAGTGGGGGCTCTGGTGCCTTCTAAAGGGACCTAGATTCCTGGCATCTCCCTGAAGCTCCTCTGGTGGGGAGGATCCTTGGAGGGGCCATTTGGGTCAGCCACTCCCCAGAGTCCCCAGTGCCTGCAGGGAACAGCTGAAGTGGGCTACAGAGTGAGCAAAGGGGACCAGCTGGCTGCTCAGTGCTGCTGCTCTGGGTCTCTGGGATGGATCACTTCACAGCAGCACAGAAACAAAACCTGCTTTTTTTATCAGATGGGAGTCTCTCCGGGCTTGCTGAGAATAGGGTGAAGCTTTAAAATGTGTGTCTATGGTACTGAGAAATGCCCAGGGCACACAGGCTCCCTCCAGGGGGGCTTCAAAGAGTTCTGGCCCTATATTCTGTATGTCCAACTCCTTCTTCCACTTCAGAGGCCAGTTCAGTTCTTAACTATTCAGCTTAGCCTTCCCTAAGCACTTCCTTCCCAGAAGCTTTAGAGAGCTCATATTTCTAATTCACCCAGCGCGACTGCTGATTGCTCTTGGTTTGGTTTTTGTTTTTTTTCCAGTCAAGGATCTAGTGAGGATGGTCTAAGGGGTGGGAATTGGGGGACAGGAGGGGTACCTGGCAGAAGTCAAAGAGCATGACCCCTACTGCAAAGAAATGACAGACAAGCTGGGAAAACTGCATAGGGATACATTGAAATTTATACATCTGTGCAAAGTAGAACCTTGTTAACTATAAGATGGACTGATGAGTAACCGATGGTCCAGGAGACAGAGATGATAGAAAACACCAAAGGCTGTCACCTGGCTACTCTGCTTGTCTAGGAGGATGAAGAGGAACCAGATGCAGGAGAACACTTCTAAGAGCTCATCAAAAAACCCCTTCCAACTCTAGGCTGAGTTGGTACCCGAGAGGGTGGCAAATGAGGAGGAAGATGGGTCAGCTGAGGATGGGCACTGATCAGAGAGAAAGGGGACTGTATTCATTATGTGCTTTTATATTCTGTATTTGATGCCCTGATATCTAGAGACTGGGAGGTCCTTTCCAGCCTAGCTAGCCAATTCTAGAGCTAGCAAAGGGGCTGCCTGCAAGGGGTCCTCCTTTACCACACTCAGACACCAGTCTACCATTTCCTGTTCCAATCACCCTAGAGTCAGGTATCAAACAACCGGAATACCCTTCACCTCTACTTCCTGGCTGACTCCCACTCTTCTCCGTGTGGCCCCTTTCAGGGTGCATTCCCCCTCTTTAGGATCTCTATCAACCCACCTTGCCGATGGCATTTTCTCCTGTTCTGTTGGTCTCCCCATAGCTCAATAATAATAAAACCCATCTTTGCAGACAGCTCGGAACACGGGCTTTTCCATGTGTCTCAGGGAAGCCACAGAGTATAATTACAGAACCAAGGAACTGTCAATCCTGAGTTCCAGACCCACCCTCTTTTTTTTTTCTAGTTGCATAACTTTGTGCAAGTTGCATAACTTCTCAGGGCATCCCTTTCTTGCATATAACAGCTTCGGCTTACTATATGTACGTCTGGGTAAAATTAAATGAAATATATATGAAAGAGCTTTCCAAGCTACTAAGATGCTGTAATTCTCTTTCCCGGAGTATTGAAAAATCCTTGGCTCTTCTAAGCATCTCATAAACTTGTTTTGGGTCCATCACTATGCTTAGAACATGACCTGGGCTAAAAGTACCATCAATCGATGCTGTCTCAAATTCAATGACGTAAATGTCTCTCCCATCCTCACCCTTCCCATCTCCAGCCTCACCTCCCTGGTAGAACTCTCCACAAATGGCCCCCCAAACATGGCAGCCATCCAGTCACAGCTGGAAATCAGCAGAGGCTTATGGGCGCTGATGGTCCCATCATCCAGGATGAAGGTCACATCTGTCCAGGAGAAGAGGCATCATGTAAGGACACAGTGGATATGCTGGAGAATCAGCCCCAAGCAGTCACTGGGTCCTGACTACCCACCTGCCTTCTGGAACCATGTGATATGAGCAATAGGCTGTAGACCATCAAGCTATTGGCTCGAGCAACAGGACAGCCATATTTCCATGGCATTAGGAGCTGAAGCCAATTCTGAATACTAAGGGGATAACCTAGGCTCCTCAGAAAATTTCCTAGAGAAAACCTTCTTCTTCTAAGTGTGTCTCATACCTGAAAAGGTGCCCTTTGCCAAACACTCCTTAACCCGGTTGGTCCGGCGCACGTGGAAGGCCTTGGTGATCTCCTGATTCATGAAGGCCTCGTTGTTGAGAATGTTGGCCACCATCATACGTAGATCAAAGACCTCTAGCAGCTCGGCAATATGAGCGATATGCATGAGGTCCCGCTCATTCTCACCTAGCTCCCCCGTGTACAGGTACTTGAGAACAGCCCGGAAGGGTCCCGGCTGAATGGAGTTATCCATCTTCACCACCACCATCAGCCGGGATTTGAAGGTCAAAGGATCCTCTGCCATCTCTTCCTGGATACTCACAAAAGCTCGGCTCCAGGAAGACAGCACACGTCCTCTGCCTGGCAGGTACCCTGTTCCATTACCCCGTAAGATCCCGTCACTGGTTGAAGCCCTAAGGCCAGCTGGACCAGAGCCCCCAGCCTCGTCCACACTCTCACATACGTCAAAGCTGGCTGCCCGAAGCAGGAAGTCCCGCCCATGGTGGTGATGGTGATGATGGTGGTGTTGCTCAGGGTGGCTCCGGTGGTCCTCTGGGCGGGGGCCCTCTGGCCCTGAGGGGCCCCCCAGCTCCCCCTCACTCAGGTCCATGAGGAATAAGTCATAGAATTTGGAGGAGGAGGTGGAGAGGTAGATTTTGTGGGCAAAGATGCGCACGCGCTCCTGCAGCACCAGGATGACATCCGCACAGAGCGGATCTTCCAGGAGGTGGGCGGGGCACTCCTCGCTGCTGGAGGGGGGGTCGGGCACCACAATGATGGGGGGTGGTGGCTTGGGGGGAAGGAAGGGTGCTTGCAGTAGAGGCCGCTGCACATTGCGCAGATGAGATTTCCAGAACTGCAGGTGGCGGCGGGAGATGAGTGCAGCCCGGATGGCATTGTCAAAGACGTCCTTGATACCAAACTGGGCCACCACGCTGGTCTCGTAATAAGGGATCCCCAGCTCTTTGGCCACTTCCCGACCCTTCTCTGGGGGGAGAATTTCATTGGGCTTGATGGGCCTGGTGAGTAAAGAAGGGAAAACAAACTTGTGTTGGTGATGGAAGGAGCGTGGCCATTTTCTTCCAGGCTGGAGGGTCTGCTCAGCATTTCCCCTTGATCCCTCTCGTTTCTGCCTGGCCCTTGGGTCCTTTAGCTTCATTTTCTATGCTAGGAGAGCTTCATTTTCTATGCTAGACCCCACTGTCTGACTGTCGGAGTTCAAAGCAGGGCCTGTACCTCGCCACTCTGGTAACTTGCATGCAAAGCTTCACACTGGCACTTAATCACAGACAGACAGATATCCCTTAGTATCTGAAGAGGTTCAGTTCCAGGTTACACCTCAGATTCCAAATCTGTGGAAGCTCAAGTCCCTTGTATAAAGTGTCACTGTAGTTACATAACCTGTACATGTCTCAGTTCTTCTTTAAATCACTTCTAGATTATTTAGAAGTGCTATGCTATAATTGTTATCATGCCATAGTTAGGGAATAATGACCGGAGTGGGGGAGTCTGGACATTCCTGTTTACACTGGCTGAACCCATAGCTGTGGGCCCCATGATATGAAGAGCCAACTATATTAGCACCACAGAATTATAAGACCCTTTCATACAAATATTCTCACACACATCTTCTCCTCTCTGCCTTACCTTATGGAATACAGCACAAGACTATTCCCACAGGGGGTATACAATGGCATAGAAGGGTGAATGAGTGAGTGAGTGAGTGAGTGAATGAATGAATGAATGAGCATGTTTGTTGTTGACTCTCATGTGAATTTGCTCCAAGTGAAAGGAGAGACATAAGGGTCAGTGGGTCTCCTTTTGGGTTGAGCAGGGAGCCACAGTGATGCCCTGGCCCCATGTCCCTTCCCTCTTGCTGGGCACCAGTACCCCTACCTAGCCAAAGGTCTCCTGGCTCTGTTAACGGCTTCCAGGTCAGCATAGCGCAGGTCCAGCTGGCAGCCCACCAGAATGACAGGAGCTCTGGGACAGAAATGCTTGATTTCTGGGTACCACATGGTCTTGACATGGTGGAGGGAATTAGGGTTGGCAATGGAGAAACACAGAACCACCACATCGGATCTGTGGAGTGGGAGAGAAAAGTTAGCAGCATAGAAAACTAATGGGGGTTTACCTGTCCTTGGAAAGAGGAAACCATGTCTGCTTGCTCCTACCCTCTGCACTACAGCCTACCCCTGCCTTATGAACCTGTTTCCACACAATACATAATAAGCGTGACTATAACTTATGTAGGCATTTTAAAGCACAAAGATTCGTTTGGCCACACGGCTATCTCATGAGTTAAAAATTATCACTTGGGACTGGGGATACGGCTAAGCGGAGGGAGTGATTCCTACGCAAGCATGAGGGCCTGAGTTCAGATCCCCAGTATGCAAACATTCACATAAAAACCCAAGCGTGGCTGTGGGCATTTGTGTCCCTGGCACAGTGACAGGATGTTGGAGGGCTGGGGGTTGGAGTGGAATACCTGGGCTCTCTACTCTATCTAACAAGACTATACCAAACTGTATGTTCCTGGTTCAGTACAAAGCCCTGTCTCAAAAAAATAAAACCCCCAAAAAACCAAAATAAACCCAAAAAACCAAAAAACAAAGCAAAACAAAAACAAGAAACCCTAAGGTGGAGAGTAAAGAAGACATCCTGATGTTTACCTCTAGCCAATCCTAGCCAAATTTGCACACGCATGTACGTGTAAATGCCAATATATATATATATATCTAGATACACACACACACTCCTATTTTGCAAGACCTGGTGGTACAGGCAAGCTATTTGAAAGGCAGAGAACTTCCAGTTCAAGGCTGCCTGGGTGACATGGGCACTGGAAGACCTTGTCTCAAAATACAGTTCTTCTCTTGTTTGTTTTATTTTGCTTTGCAAAGGACTAGAGATGTAGCTTAGGGGTAGGGCACTTGCCTATGATGCATGAGGCCCCAGGTTCAATGTCCAGCGTTGAAAGAAAAAAGAAACAAAGGAAGAAAGAAAGACCTGATCACCATCTCACAGCGAGAAAAACTATCCGGGAGCTGCTCAGTAGGTGGCAGAGCTGGGACTCACACCATGCCTCCAAGTCCAAGATGTCTCCAGCCCCAGGGAATGTCCACCACCGTACCTCCTCTCACTGCAAGCCCCTAAGGTCTTCCCTACCTTCCATAAGCAAAACGCCGGTCCTTGTGGTGGTCTCCGAAGGTGTCCCAGAGGCGCAGGGAGACGCTGACATCATCTACCACATCTCGGGAGCGTTCTAGCACCTGGGCAACGGGGAGACAGGACAATGGTTTTTGGGGACAGATGCCAGCTCGACCCTGATGGGAGGACAGGACTGGTACATGTGTCTTGTACAACTTGCTGTCCACATGATATCTCTGGAGAATACCTAACAAGGGTAATCTCCATGTTGAGCAGAAGCAGGGGAGACCTTAGAAGAGCACACTTCTTGCCTCAGAAGAGCATGTTATTACTTTGGACTATGATTGCACAGACATGGTTCTCAGCCAAAGTTAGAATCCTAGCCTCCGGCTTCCTATCTGTGCTGGCTAGTTTCATGTCAACTTGACACAAGCTACAGTTAGTTACCTGAAAGGAGGGAAGCGAAATTGAGGAAATATCTCTATAAGATCTAGCTGTAGGCTATTTTCTTAATTAGTGATTGACTGGGGAGGGCTCACCCTATGGTGTGTGGTGCCATGCCTGGGCTGGTGGTCCTGGGTTCTATAAGAAAGCAGGCTGAGCAAGCCAGGAGGAGCAAGCCAGTAAGCAGCACTCCTCCATGGCCTCTGTATCAGCTCCTGCCTCTAAGTTCCTGCCCTGCTTGAGTTCCGGTCCTGACTTCCTCCAATGATGGACTATGGTGTGGAAGTGTAAGCCAAATAAACCCTTACCTCTCCAACTTGCTTTTGGTCATGGTGTTTCATCACAGCAATAGAAACTGTAACCTGAACATCACTGCAAACACAAACGGTCAAAGATACCTCCCTGGGAGTGAACTTCCTTCAGACCTCTCACCAGAGGCTCCTTCTGCTTCATCCACCCCTGCCCCACCCCTAGACACCAAACTACAGTTCAACATACATAGCATGGCCCCCAGCCAAGGGGCCTTGAAGTCTTACCTCCTGGCATACACGATACTGGTCAATGGCCCACACTGTGGGCACATGGGTGGCAAGCAGCTGGTACTGGGTGAGGGTGGCATTGCAGGCCCGGGCACAGATGAGCCTAGTCTTGCCCACAGCGTTGTCCCCCACCACCACGCACTTGATGGTCTCTACGTTTGGCCTTTCATAATCCATGTCAGAATCCATTAATTGGGACCTGAAATTAATGGCAAGAAATGAGCTATCAGGACAGTTTGGCATGCTCTACCCCTGAGGACCAGAGTCAGTGTAAGCAGCTCTCCTCAGCTGGCTCTGTCTCTTTGTCAAGCATTGGCACTGACATAAAGAGAGAGGAGTGGGCAACTTTACAGGGGCCCTAGGAAACAGACGCTCATTCAGGATGAGTGACACAATACCACCAGATGGATGGCTCCTCTCCCTCTGGTCTCCCACCATCCTGCAGCTGGGCTCTTGAATGGAGGCAGTCTGTGAGAGATTCCAGGGCAGGACCTGCTTTGGGCCTGGCCTCACTCCCCCAGAGAGAGGGAATCGGCTTGGTAGCTCACTCATCCTCTGTTCTCCTCCTCTTCCCTGGGGCTGTAGCAGCAGCAGAACAAAACAGCTGAGAGAAGCAGACTTAGGGCCAGGTCCCACCCCTTCCCAGCATGCTCCAGGGCAGAGTCACTTTAAAATTTAATGGACATGTCAGGGCTGGGCAGCAGCTCTCCCTAGCTTCCCCTGTTTTTCCCCTGGCCCTCTCAGATGGTAAATTTCCAAGACCCAGCCTGTTCACTTCCATCTTCCTACCCTACCCTCTTATTGGCTAGGAGGGCTTTTCTGACAGCCTTTTTGAGTAGGATGCCTTCGATGTACCTGCTGAATCTACAAGCCTCTCCTTTTCTACTCTGGTTCGGTCACGTTGCCCACGTGTCTGCTCAGCTGAAGGCCTACTTTGAGATGGAGATGGAGGGAGTCATAGCCCAGAACACTACACTCTGTGGTACATGGGCCTTCCCATACCCAATCTGGGCTATCCCACATCCGGCTCCCAAGAGTAAGATCTACCTCCTTCGAACCTCCCACAGAAAGAAGAAGCTTAGACTGGAAGACCATCATTCCTCCGTCACTCTGAGGAGAAACCAGACAAATTGTCTACGTGGGGAGCTAGCTGCTAGAGGAAGTTGAGGGTCAAGCTTAGCTTAAATTTCTGCCTCAGTTTCCTTCAGTGATAGGCAGAGAAGTAGCTTGTCCATCCTAGAGGGTAATTGATCAGATGAAGAGACAGAAGGCCCTTCTGTAGCTAACATGTCATGTCAGTGGTTAAAAAGCTGAGGCTCGGGTTTGAGGAGACTTTGAGGATTAAAAATCTCCCCTGGTGTCTACCCTCCCAGAAGCAAGATGGGGAGGAGGGAGCAGGGGCAGGGCAGGTGCACTCCTGGGTTATCAGTGCGCCCTCCGCTCACTCCCAATGGGCAGCGAGTCATCTCTGAAGTAAGCCTTCCCAGGTCCAGTAAGGCTGAGCACAGTCGTCCTGGAGGCTGCCCAGGTGCTTTACTGCTGAGCCATCAAGACCAGAGCCAAGTCACCAGCAGCAGCAGCAGCAGCAGAGGAGCTCTGTCCCTGGCACGCTGTAACTAGATGCTAACATGCAGGAATGCAGAACTGAAATGCTCAAGTTTCCCAGTGGCAACTGGGATTTGCACAAGGGGATGCAGCTCAGCAACCTAAGCAGAAAGGTGCAGCAAGGACTTCTCAGCCAGGCAGGTTCACCCTCCTCCCGGCAATCTTACAGGATCTGTGGCCTTCCACTAACAAGGGTCTCCGCTAAGCTCGGGCCCAGACTACATGGCAACTACTGCATCGTTACGCTGCCTGGTCCTGTCCACCACTGTTAGAGCCATCAGCTTCCTGCTTCCTCTTCTCTGTCCTGAACAGTTCCTAGTCTCAACATCTGAGGGATGTGTGGGTACCAGGAAGAGCCACGTGGGTGTAGTTTCTGCCTCAAGGGGTCAAATAAAAAAGAAGAGATAAGACAGAATCTCACCTATGAAGACAGAAACCCACAGGCCAACAGTACGAGGGGCCTGGGGTCTTAAATCCAGGGGCATGTCCAAGTAAAGCTGCTTTATGACCTAACGGGGACACACACACACACACACACACCTTGTGATTTCATTTCCAGAATATTCAGTAGGGGACAGCGAGCCAACAAGTAGGGGGATGGCAGATGTTGTCCATGAGTTTAGAACACAGACTGCTTAAATTTCTATCTCATCTGCACACTGAAGCCCATGTCCTCTGACTGCCCCTTCTGACTTCCCCGATACATCTGCCAACTGCTGCTTCCTTTTGCTCATCATCATCCCTCCATTAGCAACTGCAAGCTCCATTGTCTTATCTAGAAAGAGGCAAACCACTGCACTTATTGTGGACTCAGTCTCCACCTCCAGAAAATGGGTATAAGGGTATTGGAAGAAAGTTCTTGAATTTTGTAAATTCATGCCAAGGGAGCCTGGGTGGAAGGAGGCATTTGTTTCTTATGTAATATAGTATTATATAATGCTAGATTGCATATCCATATGTGTAATTATATCTTTCTTTAAGATACAGGCTGGCCCAATTAAGCCAGGAGAACTTTTTGCTTAATCAGGCCTGTCTTAAATGAGGATCCTGTCCAGGAGACATCATGGCAATATTAATATAATTTCTGCTCTAGAATATTACTACTTTTCTGGATCACTGCTGATGCCTGACAATACAAACCATGCAGTGAACTTCCCCATTGTCCCTTTCCCTATGGCACATTCTTCTTCGGTGACTGGAGACTTTTCTTCACAGTTGTCCCAGCCCCATTCCTTCAGAGCCTCCTGACCATCCTCCACCCTGCCCTTGGTATCACAACTTCCAATTCACTCTATCCACCCCCTTGACAATCCTAAAGCCACTGATATTTTCTCCCCCAACTCTTGTCCCCAAATCACCGCCCCCTCTTCACAGACAGCGTTCTGCACACCAGCTTTCCCAGTTCTTCGTGCTCTGTCCAGGACAGATCCGAAGGTGTGCTCAGATTACCCACAAACCTCAAGGGTTCCCATTCCCACCCCCGCACCCCTACACACACTCTTTGCAGAGCTCAAAAGCCCCCCTTTCCCACCCACAGCTGATAGGAGGCTTGTTCATCTGTGGCTGCCCTAGTCTGGTTGTCAAGGAAACGACAATCTCCCTGGGAGCCTGGCTTGTCTCCTAGCAACCAATATCCCACATCCTGCATCTTACAAAAAAACGTGAAAGGGAGGAAAATCGAGAAAATGAAAGTAAAAATCAAGGAAGATGGATAGAAAGGAAGAATCAGGAGGAGAGGAGCAAAGGAAAGGTGGGTTTGGAATTAAAGGAGCTCCCACTGTGGAAGCTGACATTGTAATATGGGCGAAGGTGGAGGGGTGGATCCTCCCCACGCAGAAAACGTAAAGCAAGGCCCAAAGGGACCTTAAATGATCACGTTAACAGAAACAGAAGCCTAACTACAGAATAAACCTTTTCAACCCTAGGATACCCGAACATTAACAAAGAAAGCTCAACATTTCCACCAGGAGTTTGCCAAAACTCAGCTGAACAGACCACAGTGGAGTTGACTTCAAAGAAATGGCTAGCTCCACAGCCGTCAGCAAACACCTCAATTGTACTGGTTTTAAAAAAAGAAAGAAAAGAAAAAGGGAAAAGGTACACCTCTACCACTCTGAACCTCTTATTCCCTCCTGACATGCCGCTCTGCACACCCAATTTTTTAAAAAAATGAAATAAATAGAGAAGGGGGAGGGGCACGACACGCCGATGCAAAACGTGTAGTTTTCCCTAAAAATACCCAACAAAGGTTAGTTTCTCTTCCTTCTGAACCGAGCAGCCTCAGCAAGAGCCCAAGGGAAGAGTGGAGCTCAGGGAAGTCAGGAGGGACGCAGGCAGGAGAGGGGAGGGCGCTGAAGGCTGAGCCAAGGCGAGGCTGCACGTTTGCAGAAGCTGCTTGCAACCCGGCCATAATAGAAATCAATCGTGTACTTACACCACTACATGTGACGGGGTAATTTCTAGTGTAGGGAACACATCTCTTCCTGCTAAGCACGCTCATTTTAGTAAGATGTCTGGGGTCACTCTGCGTGTGCAAGTTGGGGCGCCGCCGACGCTGCTGCTCTGTGCTGGAGATCCAGCCTCTTGGGGTCCCGGTTCAGGTGCGATCAGAAGAAACTCTGGCACAGGAGCCCAGGTCGGACCGCGGCGCGTGAGCAGCCTGGGGCGCTGCACTGCAGCCACTGCCTCTTCCGGATCAGCATCTCCGCGCGCCCCAGGCGCCCAATGTCATGGAGGCTCGCGGAGCCCGGCTGCGCGCCGCCGCTCCTACCTCCGGCCGCTGGGCCGCGCCGCCGCCCGGCTGCGCTGCAGAGGTTGCGGGCGTCGCGCTAGAGAGCGAGGCGCCGGGTGAGGCCGCCGCACGCGCGCAGCCTTAAGACGCGGAGCGCCGCAGTCCCCGGGACCGCTCACGACCTCCTTTTTTCATTCACAAAAAAAGCAAAGTTGGGGGGGTTGGGGGGGAGAGATAAAAAAAGGAAAAAAAAATTGCACCCAGGAACGGTCGCTGTGACAGGGACCGCCCACAACGGCGCGCGGTTGGTGGAAAGGGGAGCGATGGGGATTGGACACCTGGAGGCCACGCCCGAGACACGCCTCCGATCCCGGACACGCCCCTCTGCTCCTCTCCTGGTCTTTGCGCCTCCTCCCTTTTCCCCTGGGAACCACGAATGGCCAGCAGCTGACCTCGCCAGCCTCAAAACCTTGCAGGACTCTCAGGATGGTTTTCCCCAAGAGGCTAGGAAGAAATTCAGCCGGCAGTGCGCCCTGGGAATGCAAGTCAGAGGGCCACGGGAAGATTTTCCTGTTTCTCCCTAATTCAGCCAAGCCTCTAACCGCACACAACTGCTCTATCTCCTTGCGAGCTTTTCAAGTACTGGGGGATCTTTCTTCCTGCGTTATCCCTGCAGCTCCGACTTCAGGAGCTCTTAGTGAGTTTCTGTATGGATACCTCTACTTTCTTACCCGTCTGCCACGGAGACTTTCTTCAGGGGTTCCCATCCCAACCTGTTGTCACAGAGAGTTCACTAGTATCATCATAACTTTGCAAAGAATGCCTTGGAACTATTAGCCAGAGAAACCCTACCTAAGTCCTCTCTGGGTGCTCTTCGGTACAGCAATTCAATCCAAATATAGTGGCTGTCATCCCCAGCACTTGGCTGGGTGAGACAAAAGAACTGTCATGAGTGCAAGAGTAGCCTGGGCTACAAAGCAAAATCTTGTCTTTAAACACTAAAATAAAAATGGATTGAGTCCAATGCCATCCATCCTGTCCATCAGAAGCGTCCGTGGTCAAGGCTGGGTGTGGTAGAATGGTCTGCACTGCTAGGAATTACACTTCTTGTCAATTATCTCTGGACAGTTTTTAAAGCAGACTGGCAAACTTCACACGTCAACTTCCCCTATCACACTTCCGACTTGCTTTTTGAGAATGCAGATCCATTTTAATGTTGGTTTATGCAAAATATGATATGAAAGAGAGATTTTTCTACCTCTATCCAAAGTCAAAGAAAAACTGAATTTTGGCCAAGTTCAGTGGCCAAAGTGCACATCTCTAACCCCAGCATTGAGGGGATTGGGGTAGGAGGATGGAAAGTTTGAGGTCAATATGTAGGAAGACCCTGCCATAAACAAATACTCAGTTTGTATTGTCTGAAATATGGCTCATCTGAGAGTGCATATGACTGAGAGTTGCTTGCTCGGGCACCTGTAGTAAGTGTGTATTCCGGCTCGTTTACTCATTGTGCAGTAGGTAGATACTTTCCTGTCCCCCACCCCCACCCCCACCCCGCCTCCAACACCAACCCAGAGCTGGAGAGAAGGTTGACAGTGACCGGAAGTGCTTCCTCACACTTCCTGTTCAGACTCAACCTTCATAAAACAAGTTCTAGTTCAAATACATGTTTAAGGAAGAAAGCAGGCTTTGCTCAGTTATGTTCTTCCTCTGTATTTGGCACAGAAGAGTCTCACTTGGTTTCTTATGTTCCTAAGAGTGATTGTACAAAGGGAAAACACAGTATGACACATCTCTGGGTTTCTACAGCAGGCAATGGCCCCTCCCCCCATACCCTAGCCTCTCTACCCAGCTCTGCCACCTGGGTGCTCTGGTATCACCTTTCATATGCCCAGCAGCACGTCACTTGTACAATGCTGAGCAGGCAAAACGGCCTCTCCTTTGCTAGAGGGGAGCTCGAGATGTTTGCCTCTGAGCCTGTAACTCTCTAGCCAATGCCTCTTCTTCTTGGGAGAGACAGCCAGGCTGGGTCATAGGAGGGTCCAAGATGCAGGTTTGGGGTCCAGTCTTGGACCCCAATGTCAAAGCTGTAAACCTGCTCATAGTCAGGAGACTGGCCAGGGCTGAGCCAGTGACTAGCTGGAGAGGTAGCCTGAATCATTCCCACCCCTGCCTGGGTATACAGTCCCCAATTGCCTCTTGCATCTTTTCTTCAAACAGAAGTTGTGCTCGATAGTTTTATGTCAACTTGACACAAGCTGAAGTCATTTGAGAGGTGGGACTCACAATTAAGAAAATGGCTCCATGAAACGGAGCTGTAGACAAGCCTGTATTTTCTTAATTAGTAATTGTTGGGGAGGGCCCAGTCTATCTTCTGTTCTGTAAGAAAGCAAGCTGAGCAAGACAGGGGAAGCAAGCCAGTAAGCAGCACCCCTCCACAGTCTCTGCAACAGTTCCTGCCTCCAGGTTCCTGCCCTGTTTGAGTTCCTGTCTTGACTTCCTTCAATGATGAGCAGTGACGTGGAAGTATAAGTCAAATAAACCCTTTCCTCTCTGATTTAATTTTGCTCGTGGTGTTTCATCACAGACAGCAATAGTAACCCTGACTAAGTCAGAAGTCTTCCCGTCACCTCACCTCTCCAGCATTCCCAGTCAGAGTCCACTCAGTCCTGTTTTGACATGGCACTTTTCCCCCGAGCTGTGCCTCCCCCTTCTTCCCAGGCTCCTTATCCATCCCTGGGACCACGCTTGCCTTATCTCTCTACTCAACATTTATATTTCTTTATTTTGTTGTTTGTTTCTCTTTCTTTTTTGTGGTTTGTTGAAGTGGAGGTTCTCTGTGTAGCCGTGGCTATCTTGGAAGTCACTCTGTAGACCAGGCTGCCCTCAAACTCAGAGAACCTCATGCCCCTGCCTCCAGAGTGCGAGAATGAAAGAAGCGACCCACCACTGCCTGACTTTATCTGCCCAACTTTTCAGTGGTAGATCTCTGAGGCTGGGATTTCCCCAACAACTGGCAGCCAGCTCTCACTGCAGCCGCCCATCATCTGAGCTGACCAGACCATCTCTGAGGCCTGCTTCTCCTTCTGTCAGGTTTCCTCCCAGGCCTGGAGTTTCTACTCGCCCTACTCCCTTTCCCCCTTCTTCCTTCTATCCTGTTCAGCCCATTTCCTGCAGCTTGGAGTCACCGGGTGCCTGATCCATCACCTCCTCCTTAGCTGGCCATCGGCATTGCCCTTCCAGGCTGCCCTGCAGTGGCCTCCCTCCCTTGGCACTGGAAGTAGTGCCTCGTTGCAGTCTCATGGATTTCTGCAACACAAAGATAGGTTTCATTCCAGCATTTTCTGCCCCAGACTCCTGGCATCCCTTCCCTCACCACAGCTGTCTGTGACCTAAAGTCCCCTCAAACCTGTCTTCTGATGTCATTTCCTCCTTCCCTCCCTACATCACAAGGCTGCTGCCTTCCTGTGGGCAGATGCCCACACACAAGCTAGAGGTTTAGCTGGAGAGAGAAGCCTCCACCATGTTGCTCAGGAAGGTGCACACCTCAATGTCCAGGCTAGCTTCAGCACTGCCCTCTTTCCATGACTCCTTCCACCTCTTCCAAGGCCAGCCCAGCATGTGCAGACCCCTCTGTCCATCCCTCCTCCAGCCTGTGTGTTCTATGTGCTTAACCATAGAGCGGCTCAGGCTTCCAGATTGCTAAGCACATGTTCACAGTGCCCATCTCCTCTTGGAGTCACCCCCCACCCCCCAACCAGACCTTACGATATGAGCAGTGTGCCTGCTGTAGCAAGTGGTACCCCTGCTCAGAGCCTGAAACAAACATCAGAAGTACGTCTTGAGCAAAGGCTGAGGGGTTTTGAGATACAGAGCCTAAGTAAGAAGAGGGAGCCAGGAGCCCAGCGAGGATAACCAGATTCTTCCTAACCAGAGTAAGACCTCCACCAGGTCCCCACGAGGAGGTGTGGCCTTTGCAGGAGCAGCCCTCTGGACACAAAGATGCTCCCCGCCTCCCATACTGGGAAATACCTAATCATTCTTTAAATCAGCCTGGGTATCGCATCCTCGAGGAAGTCTTCCGCCAACACCTACTGTCAACCTCAATTTCCCCCGCCCTTCTCCTGTGATCCACTACTAACTCATACTGCTCACAACTGTACTGTGTCCCTCTCCCCACCTTTGGAAGGGACATGCATATCCAAAGGGGCATTTATCTATTTGTCATGCTAGTCTAGTGCTTCGACAAGCTCACAGTAGATGTTCAATAAATATTTGACGGACAAATGAACGTTTGGAGAGAGGCAGTAGAGTGGGGCAGAGGATGATACCACAAAGCAGCCACTCACATGTTGCTCTGAGAGGTCTCCCATGGGCTATACCAGCCTTTTCTTTGTCTTCCCATGATGCTGGGTTCCCTCCAGGATCCGTGTGGAAGCGGCAAAATGGAAGGAAGCTAGATGGGAGGAAACAAACTGGTGAAAGGGGATAGGCAGACTGTGAGTCACGCAGGTCAGTTGGCTCGAATAGAAGGCTCTACCCAGGGCAAGGCAGCTGCTACCCAAGCTCAGAGGGCTGACAAACTAGTTCGGGAGCCATGGGGCCCAGCTATGAGGGCCAGGCCACTCTGAGTTGGCTGAGTGATTTGGCAAAGAGCTACCAGCTATCAGTGGTAAGAACTGTGTGATACTGAACAACATTATCTTTTCTGGGTTTGCTTTCTCACAGACAAAGGTCAGTCCACATGACCCCCCAAGGTTCACTGACATCCAATACGGGTGCTAAGCACGAAAGGCTAGATGTAATCAGTCATCCTTCGCATGGAAGCAGCTCCAGTGCAAATTAGGAGTCAGTAAACATGAGTTGAGGACCACCAGGGCTGGGAATAGACATAGACGTCTTTGGAAGGGATGAAACCGGGATTAGCACACAGTGGGCAAAAAAGGGAGAACCTAATTCTGCAATTTTACCTACAGCCATTCTGTCATTATCTTAAGTAATCTCTCCTGTCTTCCACTGGGCACAAGAGTACAAGTCACGCTGTGTGAAGACAGCAGATGGTTACCCGACCTCACTGTCTCTGCCTGACTTCTCTGTCCCTTCCAGCACTGAAAACTCATGTCTCTGGGTAACAGGATCCTAGCTTCTGTCTGTATTCCAACCCTCTAATCCCCCTGTGCAGAGCAGACCACACAGGGCCGCTGGGTGAAGCTAGCGTAAAATTCTGAGAGTCTAACTCTCTGGATTAATAGAATCTCATGTCCACTTTGGCCCTGGGTGAAAAGAACAGGGCGGTCAGGGGAAATGGAACAGGGAACATGAGCGAGAGTGAGTTCTTGGTGCAAGGCTGGCCCAGGCCCTTGCAACAGGCCTGCAACTACACCATGACAAGCAGATTCCATTAGCAATATGCTGTGAGCCCCACTGGCAGGGGCCATGCAGAGGTTTCACCTACTTCCTCCAGGTCTCCTACCCACCGCTGATCCCAGACCTCATTAAATGCCTCCTATGGCTCTGAAATGACTCTTCATTCAGCAGAGAAATTTGAGCTCTTGATGGTTTATGTCTTTCAAGAGCTGTAAGAACCACCACTAATGCCAGACCCTTTAGCATGCCAAAGCAAGATACCAGCAGCGCATGGCTCCAACCCAAGCCTCTTGGGAGGTGGCTTTCTCAGGACAGAGTTCGGAAGCCACTGTGAGGTAGGCAAGGCTACACCAGAATGAAGCTGGGTGGCTCTGCTTCTGTCCAAGAAGGTTGGAGAGAGGACAAAGATGCACCCCATAGCCAGTGCTGCTAGCCCCCAAATCCCTTGGCTTCCCACAAGCTTTAGACCTTTCCAGCAAGGGCAGGTGCCATCCTCAGAGCTCCACAGAGCTTGGGGGTTGGGGGGAGGGGAGTGAGGCTTTAAGGAGGCTGATCACTCCAAAATAGATATGTGTTTTTCGCAACTTTTTTTTAATGAGACACTGGCATCTCTTGCAGCATGGGAAAAAATAGCCTCAACTGTTAACAAATAAAAGATTACAAAAAGATTATTAAAAGCCCCAACTGTTCTCTCCATGGGTGTCTGTGGGGGAAGGGGGAGGGGAGGGGAGGGAGATGTGCAAACGGAGCCTGGGTCTCTTCCCAGGCTCTGACCTACCCTCTCCCCCTGAGCTGCCAGAAAGCAGAAGGAAGGGCTGGTAGGTATAGGCCTCAGTGCCAAAGGCAGGGACATTTGTGTGGACCTTCAGCTATGTCACCATGAGAGCACATTTTGCTTTCTGCTTCTAAAGGCACAGGGCAGCCTAATGCAGACCACACTGCAGCTGGGCTGGTTTCAGTGAAGCTGGAGGACAGAGTTTGGGAAGTCAATAGTTGGGAGGCTCCTCCTTTGTGCTAAAGTCAACTTAGCCTGAAATGGAATCTCCTGGGTGTTGCTGGATGACATTAAAGATCTTGAGTTTGAGGCTGTAGCTGCTTTAGATTCTGGCAGTAGCATTGCTTGGGGCTACCCAGGAGGGAATGCAGTCCTCACCTGAGTCTTCCTGGAAAGCTCCAGGCTGAAGCCCACAGAGCCTTTTTGTGCCTTTGATCCATACTGGGAGCCTTCTTGGTACCTGGACCTCTAAGGATGCAGGAACGGGAGAGGTGTAAATACCCTGGAAACTTAGTGACTGAGCTTCTGTCCCTGCAGAGGCCTCAGGAAAAAAGATGGGATGGTTGATGTGGGGGACTCTTGTGGGGTCTCTAGGTCTGATCTTTGACAGGAGAATAAAAGCCCCTTATGCTCTGAGGGACGCTTTTCTCTCCAAGCCTGGGATCCATTCCATCCCAATCCACCTGCCTTTCCAGGCTTGGCTCTCTCTTCTCTCCTTGTTTATCTCACTTTTTCTCCCCGCTCCCTTTCCTGCCTTCTGTAAGATTCAGTAATAAATGCACGTGGTTCAACTTACATGGTTTACAAGGTGAGTAGGCAGGTGACTAGCCAGGATACCAGAGATCCTAAGGGGCATTGCTCAACCCTGAGTGATGCTCAAGAGATAGGGACTACTGACTCCAAGTTTCTTGAGAGGGCTACAGTGATGAGAGACCCTCGGCAGCTCTCTGTAGCCTCTCTGACCTCCTCAGGACCCCACTCTTTCCAGGGCTGGTTTCCGAATGGCTAAGAACTGGGCAAAGAACTATGTGGAGATTGCTGACTGGCCACTTTGATTGTCACAGACCAAGTTTACCCTGTAGGGTGTGGTCATGACTGGCTTAAGCCCCCTCATACCAGGGAGCATTGTGTGAGGAAAAGGAGACATTGGCACGGAGCCAAGTCACAAGAGGGCTGACTCAGGAATCCAGGAACCCAACTTGCGCATGAGAAAGGAGAAAGAGTTGGTGCTAAGAGTTGAAGATTTTCCGTGGGACAGACAGGACACAAAGGCCAGACAAGTGCCTGGACAGAGGACTGCGGGCAGATACCAGGCTGTCCACTGGGAGCATGTGCCCCAACTTTGGTTGTCTAGGGATTTCTACATGTTCTGAAAACTTCGCTGTTGGTCACAGACTTATCCTCTTCCTCCTGCTACCAGAAGTGCCAGCGGGGAGTCCTCTGGGAGCCTGAGCTACACGTAGAAGCTCAGAACTAGAGGCAGCCCCAAGAGGAGCTTTGACTGTAAGTTGCGCTGCCGCTGCCGGACTTTCCCTACAGGGAGCCTCAAAGTCCTAGCTTGGGTCATTCAGATGCAGACCTGAGGAGCAGAGAAGCAAGCGAGCTGAGATAGGAAGTCATGGGGTTTGGACCCAGGCTGTCTTCACAGAAAAGCAGTGGTGTTTCAGGCAAAGGTGGTATAGGGGTGCAAACAATCCTGCTTGATCAAATGGTGAACAGCCTATGCGACCCATGGCGCGCTGCCTGAGACTTCACATTCTCTACAAATAATATGGCTTGTTTGACCACTTATCCCTGTCATTAGCCTCTTTCTCTCATTCACCAAATACACGCTAAGCTCCTCGGGTGCCCGGTGCTGGGCTAGAGGTCATAGAGATTATGAAGTGGCAAGGATGCCAGCAATCCAGGTCATCAAGGGACTTAGGTTTAGAAGAACAAAGACGACTTATTCTGTTTTATAGTATACATGCCCAGTTTTGTGTGCTATGAACTATCTTGTTTAAAATTTTAAAATCCAGTAAGAGTTACAACCACCACCACCACCACCGCCATCTTCATCGTCGTCGTTGTCATTGTCATCATCACCATCTTTCTTCTCCTCCTACCCCTTGGCCAAGGAGGGAATTGAAATGGAAGCTTCCAAAGGAGATAGGGATTTTTAGGGTTACAGAGCAGGTAGTCAGCATAAAGATCCCCACCAGGCAGAGGAGCTAGATGAGATGCAAATTCTTGGGGCAGATGCCCATGTAGAAGAATGTAAGTGTGGGCCACTGCCAGTCTGCTCCAGAGAAGCACTTCCAAGTTTTGACTTGTCTGGGGCTTGCCACATGTGATGCAGTATTCATGACCTGAACCTCCAGATGGGACAACACAATCCTGGCCCCTTCCAGTCTCGGCTCTAACTCCTTTCAGGTTCTTCTGGCCTTCAGTTTCTTGTATGGAACTAGATAAATGGCTGATGTCCCCACCAGCACCACACACACCTCCATCCCTCATCCTCTCTCCCCGTGTTTGAAATTCTGGAGTGTCATCTTATCATGTAGCTTTGTCTGCCATCAGGGAGGATCAGTATGGTTTCATTGGCTGGGTCAGGGAAAGAAAGCAGAGAGGCAGACTCTGCTAGCCTGGGGACCTCTTTCAGGCCACTCTGGGTGGGGCTGGAGCCATTCTCCCCTCACAGAGTCCATAGGATAAGGAAGTTTTTGATTATCCAGGCTGCAGTCCTTAGCTCAAGTGTACACTTGGCCAATGAGGACCTGTTGATCTTAACATTCCAGAAGAGAAAATGTGGCCTGGGGGTAGAGCGAGAAGGACAAGATAGAAAAATTCCTGAATTTAGTGCCTGGCACCAAAGTGAATGTCAACATGGTCGGTGAGATCCTTAAATGGGAACTTTAGAAAGCCCTTCCTAGTCATTTAGATTCTTGAACTAGGCCTGTAGCTCTCCCTGTCTTAGCCCAAGTTCAGGGTAGCCCACATCTGAATTATGGCTGCCCAGCTGGGACACTTGCAAGCCCCAAGAAGCCTCAGGCTCAGGCCTGATCTCTGAGCTATCTCTCCTTGAGACCAAAAGAGCTTCTCACTCAGCTACTACTTCAAGGGATCAAGTCTTGGGGCAGGAATGCAGGTGTTCAGGTGTTTGCTGAAAGCCTGCAAGCTCCTGGTCAGCTGGGAATGGAAAAAGGAACAAGTTGAAAGGGTTCAGGGCAGGAAAGGAGATTTAGAATTTGGACTATTGATCTACTTCTTTTGGGGCCCACAGATTCTATGGGCTAAAGGATTGAGAGTTTCCAAAGTATAAAAGGCCATCCAGGGCTTAGGAGTCAGAAGATGCAAATCTATCCCAAAGGCTGGAAACACCGCTTTCTTGGTGCATGTGAGGCAAGGCAGGGGCCCAAATGATGGAAAAGCAAGAGGAGATCAGGTGACCCTTGAAGACCAAGGTGACCCCAACATCACAAGCTGTTAATGTGGTGCATCCCAACTTGTGGCCCCTTTGATGAATAAGAATTCAACGGCCTGGGGAAGTTGGAGAGGACATGGTGTCTGCTTGCCCCACCTCTTACACACCTCACCTTCCATCCTGGCCAGAGTCACAAGGAAAGAGTGGAACCCAGGTTTGCGCTGCTGACTGCATCCACGGCAGGCAAACGTCCTTTGTTTCCTATTCTAATCTGGCAGCCACAGGTAGCTGCTGGACCACAGTCCAAAGGATGCTACAGGCTGACAGATCCAGCATCAGGCTCCCCAGCCACCCACTCTTTGTCTTCATAGGTCACTTTTCATAAAAGACCCAACACTAAGAGCAGAGGAGCCAGGCTGAGAGAACCCTTTCCCTTTCTCCAGTACAGTGCCAAGGGGCATAAACTTACCTGCTGTGTCTCCTTAGGAGCCCAACTGGCCTGTCACTATTTCTTGTCTGTAGACAGTGGTGGACTGGGCCAGGCTGTAGGGAGGGGATGTGTTAAGAAACAGCAGGCCAATTGGATTTTAAGGTTGGGATCCAAACCCTAGCCTATGAGAAAGCAGGTAGGTGTTCTGGTAACCAGGAACATAGCCTGGAGGCTGGCCTCCTGCTCTTACACTCCCACCCCACCCCACCCCACCCCACCCCACCCCACCCCACCCCACCCTATCCTCTCCTCTAGGCCTGTACAAAGCTCAAGATAAACCACCTGTTCCTGCTTTTGTCCAGGTGAATGTTCCCCATGCCTGGCCTAGCTTCTGCCTCCCTTGGAGCCCTATTCAGCTGCCTTCAGACTCCTTGTAGGATTTGGCCTGTCCTCCTGGGTCCCTGGTGACTCACACTGCTTTGGAATTTCACTCACCATTTTCTGACGCACTTCCTGAGAGCTTGGCCTGGTGCCAGTGAACGGGCCTTGTAACAGCAACCCCACCAGTGATTATTACTTTGTCTACCTGAACTCCAGGCCACAGAGGTGGGGAACGGGAAGTCAGCCAGAGAAACCAGACGGGACAGGGAGGCTTTGTTCAGCCTGGTTTTACCTGCACACAGGTGGAGAACAGCAGGAAAGCTAAGGATTAGCATGGTTGCCCAGGAAACGGAAGACAGAAAACCTAAACTGGCCACCAGGCTTCTTTCTTAGTATGTGCTTCTGAGAGCTCAAGCTGTCCTCAAATTCCAGCAATCCTCCTGCCTCACCCTCCCAAGGGCTGGGGTTACAGGTCTGAGGGCTTCTGGGAATGGATCTCCAGGCCTCCATTTATCAGTTAGTGGATCTTAAAGGTTCGAGGGTTCCAGATGTAAAGGCGGAGTGTGTGTAAGCCTCTGCACGGTCAAACCCTTCCAAATGGAGCTGTCCCCACAGACTCACATGCTGTGCCCTCATTCTCCAGATGGTGAGGGATGTTGAGGGAGGCTGTGGGGCTTTAGGAGATGGGGTCTAGATGGCAGAAGTAGGTCACAAGGGGCAGGACTTTGAAGATCATTGTTCAGCCCCTGGTTCCATGCGTCTCTGATTCCTGGTACACTGTGATGTGAAGGGCTGTATGCTCATTATGGATGTAGTCAGCAGGGTAAAGCTAGTGACCAACGGCCAGCACAAACCTGGGTTCCACTCTCTCCTTATAACCCTGGCCAAGATGGAAGGGAAGGTATGTAAGGGATGGGGCAAGCAGACACCATATCCTCCTCAACTTCCCCAGACGCAGCTACCACCATGGACCTGCCATGATGAACTGAAAGCCAAATTATATGCTTCCCCCCTTAAGGTGTTCTATCAGGCATTCTGTCAGTAACATAAAAATAATACATTATATATATATAATTTTGAATATCATGTGAGGGGTTGGCCCTGGGTGGGATTTTGGAAAACATAAGGGGGAGGGAACATTGCTACCACCACAGGGTTGGAGAGGGCAAATGGAAGATCTGAATTTATTCCCAGTTTCCCTGGTTTCTGCACGTACTCACTCTTTTGCTTGTGTGTGTGTGTGTGCGTGTGTGTGTGTGTGTGTGTGATGCATGTGTAGGGGTGGACATACAGAGGCCAGGGACTGCTGTCTAGTGCTGGGCTTACAGACGTCCACAGCCACGCCCAGCTTTCCATCTCTCATGTTGCAGTAATTACACAGCCCTTTACCACAGAACCATCCCTGGGCCTTGCCCTTCTGTGTTTCACCACAAGCTGAAGCCAGACTAAAAGCTGAGCACATAGCAGTACCACACTTTTATGCTTCAGCCCCCAAACTGTGAACCGATATAAACCTCTTTGCCTTATAAATTTCCCGGTCCTGGATATTTTATTATGGAGACCAAAATAGACTAAGACGGTCTTTACTCACACAAGATTTTTTAAGTTAAAAAAACCTTTGAACAGATAACTACATGCCATGGATGAGCAAGTTTATGGGTTTAAGTCTTAAGTCAAATTGTCAGAATTCAAACCAAAGTCATGCTCCTTACAGGTTTGGATATGCTTCTGGTTTCCTTCTGTGACCATTAACACTTTTAACAGGTATAATATATAATACATAAAACATTATGTGTGTAGAGACCCAAACAGTTATGGAGGCTTTTTTCAACTTTAAAAGTATAATATAATCCTAGTGTGGAGAGTGGCGGTGTACACCTTTAGTCCCAGCACTCAGAGGCAGAGGCAGGCAGATCTCTGTGAGTTCAAGACCATCATGGTGTACATAGTGAGTTCCGGGACAGCCAGAACTACATAGAGAGACCTTTTCTCAATAACCACCTCCCACCAAAATTAAAGTATAATGTAATCTGTATAATTCATGAGAAAAGCTATATACTATCCTCGATTCTCCTATATCTCCACCGTCTTCCCGTTCCTGTCTCCCGCTCCTCCCTCCGTTTCTACCTCCAACTTCTCCCACAAAGAAACTCTTGTTATGTAATATGGATTTGTCATTTCATTGATGATTTTTAAATCACTTGCACCATATTGTATGCTAGCCCCCAAATAACATGTAATGTGCTTGCTTTGTGTTAATTTCTGTCTTCATCTTTTGGGTGAGGGGTCAGGAGTGATGGGGATGGAACCCAGGTCCTCCATACATGCTTACCACATGCTCTGCCACTGAGCTATACTCTCAGCCTACCTACTTGCTGGTAATTTTTGGGTTATTGTTCACACATCATGTTACACTTGTTTTCTTCTTTTTTTTTTTTCAAAATAGAGTTTCTCTGTGTAGTCCTGGCTGTCCTGGAACTCTGTAAACCAGGCTGGCCTCAAACTCAGAAATCCGCCTGCCTCTGCTTCCCAAGTGCTGGGATTAAAGGCATGCGCCACCACTGCCCAGAGACTTGTTTTATTCTTTCAACCCTATGTTCATAGCTAGTACTCGTCATTTTTTGCTACAGTATACTACTCCTCAGCTACAGCAGGACTGGGCTGTTCAGTTTCTTTGGGCATTCTTATGCTTATCTCTATGTGCACACATTCAAGCCTTCCTCACTGAGGAAACAACCGAGTTTGGAATTTCTGTGTGATGGAGAATATGCACGTTCAACTCCACAAGAGAGGACGAAAGCACCTTCCCAGGCAGTTTCTAAAAGATCCCAGCCAAGCACAATGGTGAGTGCCTGTAATTCCAGTACTTGAGATGCTGAGGCAGGAGGATTTTGAATTCTAAGGAAGACTGGGCTATACAACGAAACTCTCTCTCAAAAATAAAAATAAATAAATGAAAAATAAAATTTTCAGCTGCTTCCTGATCTCATCTCCATATGGGTTTTTAGATATGACCTTTCTTTTGGGATTCACAATGGTGTCCCAGTTGTACAATATGTGGTTCTTTGACTACTAACAAGACTGAGAAAATATTTCCCTATGTCTTGTTACATTGTGTTTGTCTGTGAGATGCCCATCTTTGTCTTTTATGCGCATGTGCACAAGGACACACACACACACACACACACACATTCCTTTTGACACTATCATTTTCTTCTCCTCTGTTTTTATAACAGTTTTTTGTATATTCTCAGGTCTTCTTTGCTCGTTTTTTAAAAATTTATATGAATGTGAGCCTTTGAGTATCTATTTGTGCATCATGTATGTACAAGAACCCATAGAGGCCACCAAAGGGTGTTGGTTTCTCTGGAGTTGGAGGTACAGGTGGTTGTGAGCTACTGTGTGGATCCTAGAAACCACACAGTAGCTCTGCATAGAAACCAAACCTGGGTCCACTGCAAGAAGCGTTAGTTCTCTCCCTCCCTCCTTCCTTCCGTCTCTCTCTCTTTCTCTCTCTCTCTCTCTTTCTCATTCTCTTTCTCATGTTTTGAGATGGGGGTTTCTCTGTGTAGCTCTGGTTGTCCTGGAACTCACTATGTAGACCAGGCTGCCTTCAAACTCATGAGATCCCTCCTGCCTCTGCTTCCTGAGTGCTGGCATTAAAGTACCACCACTGCCTGGTAAGGAGCTAGTACTCTTAAACACTGAAGCATCGAGTCTCCCACCTCCATCCCTCCTCACCCCACCCCTTTTTTGTGATGGGGTCTCACTGTATAACCTCTGGAATTTGGTATGTATTAGACTGGTCTTGACTCTAGAATCTGCCTGCTTTTGCCTCCTTGACAAGGTGCTGGGATTAGGGCCTATGCCACCACACTCTCTGACCTTTTCCGATTATAAGCATGACAAATGTGTTCACCAGTGCTGTGGAGAGTTTTATTACTTTCCCATTGTGTCTTTTGAAGAACAGAAATCCTTAATTAAATTGCAGTTGAGTTTATCAAACAGCCTTTCAAGGTAGTGGTTTTCTGTCTTAATTGAGAAGCCGTTTCTTACCCCAAGGTGACTAATTAGGTTTTCTCTATTTTCTCCTTGGGTGCCAAGTCCTACTTTTCTTCTCAGAGCTTTTCTGTGCTTGGTTTTTAAAAATTGAGAGGATTTTCTTCCTTGTTTTTATCCTTAAGAAAAATAGTATTTTATATGAAAATGTCCCCCCCTCCGCCCCAGCCTGTAAAGTTTGCCCAGCACTTGCAGTGCAAGCCTGACTATCTGAGTTTAATCCCTGAAACTCACTTCAAAAGCCCAAAACCAGACATGATGTTGCCCATTTGTAATACCAGCACTTCTATGGAGTTGGTGGAGACAGGAGATTGTCCCTGCAGCTCTAGCTGGACAGCATGCAGCAGCAGAGTCACAGAAACAGGACCTGGTCTCAACAAGGCAGAAGACAATGGGCTAAGAAAACCTCATCTGATGCTGTGGCACATGTGCGCACACACACTTTCTCTCAAACTCAATAAATCAAAAATAAGATTAAAAACAAAGAAACTATCTTTTCTGTGCTTCAGAGATAAATCAGTGATACAGAGTTTCATAAGTGAAAAACCCTGGGTTCTATCTCCATTACCAAAAGGGAAACAATAACTTTAAATGAATAATACTTTCCTGGTTCTATAGAAACATAAATGAAAGAAAAAGATCCCAAGAAACATGGAAAGTAGAAATATTGCAGAACCAATCATCACCAGTAGATATAGAAACCAGAAATCTGGATATCGGCGGGACACTGCATAGAACTGTCTGCATTTCCTTTTTATTCTATAAGGTCATAGTAAACATTTAGAAAATAGAAGAAAAGCTAGCAAGCTTCATGCAGCTCTGAAAGTTAAATATTTCTTCCAACATCCTCATTTCTTACCCAGGAGCAAAGCTCTTCATTGGCAAGAAGGGAGAATATTCCAGATTACAGATACCATACCAGTTGAAATACCTCCTAGCCATAGCCATGGTCAAGAAGAGATTTTTTACTTCTTCCTACTGTCAAGGAGTATCTCTAGGGTACCCTCCCTGGCCCAACATAATTCCAAAGAAGCTGACTCGAATTTCAGGAAAAGAATTATACTGTTGGGTATTTAGTTGGAGCATCCAGAGTATGTGAATTCAGTCATTTGTTTAGGTGGTGGTAGGGAGAGAACCCAGGGCCTTGCTCGTGCTGGGCAAGTTTCTACCACTGAGATACATTTCCATCCTTGGCACTGCCTGTTAGAAGTTAAATCGGATCCCCATCCTTCCCCCCTTTTAAGGCAGGAAACAAAAATATAGCCTACAGCTACTATCAAATGTTTTCTTCATGTTTAACTAGAGTTAAACCAACAGACTTCAAAAATTTATCTCTTTAAAATTACGTGTATATGTGTGGATGCGTGTACTGTGTGAGCAGAGGGTGTCAGGAGGGGTCAGGAGAGGCCAGGAGAGGGCCTGGAATCCTTTGGAGCTGGAGTTACAGGTAAGTTTATAGGAATAAGCTGTGGATTCTGGGAACTGATGCTGTTAATCACTGGAACATCTCTCCAGCCCCACCCCGTTGCCACTCACACACACTTCAAGCTGTGGTACCTGCATGATTTCATTGGATTGGTACCAGGCAGGCTGTCCATCAACACAAACTCTAACCTTCCCCATTCTGGCTCAGGAGAAGCAGGCAGCAACCCTCTGCCAGGTCCCTGTGGTTTCTAAAGTGATGCCAGAGATGCACGACAATCCAGTGTCTCAGCCACAGAGCTGGAGTTGACACAACATTCTGCCTGGTACAGCTAGGGCCTAGAGATGTCCTCCAAATACTTATGTAGAAATACTATCTGTATGGGCCTGGTGAGATGGTTTATCGGTTAAGAGCACTAGCTGCTCCTCCAGGGACCAGGGTTCGATACCCAGCACCCACATGGCAGCTCACTGTAGTCCTTAAATCCAGTTCCAGGGGAATCTGAAGCTCTCTTCTGGCCTCTGGGGGTACACGACCCATAATGTGCTGTGCAGACTCCCATATATAAAAAATAGAATCACGGGGGTGTGGGGGGGTAATCTGAACTGTAACAGAGCTTGAGAAACATGGTTAGGTCACAAGATTCCATCCTTCCAATCAAGATTCGTGTCCTAAAAATGAGGAGGGGGCTTACTGTCAAGTTACTTGAGCACACAGCCAAAGTGTGACATCTAAGCCGGGACTGGCAGCACAGGTGTGTGATCGTTGAAGCAAAAGTTCAGGGCCAGGCAGGGCAATTTGGTTTCAAAATAAAAATGTAAAAGAGCCAGAGATGTAGCTAAGTGTAAAGGGAGCTGGATTGAGTTTCTAGTGAGATAAAAACAAAACTCTTGGACAAAATCTGCGGGTGCATTGGGATCTCTCACACTTCCCAGCATGGACCTCTCTCTCTCTCTCCCTCCTGCCTCCCTTCCTCCCTTCCCCCTCTGTGCAATACTGCCCAATACCCAGAGCTCTCTGTCTCTGGAGACAGCCACCACCTTGTTCATACATGGTGGGGGCAGGGACTGGGGACTTTGAAAACCCAATAAAGAGGCATGGGGCTGAGGTGGGGTGCTGAGATTGAAGCAGAGGACTGCCGCACTTAGACGGAAAGTGGTGCAGACACTAAGGCTGGGGCGAGAGCAGCCAGCAAGGCCGCTGCAGCTAGCACTCAGCTAACCCGGCTCGGTGCCAAGCTGAGGCCGGGAGCTGGCACTGGCGGTGTGAGCTGGAAGCTGTGCAGCGTAAGCTCTGCAGGGTAAACTCGGGGGTGGGCTTCTCAGACCCGCACCTGCCCGCCTATCCATTCTAGCCTTGCCCAAACGAGGCAAAGGGCAAAGAGCTGACCACTACTTGCAGATTCCCGGTAGGGACCCGGTGGCTTTTTCAAATGACTGTAGTTGGCGAAAGAATCAACTCTAAAAATCAGACTACTTGAACAGTCTCGAGGGGCCTGCCCTACCTAGTCAGCTCCAGATAAGCAAAGAAAGGATTGGTTGGGGGATGGGAGGGTGGGAGGAGCTTCCTGCTGCTCCGGAGGGTTCCATTCCACACTGGGACCAGCTGAGTGCAGCTCCTCCTAACTCCCACACCGAGCTTTTAAAATAATTGTCATCACAACTCAACTTAAAGAGCCGATTCCTCGCAATCGTGTTTGCAGAAACTCCCGTCCCTAAGAATTACAGAACTCCTTATGCCCAGGCATTAATGATTTGCTTAAAAAAGGAAATGAGACCGCTGTAAGGAGGAAAAAAAAAAAAAAAAGCTTTGGCTTTAAGTTTTCAAACAGATAAAAGATGATACCAGAAAAAGGCTGGCCCAGAGCAATTTAGCGTTTTCTTTTGATTGGCTGTAGCTAAAAGAGGAAGTTAAATACAGGAGATGTGAGCAAACTTTAAAAATATTGGTTTGGGGTGACAGGGTGACAGGGTGACAGGGTGACAGGGTGACAGGGTATGGGGTCTGAGTGCATTTAACAGTGATCAAGTTGAAACATCCAGGTTGTAACTTGGGACTCAAGTGTTTGTAGGTGTCACACAAAGCTGTGGGGAGATTAGATTCCTTGGAATATAGAGCCAAAATTTTAAATATCTACAGAGATTGTTTGGTGAAAAAACTTGGCACTGGACATTGGTGGAGCATTGTACTTTGAAGACAGCTAGGATAACAATCTAAATTGTGCTGGTTAAATGAACTGACTCTTCTGTTTTTTCAAAATTATGAAGGAATTCGGTGATTAAATGAATTCTTTTTTTCTCTTCACACTGGTAAGAAAATAGCCAAGTTTTTCAACTGTCTCACCTTATAAATATTCTAATGTGACAACTGAACATTTAAACCTCCAGGGATTTAATGTACTAGTAAATTATTTAGGCAAATTAAAAATAGGCAAAGAACATGCAAATATGATTCATTAGAAAGGAATTAAATATAGAAACATTTAAAAATGGTTTACATTGGGCCTTATGGGACAAGCCTATCTCATTGGGAGGTTGAGGTGAGAAGCTCTCTACTCCAAGGGTTGCCTAGGCTACAGGATGAATTTTAGGTTAGCTTGGGCAACTTAACAAGATCCTGTTTCAAACTGAAAAGTAAAAAGAAGGCTGGGCGATACAGCTCAAGGGTAGGGTGCTGCATGCCTGAGGCCCTGGTATCCTGGCATCTCCAGAACTGAAAACAGAAGTGAAAATTAGATTAGCCCCTCCTCTCCCTAGTGTGGGACCACTACCCTGCCCCTTGTCCATGGGAAGAAAGTGTTCAGCCCCAGATAAACTATCAAGCCAGTAAGAACCTTGCTCCATTCCACCGTTTGGTGATAGAGCTTTAACCTAGGACCTCAGCATGCTAAATAACAATCCTGCTGTGATAGCAGAGAGGTGGTGGTGCACTCAGGAGGCAGAGGCAGGCAGATCTCTGGAAGTTCACAGCCAGCCGGGTCTACAGAGCAGTTCCAGGACAGCCCAAAGTACACAGAAAAACCCTGTCTCGAAAGAAAATAAAAGGAAAGGAAAGGAAAGGAAAGGAAAGGAAAGGAAAGGAAAGGAATACTAAGAAGGAAAGGAAGAAAGAAAGAAAGAAAGAAAGAAAGGAAGGAAGAAAGAAAGAAAGGAGGAGAAAGAAAGAGAGAAAGAATAGAGAATCCTTTTGTGGGAACTGGAGAGACAGCTCAGGGCTTAAGAGCAGAAGCTGCTCTTGTAGAGGACTGGGCTTAGTTTCCAAAGCCCTCACGGGGTGGGGAATCAAGGGCATGGACACTCACATGTGCATATACATACATAAATATGCACATACACATAATTTTTTAAATAGATTTTTTAAAATATTTATTTTATTTATATGAGTACACTGTAGATGTCTTCAGTCACACCAGAATAGGGCATTGGACTCCATTACAGATGATTGTGAGCCACCATGTGGTTGCTGGGAATTGAACTTAGGACCTTTGGAAGAGCAGTCAGTACTCTTAACCACTGAGCCATCTATCCAGCCCAAAATAAATCTTTTTAAAAGAATGTGTTTGTGTTTGTTTCTAAAGTATGGTTTTGCTATGTCAACTAAGCTGGACTTGAGCTCCTGATTTTCCTGTCTCTGTTTCCCAAGTACTTGGTTATGGCATAGACATGGAAAGTTAAAACGTTCCTAAATGATAATATTCTACTCCCTCCTCTTGGTGGGAATACAAGTTGGAAAACTTTATCTGGAAAATACTTAGTTGATATATATAGGACCCCAGAGTTACTAAAAAAGGTTAAGACTCTAACTACTTTATAAACCAGCTACTTCTATTTTTAATTTCATTATTTTATTTTATTAGTGTATGGCTGTTTTACTTGCATGGCTATCTGTGCACTGTGTGAATGCAGAGCCTTCAAAACCCAGAAGGCAGCATCAGATCCCCTGTTACTGGAGTTACAGACAGTTGTAAGCGGCCATGTGGGTGCCTGGTCCTTTGAGAGAGCTTAGAGTGAACCACCTCTCCAGTCCCCAGCTCCTTCTCCCACTGACTCCCACGTATGCACATATAAACCCTTCCAGCTCTTTTTACCCTCTCTTTTACCACTTCATTCACAGGCCTAGGGACTGAATAGAACAGGATAGAACAGTTGCTTCTTTTCATATATATTCAGAGGCTTAAAAGATTCTCATCTAGCCGGGCAGTGATGGTGCACGCCTTTAATCCCAGCACTTGGGAGGCAGAGGCAGGTGGATTTCTGAATTCGAGGCCAGCCTGGTCTACAGAGTGAATTCCAGGACAGCCAGGGCTACACAGAGGAACCCTGTCTCGAAAACAAAAACAAAAAACAAAAACATTTTCATCTACTTTGATCCAAGGAAGCCTAATAAAAATCTAAGGAAATAACCTCAGTCCAGAACTATTTAGTGACGTCAGTAATGGTGGCGCAAACATCATGGGAAACAAAGCCACCAGTGCGAAGGGAAAGGTTTACATGAATAGTGGATGTCTGTCCATAAGATGGAGTGTGGGTAGCAGTGGATGTCCTAGTGTGTGTACATGTACATCAGCTACATAAGGGTTGACTTTTAGTCAGTGGACTCTCAAGCAGTAAGGAAAAATTCTCCCGTAAAGAAAACTACAGAAATGTGTAATAAAGTTGTTTTGACATGTCAAAATTATACATGTTAACATTTTTATTTTTTTTCCACATATTTTAAAAAATATTTTCCAGATTTAACTTGAGATTGGAGTGTGTCTCAGTTAGGGTTTCTATTTCTGAAGAGATACCATAACCATGGCAACTCTTATAAAGGACAACATTTAATTGGGGCTGGCTTACAGTTCAAAGGTTTAGTCCATTATCATCATTGTGGGAAGTGTGGCAGCATGCAGGCAGACATGGTGCTGGAGAAGGATCTGAGGGTTCTACATCTAGATCCACAGGCAGTGGTGGGGAGTGTGTGGCACACTGGGCATAGCTTGAACACAGGAGACCTCAAAGCCTGCTCCCATGGTGGCACACTTCCTCCAACAAGGCCATACCCACTCCAACAAGAACACACCTCCTAATAGTGCTACTCCCTATGTACCAGCATCCAAACATATGAGTGTATGGGGGACATATCCATTCAAACCACCGCAGGTGGGAAAATGTCCCAGTCATAGAATGCACCAAACAAACCCAGGTGGTCTGGCCTATTTCACGCCCAGGCTCATAGCATGTATCATGGTTTGGGGCCCATTACTGCAGCGTGAGCTAAGGAAAACAGTGCAAGCCTGAATCAAGCACAGGAGAAAATAGCAATCTGGAGAGGGGAGGGGGTAAACCCTGAGATGTGTGAAGTTGCTGCTGGCAGAAGACGGCACCCTTTTTCACAGACAGCTTTGTGAGTGGAAGGAGTGCATTCTGAAATAGAAATAAAGTATAGTGCAGTAAACACACTTGCGTTATCATAGCAAGAACGAGGGACTCAGGCAGGCGTGCTGCTCACACCTGTCATCCCAGGATTTGAGAGATGGGAGAGGAGGATCACAAGTCTACATAGTAAAACCCAACCAACACAAACCAGTCTTTGTTTAGTCAGGCAGTAAGCTCACATTTGTAATCCATTGGGAAGGCTAAGGCAGGGGAAGCACAAGTTCAAGGCTAGCCTGAGTTACATAATGATTTGGAAGCCAGACAGGGTTATATAAAGAGACCTTGTCTCAATACACACACACACACACACACACACACACACACGCACACAGAGAGAGAGAGAGAGAGAGAGAGAG
>NW_021621022.1:8492152-8507190 GCF_004785775.1 Grammomys surdaster
AGAGAGAAAGAGAGAGAGAGAGAGAGAGAGAGAGAGAGAGAGAGAGAGAGAGAGAGTTGGGGAGGAAATGGCTCAGTTAGTAAATTGCTTGCTGTGTAAGCATAGGCCTGAGTTTGGTTCCCTAGCATTCACCTAAAAGCACTTGCTGCTCTTCCAAAAAAAAAAAAAAAAAAAAAAAAAAGCCTAGGTTCAATTCCCAGCACCTACTTGGTGGCTTATAACTTTCTGTATCTCCAGTCCCATGGGATCTGACAACCTCTGTTGAACTCCACGGGCACCAAGCATGTACGTGGTACACACACATACATGCAGCCAAAAAATATCACTTCTACACATAGAATAAAACAAATCTAAAAATAAATATGAGGTAGCTTGAGCAGCAACCATTGGACAATGGGGTAGTCTGTCTGATAACCAAGGAGACTACTGAGTGACGAGGGAGCAGGTAGCCTATACACAGAGGACACAGTGAGCAAAAGGGTGGGGTAAATCCTGGATGAGACAGGGCCAAATGAAGCAGGATTTCAACAGGCTCCTCTGAGAAAACTACAGTTTAAAACAGAAGTGTTTCTTTGGGGACTGGAGAAATGGTTCCGTGGTTAAGAACACTGACTGCTCTTCCAGAGGTCCTGAGTTCAATTCCCAGCAACCACATGGTGGCTCACAACCATCTATAATGGGATCTGATGCCCTCTTCTGGTGTGTCCAAAGAGAGCAATGGTGCACTCATATATATATATATATATATATATATATATATATATATATATATATAATAAACAAATAAAAAGAAAGAGAGAAGTATTTCTTCCTGTAACCTTCCATTGAATACTCTCTTAGGCAGTAGTTGACCTAGAGTAACTCAGACTACATAAAGTAAGTCATAGATAAGAAACTGTTCTCCAAGTATCCCACCTGCACTGGTGATGTGCTTTACTCTGTCCTGCCTTGAGCTGTGTCTATTCTAGAAGGTTCTAGCCATCCTCTGCCCACAGCTCAGAGCTGCCACTCTCAAGGTCAAACGCAAATGCATTTTTTTTTTGTTTTTGTTTTTGTTTTTTTTCAAGACAGGGTTTCTCTGTGTAGCCCTGGCTGTCCTGGAACTCACTCTGTAGACCAGGATGGCTTCGAACTCAGAAATCCACCTGCCTCTGCCTCCCAAGTGCTGGGATTAAAGGTGTGCGCCACCACCGCCCAAGGCCAAACTCAAGCTCTGCAGTTTTTTCATCTTTTCTCATCTCTGTGTTTAGCTCACATCTTCTTGATCCCTCTCCTGGATCACTTCTGCCCATCATGGAAAACCTACTCCGTGTAACAACTCCCGGAGAGTCACCTCCTCACTTTTTGGGGATGTTTCCAGGCAGCTCTGTTGGGACCCACAGGACCCACAGGACCCACTTTGCATGCATGATGAACTCAGTAACTCAGTGCCAGCCATGCATTAAAGCTTAATCCACAGCCTGTCATCCTTGAATGTGACCTCAGCATCCTCCCCCGGAGTTAGGAAGTCTTCATTTGGCCCCTTTGTGATACAAATTGGGTAGGAGGCTGCTGGTAGGACCTGGTTGACAGCTGCACTCTGGAAAGGTGAGTGTGGAGGTTGCTTGTTGCCTCAGTGAGTGGGACAGCAGGACTTGACTCTTGGGAGGGAGACACATGAGACGTGGGGTTTGAGGTCAGCAGTCTAGAGTCACACACTGGGTCCCTGGAAATGGGATAGGTACATCTAGAGACACCACAGGAAGTGCCTCAGATGGTGTAACTGCATGAAAAGAGGACACACTGTACACTTAGTAGGTGTGGTGGTTTGGTAGGAATGGGCCCCATAGCTTCATGTGTTTGAATGCTTGGCTATAGGGAGTGGCACTATTAGAAGGTGTGACCTTGTTGGAGGAAGTATGTCACTAAGCAGGTGGGCTTTGAGGTCTCCTAGGCTCAACCTATGCCCATTGTAGCACACAGCCTCCTTCTACTGCCTTTGGATCAAGATGTAGAACTCTCAGCTCCTTCTCTAATACCATGCCTTCCTGCATGCCATCATGTTTCCTGCCATGACAATAATGAACTAAACCTCTGAAGCTGGCAGCCAGCCCCAATTAAATATTTTTCTTTTTAAGAGTTGCCATGGTCATGGTGTCTCTTCACAGCAATAAAATCCTAAGACAGTAGATGAATTCTTGACCTTGCCTCTTTTATTCACAGGCCTTCAAAGTAGGAGGAACTCTTCAGTCCTAGCTCTGTTTCTAGAACCTGGGCCAGCCACCTCCAGCAGTCCCTGCCCTGCTCCCACTGGTCATGTGGTTTAATTAT
Organism: Grammomys surdaster; assembly: GCF_004785775.1. Taxonomy (NCBI): domain Eukaryota; kingdom Metazoa; phylum Chordata; class Mammalia; order Rodentia; family Muridae; genus Grammomys; species Grammomys surdaster. The sequence goes on from NW_021621022.1 coordinate 8,494,463, forward strand.
GAGGTCAGGAAGGGGTTTCTAGTAGAGGGTTGCATAGCCTGTGACTATCCTGCTGGCTATATTTCACAGGCCACCACCAATCCAGCCTGGCCTCTGAGCCTTGCAGGCCTCACAGAACCAAAGCTTCTTTCTGACCCATGCAGCAGTGACTATGGGATTCTCTTTTAGGCATGGGGAGAAAAATTAGAATGTGAAATTGGGCAGAGGCCTGAGCCTGTGGGAGTTAAAGGGAGGCCACCCAAACCTCAGCTTTCTGTTGTCATTTGGGTCCTTGCATGAGACCTATGTACCACTTGAGTCTCCCCTCTAGAGCTGCAGGCTCCATCTTCTCCATTTGTCTCACCCTTAACACTAAAAGAGACACAAAGAACCCGCAGGCCACCCTGCACCCGCACCTTGCCTCTGCCTTGTGACTGTGCTTAATATAGGCCAAACGAAAACAGCTCCCAAAATAGAGCTGCTATGAGAGGCAGCTGCGGCTAGGAAGCACTCCACAGAAAGAGAAAATGTGCAGGTGACAGGAGAGCCTAGTTCTCCTCAGGTGTTACATAACCCAGGCTAGGAAACTGGGGCCCCAAATCAGCAGAGGGAAGAGAGCTTGCCTTGTCCCTTAAGAGGCCTTCTTCTCCCTCTCCCCTAGACCACGGGGCAGCCCCACTTTACAGGCAAGGAAGGAGTTGGGCACAAGGTCACCCCTCAAAGCATCCCCAGGGAGCCTGTCATGCATGCCTAAGTGGTCACATGACTTCCTGAGCTGGCTAGGAGCCTCAGAGGAGTCAGGTGACTCCCAGAAGGGTTGGTGCCTGGGGTGGGTTTCATCTGACCAAAGAGGTGGGGGCAGGAGGGGAGGAGAGGAACAAGATGGCCAAAGGAAGCAGCAGCCACAGAAGCTTCCCCGTGGCCAGCATTCTCTGGAATCTGGAACAGCCTCTGGCTTAGCATTTTTCATCTTGCTTCAGCCAGGAGGAGACCTCTTTCATACAGGAGAACTACCTCCTCATTTACTCATCTCTCCATTCCTTCAATGGTCCCTTCATTGCCGGAAGAAGCTCTACTTCCTGTCTGACACTACTTCCGGTCTGACTGTGCCCTCCTTGGCTTGCTTTATACTTTGCCGGGTTTTCTTCCTCCTCAGCTGATTCTCCTCGGTTCTTGTGTATGCTGTCCTTTTTCTGACATCCTTTAACTGTCATTGTCCTTTGTGTTTCTGAGTGGATCTCAGCGGGTGTGAAAAAGACCATCTCTGTGCTACTAAAATCGCTGTGGAGCCTAGAAGAGTGAAGGCCTCAGGAGAGGGTGCAAGAGCTATTTTGGGGGGCAGGTACGGGAGGTTAAAAGGTACTAGTCAGTTCAAGGGAAGGAATTGGTAGTTATAGATTGTCCAGACAGAGGACAGGGGCCAGTGTGCAAAGGCCCAGCCAGAGGCCAGATGGAGAGGATGCCTGCTCTTTCATGAAAAACTATAGCCATTGCAGATAGAGACTGAAAGGCAGGGTGAGGGTGATTAAATGCCCCACAGACACACAGGACTCTGCATGGCAGTATGCTTTCCCACTTGACAACTGAGGCAGAGTTTTCTCAAAGCCTGGGTAGCAAAGCAAATCTCTAGCCTTACCTCAGATCTGTTGTATCAGAAACTCTGAGTGTGTGGAATAGTGAGTCCAGGTCTCTGTCTGGGTGTGGGCTCAGTGGTGGAGGTTCTAGGTTTGAGGCCCAGGGCATGAGCAGCTTGGAATGATACCTGGTTACAGGACAAAATGGTATGTGTCTTAGTTAGGGTTCCTATTGCTGTGAAGAAACACCTGACCACAGCAACTCTTATAAAGGAAAACATTTAGCTGGGGCTGGCTTACAGTTCAGAGGATCAGTCCATTGTTGTCATGGAGGGAAGCACTGTAACATACAGATAGACATGGTGCTGGAGAGGTAGCTGAGAGGTCTACATCTCGATTTGCAGGCAGCAGGAAGAGAAAGTGAGTTACCAGGCTCTGCTTGAGCTTCTGAAACCTCAAAGCCCACCCCTCAATGACTCACCTCCTCCAACAAAGCCACACCTCCAATAATAATACTATCTATATGTCTATGGGGGCTATTTTCATTCAGACCACCACAGTGTGAAACAGGGCAAGGCTAGGGAGGAGTGCCTAGGGGAAATGTTAGTGAGCTAACATGATGATGTTAGTGGACGCCTTCCTCCATTAGCAAAAATTAAAACTGGCCAGAAGCAGTGGTGCACACCTGCTAATCCTACCACTTGGGAGTCAAAGGCAAGTGAACCTCTGTGAAACCAGTGGCATCCTGGTCTGCATAGTGAGTTGAGAGGCTTGGAGGGTAGTTTAGTTGATAAAATGCTTGCCTTGCAAGCCTGAAGACCTGAGTCTGTGAAAATCCATTGTGTTCACTTGCAATCCTAGCACTGAGAAGGTGGAAGCAGGTGGATTCCTGGGGCTTAGTCGCCTTACTGCCCAAGTGGTGAGCCCAGGACCAGAGAGGGACCCTGTCTGAAAGATAAGATTGATGAGTCCTGAGAAAAGCTACCAAGGTTGTCCTTTGATCTCTGTATTTACACACATGTACACCTGCACAGAAAACATTCGAATGCACACAGTTAAAACTTACATTTGATGTCTACATTTGGCACAGAGATAGATATACTCTAGGATAAAATGTGTTACTTTTTCTTTTCTTTTCTTTTTTTAGATAAAAACAGTTGTACAGATCCCCATATGAACCATGAGCCCTCCCCACTGTGCCTAGTGGGTAAGTCAGCCATAACATTCAGATGAGAGTCTCAAAAGGACCAGCCTTTAACTGATCAGAGCGGGGGAAGAAGTTGGGCCATTATAGTTGATATTCCAAATCTGGGATCAAGGTGCAGGGTGGGTGGACACTAAGACCAAGGAGAATGGAAGAGAAAACTTAAAGGAGACTGTCCTGCCTGTTTCACTCAAGTTCATGCATGAGATACCTGAGGATTATTCAGGTGGGACTGTCCAAGCCACAGTTAGCTGAGCAGGGCAAGAGTTCCAACACAGATGTGTTAAGTCATGGGGCTGGAGAGATGGAGAGATGGCTCAGTGGTTAAGAACACTGACTGCTCTTCCAGAGGTCCTGAGTTCAATTCCCAGTAACCACATGGTGCTCACAACTATCTATAATGGGATCTGATGCCCTCTTCTGGTGTGTCTGAAGACAGCTACGGTGTACTCATATATATAAAATAAATAAAGTTTAAAAAAAAAAGATATGTAAGTCATGGCTGTAAGGGCTTGGTAAAGCAACTAGGCATAGCTATCTGCACAAGGGAGGAGAAGGGTCATCTAGGAGTTGGAAGGTATAGTAACCACCAGAGACTCGAAGTGCCCAGTGGCCAAGTGTCAGCCTGCATAGAGTCCAGCATGTGGGCAGTGAAACATGTCTTCTGCGTTGAGATGTCAACATACAAGGTAGTGTTAGCCTTGACCCGTGGAGGTGTGGAAAGCGATCAGAACACAGGGAGACCAGGAGTAGGGGTTCTTCCTCCAAGATGTTTAGCTGCAGGAAAAAAAAAGGAGAGGTGGGGGGGTGGTTAGTGGGGCTGTGGGGGTGTAGTGAGTGTCTATATTGGTTCCCTGGGAAACAGATGCCAAGATGAAGTGTTTGCAGGCAGGGAAGTTCTTAGGGAGAGTTGAGTGAGGGAAGCAGCGTGGATGGAGCCCCTGGGGGAGTGGGCCTGAGATTCAGAGATAAAGTGCTTTGCAGAGCTGGCTGGAGCTGCAGATCTGGGATGGTCCTTCAGTCATCCTTCTGTCAGGAGTGTGAGAAGGGAGAGCCTTGCTCTATCTACCTATCACGTCTTTCTAATTTCTGTTTGTCTCTGATGCTTTGATATGGAGTGGGGTTGCTGACCCTTGAGAGACTGGCTCATCCACCAGGCTGGCAATTGATTCTTAGAGCTGGGAAATGACACTCCCTCCACCCCACAACACAGGTTTTAAAAAAAAGGGGGGGGATTTATTTAGTGTATAAATGCTCTATCTGCTTATACACTTGCAGGCCAGGAGAGGGCATCAGATTGCATCATAGATAGCTCTGAGCCATTGGGAATTGAACTCAGAACCTCTAAGCAGAACAGCCAAATCTCTCCAGCCCATAAGTACAGCTTTTACATTTACAACAATTCAAACCCTAGGCTTTCCACTCATTTTATTTGGGCTTTCTCACTATTACCTAATCATGCCTTAACTGGGGCAGGGCAGGTTCTGACACCTGGAGAGAGGAACACCCTAAAGCCATCAAAACTAGTCAAATGGAGCCAAAGGACATTGTTTCGCTTTATTAATATTTTCAGTAGAAGTCACAATAAAGGTTTTTGGGCCCAAAACCCATTTGGTTTCCCAGGTGACCCTGCAGTGTACCTTCTGCCCTTGGGACACATCTTTTCGAGTGTGCTGGGATTTGATCCCAGGGCTCCATGTATGTGAAGCCAATGCTTAGCTTCTGAGGCACTTTCACTAATGTATTTAGGGACCTGTGAACTCAAACTCTCTTGCTGGGACAATCATGTCTGTGTCTGTGTGGCTTACTAATAATAAAATAAACCCAAGGCTTCCTTAGCAGTCATTGGATGAGGCTTGCCCTGAAAACGGATGTTACTGTGGCTCAGGCAAGTAGCTATCCTTGGTAGTTCCCACAGGGCACTAAGCTCTATGCTGTCAGCAGCAAGGTGGGAACAGGGAGTGTATATTTCTGTACAGAAGGGGGTGCCTGTTAAGGGTTAATGTTAATGGATCTCAACATCCACTATGGACTACTTTTGAAGACATTCTTAGAAAGTGCTCTTAAGATAAAACGAATGGAGGGAGAAAGGATCAAAAATGCAGAGGAGGGAAAGGAATAAACGATTGTCAGGGGGCAGAGGCCAGAAGCCCGGAGGAGAGGAAAGCCTTTAGAGTCCTGGAAGGATGGCTTTTTTATGTTGGGAGAAAGATGGGGCAATTCTGGAAGCTCTTGTCAATAACTCCTATTCTTCCCTGCAAAATAGGAAGGAGAGTAGGGGGAGGTTTACTGAAGAAGGGGGGGGGTCTTTAAACATTTGTAAATAGGAAAAACCATAACTGAGACATTGTTGTAGCGTAAAGAAGTGACTGAATGGGAGAGCCAGAACGAAGCCATTAGGAAGCTTGCGTGGCCAGTTGGGCATTTCTGGGAGATGGTAAAGCGTTAGGCTGAGCCCTGAGGAGTGGGCAGAAGGGCAGAATGGTGGGAAACCACTCAGAAGGAGAAACCAGAGTGTGCTGTATCTCAGACCTGTGGTGCTGGATTTTATCTATAGATGCCAAGATCTGAGGAGAAAGGATGGTGAGTCTGAACATCAAGGGTGAAGAGGAGGGGCAAAGAAGTCAACAGGTGTCATTGCTGAGGAGATATAGCGGGTAACTTGTCCTGGAGCCTGGATGAAGAACCTTAGTTGTTGAGAATGGTCATTTTTGTCTCTAGACACAGGATAAAATTCTGTTTGGTAGAGGTTTGTTTGAAGATGCCTCCCCCACTGTCCTAGTTAGGCTTACTATTGCTGTGATGAAATACCATGACCAAAACAACTTAGGGAAGAAAGGGTTTAATTTGCCTTACACTTGATATCACTGTTCATTATCAAAGAAATTCAGGACAGGAACTTGAGCAGGACAGGAACCTGGAAGCAGGGGCCGATGCAGAGGCCATGGAGGGGTGCTGCCTACTGGCTTGCTCTATGGCTTACTAAGCCTGCTTTCTTATAGAACCCAGGACCACCAGCTCAGGGACAGCACCACCCACAATGGGCTGTGCTCTTCCCCATCAATCACTAATTAAGAAATTGCCCTATAGCTGGATCTTATGGAAGGCTTTCTTTCAGAAGACTCTAGCTTGTGTCAAGTTGACATAAAACCAGTCATGGCATGAAGCCGTGGAAGTCATGGAAAACTGCCATGAAAGAAGCCATGGATGTTACCTTTTGCACACTGCCTTCAATATTGATCTTCTATCAGTTTGCTCATCTCTTGGTCCACCCTTTGAACTAACTGGTCATAAGACCTTACCAGTTCCCTCATTATAAATGAAGCTGTTTTGATGTGAATCAGAAATGTCCTTTATAGACTCATGTTTTGAATGTGTATTCCTTAACTTACTGTACTATTTTAGGAAGCTGTGGAGTCTTTAGGAGATACTGCCTAGCTGGCAGGAGTGGGTCACTAGGGGTAAGCCTCTGAAGGTTGTAGAATTGCTGGTTCTAGCTCTCTCTGCTTTCTCTAAGCTTTAGTCCAGCAGACTTGAGTAACTCTGACAGGTCTTCCTCACTATGATGGGCTACTACCTTCTGAAATACTGAACCAAAATAAATCTGATTTCCCATGGTTTATTTCTGTTAGGTTATCAGTCATGGTGACATGAAAACCAGCTAATATAAAACCCTAATGCAGAAAACAGAACCATGTTCCAACCACTTGGCTTTCCCTCCCCACATGCCGTATCCACAAAGATTCCTGAAGTTCCTCCATAGAGCATAGGCTAAAAATCCAGGACCTCAAATCTATCCTTTACTTGAGAGTGGAATCCTTTCTGCAGTGTCCTGGTTAGGCATGGTAGGACCTGTCTGGATATTTTGCTATAGGGGGCCCTATGAATCCACACAGAGCCCAGAAGAGGACTTCCCAATGGTTGCTACTCTTATACTAGAAATCTGCCTTCAGGTCACTCGATCCCTCTCTCCTCTGAAGCTGCAAAGGATGTCAAGTCTCCTCTCTTTCCCTGCATGCCTTGAGACCGTTTAGGAAATTATCACACAGGTAAGGTTGCCTCTAAAGGAAGACAGAATAAACTGCACAAAGATCTGGCTCATTCCTAGCAGGCATCCTCTGATAAGCCTGCTCTCGAGAAGGCATACCAGGAGAAGGACTGTGAGAAGGTATGCTCAGCTTTCCTCTGAGATCTCAAAGTGAAGGTCAAGGCCCCAGCCTCACCCCCAGCCTGATCTTTGCTTTTTGGCTGATATCTGTGGGTAACCTGACACATGGGCCAGAGCCTCTTCCACTCAACAGGTTACCCTTGCTGTAGTTGACCATTTTGGCTTTAATGACTTGACTGTGTTCTGTCCTCTCTACCTTGCTATGCACAGCAATCACATGATCAGATGTGAGGACTTGGGACTAAGTCAGGCACTAAGGACTCCATACATGAGTTCTAGTCCTCATCAAAGAACAGAGGGCGAGCTTACATAACACAGCCTCTAAGACGCATTAATGCGCTATACAATGAACAATTCTAGTCCCATGAAACCATAGCCTTAAGCCTAGCTCTGACCCATAACAGCGCTTTAACTCAGGACTTGTTCTCTGCTATTTAGTTTTTGTTGCTTCTCATCACAGTTTCTGATATTTTATAGTAGGTTAAGTAACCGCTTGTCTTTCCCATTAAAACACTGGCTGCTTTGTGCAGCCTGGTAATAATAGGCAAAGCTACTTTGCACATTGGGTGAGCTTAAATAAATTTAGCATTTGATGAGTTCTACACTCACCTTCCTCAGAAGAAAACAGCTAAGCAACTATTCCAGACCTGGCTGAGACCATTTTAGCCTCCTTTCTAATTCCAGACTGATGTGACAGAAAGATAGCCAAGCACCAGAAACTGGCAGCATCCAGTCTGGAGAGGACCCAGAAACTGTCTGTTGATTACTCAATCAACAGTGAATAAGTAGGGTGAGACACGGGGGGGGGGCATCCAAGAAACAGGACCCCAAATGATCTATGGCCACTGCAGTTTGGGGGAGCTGTGAATCAAAGCAACAGCTTGTTGCAAGGAAGGGACATTTGTGTGCACAGGCCTTTTGGGAGAAGACAGAGAATGCAGGCAGCCAAGGATATCTTAGCAAGGGAGAAGAGTAAGTAAACACACAGGCTTTGGATGCAGAAGAATCTGGGTTGGGATCCAACTCTTCCACTCACTAATTGTGTACCCTTTGATAAGTATGCCAAGCTTCAGCTGTAAACCAGGGACCTAGGTCACAGGGTTGGATTAAATAGAACAGTGCAAATTAGACATGCTCTCGGGGTGCTTGGAGCATGGTGAACAACAGCACTATCACTGTCTTTGGAACAGATTCAGTGGCGCAGTCATCTAGTGGAGCAGGATACCTGGAGGCAGAGAGCAGAGGTGAAAAGTCTGTTTATCTGTTCTTTTCTTCCTTCAAGACAGGCTCAGGAAACTGCAGGGACAGTTAGATATGTCTGCCCTGAAGCTTCCTTTAGAGGAACTTCCAAAAAGTTATGGAGGCTGGCACTAACAGTGAAGACCTCATGGCTCCTTTGCAGATCGACAGCTCTAAGGGCTCCTGAATGGCAGCAGGGACTATCTAGAAGGGATACCTTTACTGAACTGGCCCTCACTGGCACCTCGTGAGCTGCTATCTTCCAGTTTTGTTTTGTTCTGTTGGCAGTAGTGGGGATCAAACTCAGGGACTTGCTTTTAGCCTAGGCCAACACTCTACCACTCCAGTCTTCTTCCTTCAGTTTGGGTGAAACATGCTAAGCCAGGCAGCAGCAGGATCAGCATCTTCCATCTTCCTGCCTTCAGACCTTCCAAATAAATGCCTGCCGCTCACCTATGCTTCACACGGGAACTTGGAACTGGCAGCACATCAGGCTCTCCTAACATCTAACTATGTCTGGATCTTGCTCTCAGAGAGTCTGGTAGAATTCTCCTGGAACATGATAGCCATTGCTATTTCCAGGTCTCCAGTGGGCAGCTAAGGTTAAAAATGAACTACTATTGTATGGATTTCCATTGACTTCTCCCTCCTTCCCTCCCTCCTGCCTGCCTACCCTTCCTCCTCCTCCTCCTCCTCCTCCTCCTCCTCCTCCTCCTCCTCTTCCTCCTCCTCTTTTCTCTTTTTCCTCTTCCTCTCCTTTCAGGTGGTTAAAAAGTAGGGCCTTGGGTATATTAAGCAAGTGCTTTACAACTGAACTATACCCCTCAGCCCGCCACCCTCCACCCCTTATAATATTTTATTTTGAAATAGGAGTTCATATATTTCAGACTGGTCTTGAATTTACTATGCAGTGAAAGATGACTTTGAACTCCTGGGTCCTCTTGTCTCTGCCTCCTGAGTGATGTGATTTACAGGTCTACACCTCTATGCTATGATCAAACCCAGGGTTTTATGTACGCTAAGCAAGTACTCTACCAATGAGATGTATTACTTAGCTTTTAGTAGCTGTTGCTGTTGTTTTCTGAGACAGAGTTTCTCTGTATAGAAGCCTTGGCTGTCATGTAACTTCCTCTGTAGGTCAGGCTGGCCTTGCACTCACAGACACCCTCCTGCCTCTGCCTCCCAAGTGCTGGGATTAAAGGCATGTACCACCACATCTTTCGAGCCTCTATCTTTTTATGCTTGATTTTGATACAAGATCTCACAAAGTTGCTGGGAGTACATTTGAACCCCTCTGTAGCTCAGCCTGGCCTTGATCTTGCAAGTCTCTCTTGCCTCAGTTTACCGAGTAAAGGAGATTGCAGTGTCTCTGCTCTCAAATCCATTAGGCTCCTTTATTTTCTTGGAAGGAATTCTCTAGAAGGAATTAAAATTGTAAATCCAGGTGTGCTTATTCAAACACAGCAGGAAATCTTGGTCCAGGAAGACTCATTGTTTTGTCTTGAGCTTGTTGATTTTAGGACAACTGCACAGAACAGGAAGTGAGTCCTTTGTTCAAATTTCTGTAGGTCACAGAGGTTGGGGAGGCAAAAGGCTCCAAGGAAGTTTTCTGTCTAAACCTTGCTGCCATTTGCACTCACTTGAATGCTGTTGTCTGTCTCTACATGCTGGATCCAGCTCTTTGACCTTCTGCATCCACCTGAAGCTTCCTCCTCCTGCATCTCTAGTGTCCCTTGAAAAATAAGAGGAATGGGGAAAGAATTGTTCCTGAGGTTCCCACTCTCCACCTTAGAATCCTTTGGAGGATGGCAACCTCTCCCACCCTTCTTTTCCTGTCCTCTCCCATCGAAACTAAAAGCACGTCCTTGGAACTTCTCTGGAACTTTCTCCAACTGCCTCCCCAACAGCCAACTGCTTCCCCTGTCCTGTGCTCCCTCTGCAAACATTCTCTAAGAATTATAGGTCCTCAATACCAGTTAATCTTCATCCCATTCGACAAATACTGTGAAGGTACCCCAAAGGTACCTCTACCAGCTTCAAAACGGATCAAGTTTCCCATGGAAGAGGCCAGCAACGATGATGCCGTAAACCAGGTAAGTGAAGAAGTACTTTTGGTTCCTGTTGTGGTATAGGGACTTTCCACAAGCCAGAGTATAAAAAAAACAGAAAGACTGAGATGCAGAAAGTTGACAGAAATTAGTGTCAAGGATAGCATTTTCAAACCCTCCAATTTCATGTGATTTGAGTACATCATTTGTAGCATCTCTAAGTGTTTGTCTCTGAGCCTAAACACTTCCCTAATCGTCTCTATAAAGAGCACTGGAATGCTTCCAATTGCTGAGGCTGTGGGGCTGAGCAAAGAGCACAAGTGATCATAGCAAGACTTGATCTGACAGTCTCTTAGCATGTTTCCTTTCTTAGAATATTTTTATTTTAATTTATGTGTGTGCGTGTGTATGTCACATGCATGCAGGCATCCACAGAGGCCAGAAGAAGGTGTTGGACTCCCTGACTGGTGTCACAGGCAGTTGTGGGTGCTGGGAACTAAATGTCCATCCTCTGCAAGACCCGAGAGCACTCAGAACCGCTGAGCCGTTTCTCCAGGCCCACACTCCCTTCTGTTGCAGCCTCCTCACTCCTTCTGTGAAACAGGAAAAGCAAAACAAAAAACAAAACAAAACAATAACCCTGTTTCCTCCCACACTTGGAAATGTGGGGACCCACAGATTGACTCTGTCCTTGGAAGGAGAAAATGAGATCCAATTTTGTTGAAGTCCAACTTGTCTCTTTTGCTTCCGGTCCTTGCGCTTTTTGGCATAAAACCAATGATATGGCATTGCCAAATCCATGACAATCCTCTGACAGTTTCCTCCCGTGTTTTCTTCTGAGTTCTATTCTTGTCCTTAGATTTAAAACTGTGACTCACTGTAACTCAGTTTTTATGTATGGTATGTTCTTTGGCATGGGGCTATCTGGTGTTAGAGATAGCAAGATGGTAGTCTCTGTTTTGTGTTCTTGGTATCTTTATTGGAAATCATTAGACACCATATATACAAGGCTTGAACTCTTTCTGCAGACCAGGCTAACCTTGAACTCACAGAGATATACTTGTCTCTGCCTCCTGTATACTTCGATTAAAGGCATGCGTACCACATGCAGCCGTCCGTTTCCTTTCTGATGTAAGCATTTCCTGCTTTAAAGAAACATTTATGTGATCGTGTGTGTGTGTGTGTGTGTGTGTGTGTACATGCACCAGATATCCTGGAGCCAGAATTACAGGTGGTTGTGAGCTGCCCAACATTTTAGAAGACCAATATGTGTTTTTAACTATGGTGCCCTCTTTCCAGTTCCTTCACAGTTTTTTCTTTCTTTCTTTCTCTCTCTTTCTTTCTTTCTTTCTTTCTTTCTTTCTTTCTTTCTCTCTCCCTCTCTCTTCTCTCTCTCCTCTGTCTTCTCTCTCTTCTCTCCTCTTCTTCTTCTTCTTCTTCTTCTTCTTCTTCTTCTTCTTCTTCTTCTTCTTCTTCTTCTCTCTCTCTCTCTCTCTCTCTCTCTCTCTCTCTCTCTCTCTCTCTCTCTCTCTCTCCAGAGTTTCTTTGTAGACCAGGCTGGTCTCAGAGATTCATCTGCCTCTGTTTTCTCTGCCTGTGCCGGGATTCACTATCTTAATGTTTCTGTTTACAGTGATCTGAGATCACTTCCAGCTTTCTCTGTGTTCCATCTACCTTGGTATATTGTGTTTTAATTTCATTTCTCTCTGGTTATTCTCTGAGTTCTCTAATAATCTCTTCTTTGTTGGTTTACTGATGTGCTGTTGATGGACTAGGGATGTCCTTTGGTGATAGATGACTTCCCTAGCATGCGTGAGACCCTGGGTTTGATTCTCTGCATTGCCAAAAAATATATGCTATTTAATTTCAACATGTTTGTGACATTTCCAGTATTTCTTCTTCAGGCTTGCAGCAAGCACCTTTACCTACTGAGCCCTTTCAGGAGAGTACTGACTCTCCAACTATGATATTATTTTCTAGTCTCACTCCACAGATCCAAAACACATGTTGTATGATTCCCACAATTAATATCCATTAAGACTCGCTGTTGTGGCCTAACCCAGTACTAGGAGAATGTTCCCTGTATTTAGCTGTGGAATGTGCTCATTATCCTTTTGTTGAGTGGGCTGTTAGGTTTATCTTGATTCATTCCTTTGGTTTATATTATCGCTCAGATCTTCTGTGTCTTTACTGGAATGGCCCAGTAGGTAAAGACACTTGCTGCAGAGCCAAGCCTGATGATCAGGGTTCAAGTCCCAGAACCCATGAGGTAAAAGGAATTAACTCCCATAAATTGTCCTTTAACCTCCACATGTATGCCATGGTCTGTGGACCCTCCACAGTAAATACATAAAATTTAAAGTCTACTATTGAGTTCTCCAGCTGTTATTTTCATCATTATCCATTCCTCTATTTAAAGCTGTCAATGTTTGCTAGCTTCACTTAGTTTGGATTGCTGATGCTTGATGGATATATATATATATATATATATATATATATATATATATATATATATA
>NW_021621022.1:8507200-8713754 GCF_004785775.1 Grammomys surdaster
TATATATATATATATATATATATATATATATATATATATATATATATTTATAATTGTTATATCTTTGTATTAGTGTGTTGTCTGCTGTTAACATAAAATACCCAAGGGTAGTTACTTTATAAAGAAATGGGGTTCATTTAGCTTATAGTTTTGTGGGTGCAAGAGCATTGTACTAACAATCCCCTGGCTGCATCACATAGCACCAAAATGGTGGATCCAGTGTAAGACTTAGAGAGCATCTAAAGCAAGAAGCCAGAAGGTGGCCTCTCAGACTCACTTGCTTCTAATAGGAAACACTAGCTCCTTCCCAGGATGGGGCCCTTAATCACTAAAGCTTCTTATTAGTCTCTTCCTTTGTTTTTTGGGTGTGTGTGTGTGGTTTTTTTTTTTTGTTCATTTGTTTTGTTTTTCTTGTTGTTTCAATTTTTCTTGAGAAAGGGTCCCTATATGTAACCTGGGCAGGTCTAGAGCTCATTCCTGTAGTCCCATCGACAATCTTCCTGCCTCAATTCCCACCAAGTACTGAGATTATAGACAAGTACCACCATGCTAGACTATGGTTCCCCCCCTCCTTTCTTTCTCTCTTCAGTTTTTAGACTTGTCTGCCTCTGTGCACCATATATATTCTTGGTATCTGAGGAGGCATTGAGTCTCCCTGTGGGTGCTGGAGATCAAAACTGGATCTTTGGAAACAATGAGTATTCTTAACCACTGAGTCAACTCTTCAGCCCAGGTTCTTCATTTCTTAGTTTCCAACATAGTCACAACAGAAACCAAGCATCTAACACCCAAACATAACCTGATGATAGCAATCATCTGGTTAGTAGTTGTTAGTATTCTGTCTAAACTCCACCTCCACAGTTACCTGGCAACAGCCAGGTATGCTCCTCCCCACAGTTACCTGGCAACAGCCAGGTAGGCCTGCCCACTATAAAAGGGGCTGCTTGCCCCCTCCTCTCTCTCTTAATCTCTTGCTCTCCTGCTCTCTTGCCTCTAGCTTCTCTCTGTCCTCCTCGCCCCTTTCCCCTCCCCCTCTCTCCACGTGGTCATGGTCGGCCTCTACTCCTCTACTTCTCTCTTCTCTCTCTCTCTCTCTTCTCTCTCTCTCTCTCTCTCTCTCTCTTCTCTCTCTCTCTCTCTCTCTCTCTCTCTCTCTCTCTCTCTCTCTCTCTCTTCTCTCTCTCTATCTCTCTCTTTCTGCCTCTACTACCCTCCTGGCTCCCCTCCCAATGCCCTGAATAAACTCTATTCTATACTATACCAGTGTGTGACTGGTCCCTCAGGGGGAAGAGATGCCTCCGCATGGGCCCGCTGAGACATCCCCTTCCATCACTCTTTATGTGTATGGCTATTTTATCTAAGTGTATGTCTGTGCACCACATGCATGCAGTGCTTGTGGAGATCTAAAGAGGGGTGCTGGATCATCTGTAACTGGAGTTGCAGTCAGTTGTTAGCTGCCACATGTGGGTACTAACAACCAAATCCCTGTCTTCTGCAAAAACAGCGTGCGCTCTTAACCACTGAGCCATCTTAACCACCATGGGTGGTGGTGGGAGTTGTTTGTTTTGAGACATAGTCTCACTGTGTATCTCTGGCTGGCCTGGACAGGCTATGTAGACCAGGTTTGCCTCTTTCAAGGTGTATATCATCACACTAGAGTAAAATCATGTTCTCATGTTCTCTTTAACCTGCCCATCTATAAATTTTACCTGCAAGTTTTAACTTGGAAACTTGGGCAATTTAAATTTAAAGTAGTTACTTATAGTCGATGACTTGCTTTGCCATGTTTAAAAATTTGTTTTTTAGCTTCCCCTACTCCATTTCCACTCTTCCATGTGACCAATTGATTTTTTTTTTGAGGTGAAGCATTTAATTAACTTCTATTCTCCTTTTGTGTATATTGTACAGATTTACTTTGTGGTTATCACGTGGATCACATAGACTTTAAAAGCTATCACAATCCAGCTTGAATAGATGCATGTAACTTCAATTACTTACAAAAACATGTTTCTATTGAGCTCTCTGTTGTCCTCCATTTTTTATGTTGCTGATGTAATGATTTATACCTCTAGGTGATGTTTAGCTGCTGATAAAGATTTATGATTCCTCATATTTATTGTCTTTTAAGCTTGTACTTAAAAGGGAAAGCTACACATTAACATGGAAATAGCAAACTTTTATTTTTGTTTATTTTTGCCTCTGATGGGTAGCTTCATATCTATTTTCCATCTAATTTACTTTGTTTGTTTGTTTGTTTTATTTCTACCTGAACATTTGGTTCACATCTCTTGCAATATAGTACCATTGACAAAGAATTCCCTCCTTATCTGTTTATCTAGCCACATGATTAATTTCTCCCGCCCATTTGCGGATAGTCTTACTGGATTATAGAATTCTTGGTTGACTGTTGGTTTGTTTGTTCTTTGCTTGTTTTGCCACTGGAAATGCACTATCCAGTTTCTGACTGGCCTCCCAGATTCCTCATGAGGAGTTGTCTGGCAATGTTTATTGAGGATTCTGTACAGAGCAAGTCACATCTTTTCCTGCTTCTTTCAAGGGGTTCTCTCTTGTTCTCTTTGGTTTTTCAGTTGTTCAAACACGTGTCTCAGGCTAGGTCTCTTTTGGTTTATCTTAGGAGTGAGTGATGCTGCCCAGTTTCTATTTCAAAAGCTTGACATGAAGATTGAATGATCAAAGTACCTGGCTTGCTCACATTGTGAGCTTTCCCCCGTCTCCAGGCTGTCATTCTTGCCTGGGCTTGGGACTTGATCTGAGCCTAGGAATAAGGCTACAAGAAAGCAGAGATCACATATGGACCTGAATGTGGATTTCTCAACTCTTCTATACACAGATACTTTTGAATATCTTCATTTCCAAAGCAGCTCATCCCCAGATGCTCCTTCTGAGCTCTATTTCAATCTGTCATCTTTGTCCCAGGTATCTATGGGTCCAAAGTCCCTGTCATGTCTTTCCTCAGTTAGACTTGAGTTAGATGACAGTCGTGTGGGCTATCTCCAGATGGTTAAAGAAAGGAATGTTTATTCTGCTCTCTCTAGTTTGAGAAAGGGTACCAGGAATTCAGCTG
This sequence comes from Grammomys surdaster, assembly GCF_004785775.1. Lineage (NCBI taxonomy): Eukaryota > Metazoa > Chordata > Mammalia > Rodentia > Muridae > Grammomys > Grammomys surdaster. The sequence goes on from NW_021621022.1 coordinate 8,510,286, forward strand.
CCATCTTCCCCAAGCAATACCATCCTCTGGCTCTGGATGACCTATAAGCTTTGTGAGAACAGGCACAACAATTGGGCCATCTGCCATAACCTGGCACATAACTAGATAGAGGGATGGATGGATGGGTAAATGGGTGGAAGAATGCATGTGTAGATAGATAGATAGATAGATAGATAGATAGATAGATAGATAGACAGTTGAATGGGTGGTTGGGTGGATGGATGATAGATAGATAGATAGATAGACAGTTGAATGGGTGGTTGGGTGGATGATAGATAGATAGATAGATAGACAGTTGAATGGGTGGTTGGGTGGATGATAGATAGATAGATAGATAGATAGATAGATAGATAGATAGATAGTTGAGGGTTGGGTGGATTGATGCATCTAAGGAGTGGTTAGCTTACCCCAAATGAGCACTTACTACAGGACCTCCTCCCTTTTCAATGCTTGACATGTCCTTTCCTTCTTCAGGTGGTCCTGACAGTAAGTTCTTAGGCTGGAGAGTCATGCATGCTTGTCATGCTTCAGAATATGAGACTTAAAAAACTCTTTTAATTTGTAGAACCAGAAGGAAGGCTTCCCTGCTAGAGACTGGGTCCTGGAAGCAGGAGCAGAAAAGAGTTCCACTCAGAATCAGGCACCACACCCTCCCATCTTACTCTCGAAAGTGAGGGCTGAAGGTGTCAGGGGCTTTTGACTGGCTCTAGTGAGGGGGCTCTGGTGGTGTAACTCAGTGAGGAAAAGTCCTCCCTATCAGCTTGTCAGTTACTAGAGCATAAGGTGGGAGTCCAAAGTCCCCAGTCCCTGGGATCAACAGCCCAGATCACACTGTCCAGCCCCTGTTGTGGACACCAATCAGAGTTCCCTACGTCAAGCCCCACTGAAGGGCTACTTTGAGGAGGAGCAGTGTTTCAGCCCAGGAACCTTTATTCCCTGCTCAGATTTGGACAGTCTCTTCCTGCACCTTTAAGCTCTACCCTGCTCACTTCCTCAGATGCTGTTATTTTGGGAGTGTGCTGAGCTCAGCACACTGCAAGGCACAGCCAGGTGTATGCCCAGGTGGCATTTTAGAGCTGGTGTCTGAGTAATCGGCCCCATCCTGCATAGCAGTCAGTCCCTCTTACCTAGGGATCATCTCAGCGTTCTGGTGGCCCAGAGGCTATGGACACAGGTAGCAGAGAAGCTGGTGATGAAGCAGATGAAGGAGATGAAGCTATATATATATATATATATATCAATTAAACCCAGAGCTGAAGCCCAAAGCTTGGACTCTAAACGTATTTGTCAAGCTTTATTTATTTATTTATTTATTTATTTTACATACTCTTCTTCAGAGCTAGCAGCCTGAAGAGGGACAACAAAGTTATGTCCTGCCAGGGAGGGACTTCAGCCAGGATAGTAAACAGAGTCCAGCTTGGAGCAGGTCCAAGTCCTCCCAAAGTATATACAGCTGGGTAGTGGACCAATGGCTGGAGCCCAGATTCTGGCACCCTTCTGTAGTGCTTCTCAGACAGAGCTCTGGCTACCAGGAGAATCCCTGGAGCAGGGGCCTAAGTGGGGGAGAGAGTCCCTGCATAGAGTCACAGAATCACTCCAGGTTTTTTATTTGTTTGCTTGTTTGTTTTGTTTTGTCATTGCTTTTAGTTGCCAAGGACTATGACAATGAAGCTGGTTGCAGCAGCATTTTGCTTGAGTCTCCTTGCAGCCGGCCTGTGGGTGGGCCTCTCAATGACATCTGAGTCCCAGAACGTTGAAGGAGGAGGGAAACCTGGAGGAGGCGGTGGAGGCGGTGGAGGTGGTGGTGGAGGAGGAGCAGGAAGAGGATGTTTTCTCCCGCCATTGCCAAAAGAAGATGTTTCACTATGCAGGTAAGCAGGGCAGGTAGGGCGGGAAGGGGTGGCCTCCTGGAGTGTGAATCTAGAATGGCCCCCATGGCTTAGCCAGCTTTTGTGAGAACAGGCATAAAGACTGGAGACCAACTCAACAGAGCAAGTGCTGAGTGGAAGACCCTATAGATTTACAGCTAATCCTCCAAACCCACCAGAAACCCCATCCTTGGGGCTTCTGAGATAAAACTGCATTTGGCCTCCTCTCAGTGCCTACAGAAATTCTCCTGAAGATATGATTCTCAAATTACATTCTCCCTGGGTGTCCTTCAGGTAACACCCCAGCAGGGCATGGTGCTGTAAATAGCCATTGTCTATTTAGGGAGTAGCCCAGCTGTATTGGGCTCCTGGGAAAGGCTGGGGAGCACAACCCCTGGTCTTTGTGTGATAAGAATGTTCTGATTAGCTCAGGCATGGCGTCCTAATAGAAGGCCCAATCCATTCAATTTTCTATTCCGTCAGCAGGTTCCACATCTGTGGGTTCAACCAATCATGAGTTAGAAATGTTTAGGTCAAGGGGCCACCTCTGATTCAGGCCTTCTCACACATTTCTTAAGCCAAACACTGTCGCAGTGGCACAGAGGACAGCCCAGCTTCCTATTTCAGCATGTATGTGAACACAAGAGACCAGGAACAGCCTGGGGTGTATAGAACGACCCTATCTCAAAAAGAGAAAGGAAGAAAAAAAAGGGCAGAGATTATGAGAGTACAGTTCAGAGGTAGAGTGCTTCCCTGGGATGTACAAATCCCTGGGTAACACACATGCACATGTGCATACACACATGCATACATATAAAAGTGTAAGCACATACACATGCATACACATAAACAATATACACAGAAACACCTATACACATGTATAGACACATATATAGATACACACACATACACAAGCACACACGTGCATACATATATGCATACACTTGCACACACACATTGCTTAGGTATTGAGCGTGTACAGCCCTTTGTCTTCGTTTCCTAAAGGATACTGCCATACAGCAATTTTGCTGTATGCATCATAAACACTACAGAAGTGATATCTCTCTCTCTCCCTCCCCCCCCCCCCGCCCTCTCTCTCTCTCTCTCTCTCTCTCTCTCTCTCTGTGTGTGTGTGTGTGTGTGTGTGTGGTGTTAATGCAGACATCATACCACTTTCTTAAGGGATTACATACATCTGAAAGTGAGCTGATTTCTGGCATACTAAAGATGACTCGACTCTGTTTTTCCTGGGCCACTCATAGCGCGCCAGACTTTGCTCTACCCATTGACTAGTGCTGTGTCTTCACACCAACCCCATGAGGTAGGCACTGTCCCTGTCTTAGGCAAGGAGACCTAGAACAGAAGTGTCGGGTCTCAGTCACACAGCTCTCGGGTCACACAGCTGGTTGGTTGTCAGGTTTAGAATTTAATTCCTCTCAACTCTGCATGTCCAGCGGTGCTGGACTGCAGGATTCGCTGAAACCCTGGCACGACGTGACTGCCCTTCTCTTCATAGGAACCTTGAAGTTTTCTACATGGAGATGGGGAACATCAGCTGTAAAATTGTTCCTAAGTGTAACCTATACAGACAGAAGATCATGACCTGGCAGTCGCCGATAGTCAAGTTCCATGCGGCTTTGGATGTGAGTGAACTGGGTTGGGTGAAGCGGAACGTGGGTCCCTGGCTTGCCTTTAGCTCACTTTTCTTGGGAACTTGGAGCGTCAAGCAGAGTTCCCAGCGCCAGGTTTGTAGGAGTCAGGCTGCTATTGCCTGGAGCGGTGGTGTTCAACCTTCCTTATCCCTAATCCTATTCCTAGTTCTTCATATGGTGGTGACTCCCAACCATAAAATTATTTTTGTTGCTACTTCAAAACTGCAATTTTTACTATTGCTATGAGTCATAATGTAAATATCTGATATGCAGATGGTCTTAGGTGACCCCTGTGAGAAGGTCATTTGACACTCCTCCAAAGGGGTCGTGACCCACAAGTTAAGAACCACTGGCCTAGAGGGTGTGTCTTTCCTCCAGTGGACCCATGACTGAAGCTCTGGATTCCTGCAGCATGAAATCTGTCCTTCTGGTGTTTGAAATTATCTAAAACAGAACACCAGAGTGTTTTAGGAACTGGGACTAACTACTTCTTCCCTTGGGAAATAATTGTTGATACTTGTTCTGGAAACTTCCTTGGGTTTGAAGGTCCAGAGAGCTTAGGGACAGACCTTGCAAATGGGAAACAGGGAAGTAGGAAGTTTCCCTAGTTCCTTCTTCTGGTTGTTGCTGTCCTCTTGTTGTCTCCTGGCCCAGACAGAGCCCACAGAGCATCAATGGCTGAGGCTGGTCCTGTTCTCTGCTAGGCGAGGGTACCAGTGTTCAGAAGTGACATGGCTGTGACGTGGCAAGTCACACGTGGGTAGACAGAAGGTGCTGACCCTTCTGTGCAGTAGGGCAGGAAGAGACTACAGGGTTCTTTCTCCTCCCCTGTGCAGCCCCAGAGGCCCCCTGCCACCCTGGTCAGGCAGATCATGGTTGAGGTGTGACAGACCTGGCAAAACTGCCTGGGCAGCAGCCTCACCAGGATTGCTCACGTGGCTGGGTCTGGTTTGTCTGTCTCCCTCCAAGTGTTTTCACTATTGGAGATCAAATGTGACGTCTCACAGTTGATGTGGCTGCTATACGAAGCTGTGCTGGCTAAGCTTTCCTGTGTACAATTGTGACAACACACAACCTTCCCAGTGTGCAGCATTCCCTCCAGGAGACGGAGCAGCAATGCCCCCCCCCCAGCTGAAGACCTCAGCCAATGTCATGCCTACAGGGAGTCAAGAGAAACAGAGAAAGGGCAGCTACTGCTGCCATGCTGGGCTAGATTCCAGCCCCACCCACCACACCGGCCCAACGTACTCTGTGGAAACCAGCATATCCCTGTAGGATGAGACCTTGGGCTTCATCGTAATTTATTAGTTCATCAATCCCGAGGGAGTCTCCAGCTCTGTGTTGCTATTGCTGCAGGGGCCCACTAGGTGGAGGTGTAGACTGCCAAGTTCCTGACCTCTCTGGAGGGAGGAACTGGAGACCAATTGGAGTCTGGTTTCCCTGGGTTTACTCGGTGTCCTGGGGTGTGGATGCATACCAGAGAAGTGGGGGTCTCTGCCAAGTCCTGAAATCTACTGTCTCAGCCTGGAGGTGAAGGGTAGAACTGAGAGAAAAGAGACTTTATGCTACCAAGGAGAATCCAGACTCACCAAGGGAGATTTGGTGGAAGCCGAGAACAGGAAGAAAAGGGAGTTCTGTGCTATTACAGATCTAATGCTTTCTGAAAAACATAACAGACTCAGGAGAAGGTCAAGCCAGGGGTACTGTAAAGCTTGCACCGTGTGGCTTTTCATGTGCGTCCTATTTAAACTGTGGGCACATTCAATTCTCTCATCAAGCCTGCGTGCGAACTAAGTATTTGCCTTTGTTAAGGGATTAGTGGTAAGTACCAGGATCCTTACTGGATGACATTCTGCTAGTCCCCAGACCAAACAGTGGCTCCAGTCTTCTGTGCTAGGTCCCCAAAGGAACATCAGGAACTGCTTGTGAGAAGGGTGGGAGTTGTGGGGAAAACAAGGGCTGTTCTGATGGGTGTAAGGATCTAGCCAGTGCTGAGCTGGGCAGTGGCAGTGCCAGGCTCAACACCTAGGTCTGTCCAACTCTAGAACCCTGGGCTCCAGTGGCCAATCACTTCCAAGGGCTCTGAGGGAGATTTGGAGGAGGGGATGATGAGAGCAAGCTCCTCTGACGAAGGTGGAAAGGAGGGGGGAAGGACAATAGGGGCTGTCCTTAAAGAAGGTGGCAGCTGGAACTCCCTTGAAGAGTTTCAGGGAAGAGACAGCTGTAGAAACAGATGGAGCTGGAGAGGAAGAGGTGCCATATTGGAACAGAGTACCTCAAGAGTCAGGTGTGGGTAAGAAAGACTTGACTCTTCCTCTAGAAGAGGAAGTTATTTCCTCAGCATTGACGGGAAAAGGCAAGAGTTGGCACACGGTTTAGTGGAAATACTACCTCATTTCCAAAGTGGCTGAATTTAAGTCACCAGAGTTGCAACTGTCAGAGGACCTGCCCAGGGAAACCTCACCCCCACCCTGCCAAGCAAGCTCTGAGACCTTGGCAGGAGTGCCTTAGGCATAGGGCAGACCTCTGTTGCCCCATCTTGGGGGGCTGGTGTTTGGAGGGGGGTTTCTGCCTCTCCATACCATTGCACAGGCATCTCCCATCTTTGAGCTTTACTTCCTCCTCTAGGAAGCCCTCCCCGACTACTGGCTCTGAACTCCACTGTCCATTCTTGCTGATAATGTCTTGCTCCGAGCTCTCTAAGTATCCCCTACCTTCTAGACAGAACATTTTCACTCCTTCTGCTGCTCATTCGTATCTTGTACCACAGTGACCACCTTGTAAACACTGACTCTCTTGCAGTCCCCGTTGGCATGGCAGACTGTGCTGGCTGATTGGGTAAAAAGGGAGTAAATGATGAGAGTGGATGGACAGATGGACAGATGGATGGATCTATCAATGAATGGTGAACAGGTGAATGGACAGATGGATAGATGAGTAGGTAGATAAATGGATGGTAGCAAGCAGATAGGTGGGTGGATAAATGGATGGATAGACATATAACTGTATGGATAGATATATAGATGGGCAGAGAGTTAAGTGGCAGGATGAATGGGTGGACATGTGGATGGATGGATGATGGATGGATGGATGGATGGATGCACAGGTGAATGGATGGGTGAGTGAGTAGGTGGATAGATGGATGGATGAATGAAAATGAATGGCATGCAGAAAAGCGTTTCCTGGTGTCTGAACTATAAACAGTAAGCCTCACTGCTTGCCCATTAAGTTGTTTGGTGTCCTCAGCACTGAAGGAAAGCTGCTGAGACCGGGGGCTCAGGAAAGTATTCTCTGCCCAGGTGAAGCTGGCTAGGAGTGGGAGGGGGAGGTAGAAAGGAATGTGGAGAAAGTCAGGGGTCCTTGAGGAGGCAAAGGAATTTAGGAAACGAGATGCCTCCCGTGCCATCTGTGACTGAGAGCTGAGAGCCAAGAACAGGCTGGTTAGCGGGTACTATTCCCCCCTTGGGTTCCCTCCCCTGGTGTTCCTTCTGACAAACATTAAGTGGCCAACATTTGAAAATGTATCCCCGTTCTCCAGCCAACGAAAACTGAAAAGCCCTAAGAAGCATCTTGACTAAGGCTTATTCTTCACCTTAAATTTAACCAGCTGGAATCCCTTTGAAAGGAACAAATTGCCCTTAAGTGGAGCCTATGCTGCGCTAGGAGAATAGAACAAAAGCCACAGTGCTCTGTCCTGCTGTCCCTTAGGTTGCCAATCAGGATCCTGAAAGCAAGGGACCCTGAAAGTTCTCTGGAGCCGCTCAGGCACATCCCCCTGCCACCCGTGTCTGCAGGAGCATGTCTGTGTCACCATTGCCCTAGGGACCACCCCCTTGCCCACATCGTGGAGACAGCTTTCTTAAGGCCTAACAATCTGAAGTCAGGCACAAAAGTGCTGGCAGCCACAGACTGCCTCCAGGGGCCCTCAGATCTCACAGGCCTTCCCCAGCCTTCTCTTTCCACGTAGAGTAGGAATATGGGGCCTGCTACAGGCACAAAAGAGTTCATACAGGGCTTGAGATAATCTGTGGCAGAGTGGCTTCTCGTGGAAGGGGCAGATTTATGGGGCCCGGAAGTAGGTCTTCCTGGTAGAGGGGGGCAGGGTGTACAGGCATACGGGGGCTGCTGATATTTGCTCAGGGGTCTGTGACCACACAGGCTAGTCACGTTTGTCAGCAACCTAAGGAGATTCACAGTCTGTGCTCCCAGCACCATGTAAACTCTATTGACTTAAAGATAGAAGACGTTACCCATCATAGAGTTTCCTGGACAAGTGGAGGAAGCAGACAGCCCCCAAAGCAGAAGGATGTAGGTGTGGGCCTCGACTAGTGAGGGACAGACAACAGTGGGACTGGCCTAGTCGGAAAGTGAGGTGTGGGAGGCCCCAAGGCCCTGATGTGGAAATTTATCTTGAAGCCACTATCTCATGTTTAGGCTGAGAACTGGGAGCAACTTTGGAAGGACAAGGTCACTGTGGCAGCAGATAGGGTGGGGGAGGGGAACCTGAAGGAATGACATGGCTGTGGTGTAAGAGATGTGGGATTCATGGGGTGCTGTATCTGTGGGGATATCAGGGGAAGGGTGGAGTGGGTGAATCCTGGGTTTCTGGGAGAGATGGCGTGTGAGTTTCAGTGAGGCTGAATACTGATTCATCCCCTTTGAGAATGGAGACAGCATTGCTTATAATCATGCCTCAATGTGGTCCCCTCGGGCGCAGTCCCAGCCTGCATTGGTGCACACTGATCCTGAGAACTGCACCTTCATCAAGCAGGAGACACAAGGAAGCCTTAGCTCCCCAGAGACAGTGCCTGGGACCAGCAAGCTCTGTTGTTCAGCATCCCAGGACCTTGTGGGGCGGCTGCAGACAGGCACACTTGTCTGTCTTGTCTGGTTGACGTCAGACAGAAAGACTGGGCTGGACACCTGGAAGGTGGTCTTCAGTGCCCAGGGAAACTTCTCTCTCGGGCAAAGGATGCGGCAAGCTTACTGGGTGCTGGCCAGAGGCGTCAGGTTAGATAGGTGGTGGAAAATGTGTGTTGGACTCAACCACAAGGGAGTCCTTGGTGACCTTCATGAGGACGATAGGGAGGGAATGAGAAGCGGACATTGTGGAGTAGGCTCATAACAGTGGGCCAAGAGAAAAAAACCCCTAGGAGTGGTTTCATCTGACAGGACAGAGCAGATAGCTAGGAAGGACAATGCCAAACTGGAGGAGAAAGAAGAAATATGGTCTTGCATGGAAAGAGACGGACAGCGAGAGGCAGTCAACAAGGAGGCTTCCAACTGGTCCCATACACCTTGGAATTGACCGGACTACCAGAAGCAAGAACTCCCAAAGGGCCAGGAAGTGGAGGAGTGGAGGAGCTGTCAGCCTGGAGTGAGAGCCCTGTGTGTTGGAATCCAGCCAGTAGACCCCCAACTCCAGGATATAGACATGATGTGGGATCATATCCTGGAAATGAGTGGAAGGGCTCTGGGCACAGAACACGAGGGGTCCTCATGATGTTGGGTGTGACAAGAAAGGAAAGGAAGGCGAAGGAGACAAAGGTGAGAGGCAGTATCCATAGGGAGAGGTCTTGGTGTCCCTGTCCCCTACCTTCCCCAGATAAGGGAGGCAATCCTGGCAGCCTAGAACCTGTGAGCAGAAGGAAATGTATAACAAAGTGAGGGGACCACCAGCAGGAAGGCCACCACCGAACCACACAATATTTTAGGGAAGACCTGAGGAGCTATGACCTTTACTTGCTAACTAGCACCTAGCTGGGGCTTCATACATGGTCCCAAATTGTATTGGGTGTTATTATAAGAAGGGACAGGGTGCTTTGCAGTCTGTCCTCTGAAGGTTTCCAGAGAAAGGCGTACCTCATAGACTCTGCGGGGTGCCTGTGTGGTTGGAGGCCAGAGATAGGAGCCCACGAGGATGAGGCTGTAGATGTAGGGGTGCTGTCAGGCAGAAAGAATCAGCCATAGATTGAGATATGCATCCAGGAGACTCCTGCCCAGGTGTCACTGGCTTCTTAGCAGGAGTGGTCCAGCCTGTCTGTGTCCCACTCCAACCTAAGCCACATGGTCATCTGGGGGCACACAGCAGAGCTAGTTGGTGATAAGGGGGGCCAAGAAATTCCCAAAGCTGACAGGCGGAATAAGAAACCCCAGATAGCAGACAGGCCCACTTACCTTTCATATATAATCTTGTCTCTGAAATCCACCCTGAGAACATCCCCCAGCGCTTATGCTAGATTCAGGGTACCATTCACGCGTCTGTCGGTGCACACCCGCCATTCATTCGTTCATCCCATCCGCATATCCACCCACATCTCTGTTTATCCAACCATCCATCCATTGGAGCTAACCCTTGGTGGGGGGTTGCTCTCTGCAACTCTTACCAGGCGCTGTTTCAGCAAGACCCCGGCCCTGCCCAGATGTCTCAGAATAGCAAGGATGTCCACCACTGCTGTTGTGTGCTTTAAACCCTGAGAGTTGAATGGAGGCCATAAAAACCAACCACAGTGGACCTGGGGCTATAGCTCCCCATAAACCCATGACCTTTCTGTCATCCTTGCAATACTCAAGGTCATCCCTAGCTACACACTGAGTCTGAGGCCAGCTTCAAAACCTGAACATGTCGCAAAAACTAAAATAAAACAAATGGCACGCTAAGTACTTAGGTGTTCTTCCAGGGTGGCAGCTTAGGTAAGCCCCTTGGTCTTGACCTTTGACACAGTTCTCTTTATTCCGTCCCCTCCCCATCATCTTTCTTGTTGATGAACTCAGTGGTTTAGGGCTTGCAGAACTTCCAGCCAGACCTGAGTCTAACCCCAGGGGACTCCAAAATGCTGGCCACTGCAAGTGCTGGCTGATGCTTGCTCAGGCGCACAGCCATCTGATGTCTGAGCTCAGCTATGCTCCCAGTCAAGGGCGGAGGAAGCGCTTGCAGATGTTTTCAGATCAAATGGTGTCTCTTTGAACAACTGTGTGGGCTGCTTCACAGAAGGGCACATGGGACCTGGCGAGGAGAGTTCAGTGGGCTTGGATCTGGTTGCGAATAAAAGACAGGAACGTGTGTGTGTGTGTGTGTGTGTGTCTGTCTGTCTGCCTGTCTGTCTGTCTGTCTGTCATTGGACAGGATCTGTTCACAGTGGTCTGCCGAGTGCCAGCAAAGGCTTCTTACCTCTTGTTCAGAGGGTGGGGCATGTGCATCTTCAACGCCACAGAGACTTGCTGCCTGTTCTCAACAGAGAGAGAGAAGGCAGTGAGTCCAAAGAGGAGTCTTGAGAAGGGTTTTGCTGTTTTTTAAGAGCTGCAGTACATTATTTATTGTTCACACCTGTAAGGTATGGTGGGGAAGTAAGGAGAGCCGAGGCAGGACAGTAACAGCAGACAGTGCAATGTGAATGGCTGTCTGTTACTCTGACTTTAAAGATCCTCTCACACTGCAGGGACCAGTGTACCCCACCACTTTGGGGAGCCCATTGAACATCATGAAGTCTGCATGACCCTAATCACAGCCTTGTGGGCATCATGAGCAGACCGGACAGGTCTCAGGGCCTCTGTTTCATAAACGAGGACACACAGTTCCAGGGAAATGATTTCTTAATAGACTTTACACTTTAGATTAGTTTTGGATTTGCAGTACTACAAAGCAGAAAATCAAAAGGGCCCCCTGTCTGCCTGTCCCCCTGTCCTCCTGTCCCCCTGTTTCCTGCATACAGCTGTCAATATCCATCTATGTCACCCAGAGCTGGTGTTGCATCCTCCATGCTGTGGCTTTGTGGACTTCTGATGACATGCAGCCACGGTTATAGAGTAACCGGACAGGGTAAGCTCAGTGCCCTCGGGACACTTTGTGCATTTCCTGCTTATCCCTCCTCCCGCTAACATGCCTGGCAACTGCTGATCCTTTCCCTGTTTCCAATTTGCCATTTCCAGAGTGCAACACAGCTGGAATCATTTGGCATATAACCTTTTCAGATGGACAGCACCTCTGTCACCATCAGATGTCTAAACTCCCATGGTATCTTCCTCAGGCCAATGGCCAACTGCCCTGGGCTCAAATTTCCCCCCTGAGGATTGCTTTTCCTTTAAATGGACATTTCTACCAACACTTTGATGTGAACAGAGGACCACCCAATTCCGACCCTGGCGCCAAATTCAACATCTCCCCCCCCCCCCCCCACGCACACACGTCTCTTCAATATAAATGTATCCAGGGTAGAGATGTCTATGTCCCTGGGAAAGAAACAATCACAGGCAGTTCTGGTGAGGTGAGATTCATGCTGTGATACGGAGCAGAGTGCAGGCCCCTGGGAGTTTTGTCCCTCGGTAATAACAGGGTAAGTGGCGCCATTTGCAAAGCACTTTCCCTGTTATGACAGTCTTTGCTGTGTGTTCTCCGCCATACTGTAATTTCACATTTCTTATCTCACATCAGTCCCCATGGACAGGCTGGACAGAGGTGGGGCTCTTTATGGCGGGGAATCTGAGGCCTAGAGAGGCGGAGGGAGTCTCCCCAGATCCCTCAAGAGAAAACAAGTGTTGGCTGCGAGGGCAGGGGTGTGGTTCAGTTGGTAGAGTTCTTGCCTAGTATGCACAAAGGCCTGGGTCCGACCCCTAGCACTGAATAAAAAGCAAGCATGGTGGTGTGTTTATAAACCCAGCACTCAGGAAGTGGAGGCAGAAGGATGGGTGCCAAGTCATCCTTAGTTGCTCAAGTTCAAGGTCAGCCTGAACTACATAAAACCCTGTCAGAGGGGCCACACCTTGACCTAGAGCCTTGTACCCATTGTCTTGCTGCCTCAGGCCTCATCACAAGTCTCACCATAAGCTGGGAGTTATTATTTTTGTGTGACACAGAGGCCAAAGCTCTGAGGCCCTGGCCTCTAAGTCATTCTCTGTTCCTGATATCTTTCCGTTCCCACCGTGCCCAGACATTTATGTGGAGGCATTTACAGGCCCTCCTCCGTGTGCCAGGCTCTGCGCTGAGCGCATTGTGACTATAACTACACTTAAGCCCTAGTGTCGGCTCAGACAGTAGATTCTTGGAGACTGAGGCACAGGAAGAGGCCTCAGCTAGACTAAGAGAGTCCAGAACTTAGCTCAGGTCTAGTCTTGCCACTTCCTAGAGAGGAGAGGCCACATGGAGACATGTAAGTCTGCCCCTCCTCCGCCCTGTGCTACTTCCCTGAGCCTACATGGTCCAGTCCCTTCCTATAGTAATGGAAAGTTCAATACAGGCCTAGGTGTCCAAGTGGCTTCCCAGGTTCAGGGAAGAAGCCAGGACAGGAAAACAATCACTTCCTTTTACATACGGGCTAGGATGATTGCAGAAATGTCAAGTGCCTTAACCAAGGGACAGGTGTGGGTGGAGTAGACCAGGTGTGGTGCAGGTATATGTACAGACTGAGGACCCTGCAATTCTTTTGAGTCTTCAGGGACAGAATGACATTTGGGTATCTCGGCCTGTGTTCTTTCCATCGCTGTGGGAATGAGAGGGACTGGGCCGTCCGTGCTCAGGGAAATGTAGGGCCCCAGACTCCCAGAAGGACGACTTGGCAAGGGAGGAGAAGTTAAAGGTGCTTGGGGGGTTCCAGTTCCCTAGCCTGCTTGTGTAAACAGAGGCCTTCTGCTCTCGCTAAGGCTGAAAGAGTCACCACCAGGGGGAGCTAGGTGACCATCATCCTGCCTGAAACAACGCAAGGCCTGGAAGCTTGGCTAGGGTCACCAGAGCAGGAATACACAGCTTTCTGGTAATTGGTGGAGCAGAATCCATGAAGGAAGGCACAGAGAGTCCACCATGTGGCTCTGGTGTGACGCTTTAGGTCCCAAGCCCTGTTGGGTCTCTCTTGTCACCAGTCCAAAGTGAAACTGCACCTCTGTTATGACAGTGCAAAGAAGTTGACGTGGAAGGCTTTCCATTTCTAATGTTTCTAATTTGCTCCTAACTCCCAACGAGTGATAGGAAGAACATTGAGGGTATCCCCCACTGCCTACCTCAGATCACAAAGATTTTGAAAAAGTGCTCGATGTTCCCCAAACCACAGATTTCCTGAGTGGAAAATTGCCAACTGTGAAAGCTGCCTGCCTCAGTTTACAAGAAACCAGGGACTCTTGGAAGGTTTAAACCTTGGTGCTATTGCTTGGAGCTCTGGCATCCCATGCAAACTCCCTGGCCTTCTAAGATTCCCTGTTCTTCCTCAGAGTCCCAAGAGTTCCCCCTTTCAAGGAGCCAGAGGGCAGTCCTCTGTGGAATTCTTTAGGCCCCATGTGGGACATTTCCCCCAGTGGGTGGCTCCTTCCTGCCAGACACAAGTAGCTTCCAGGACCCATGCTCTCTCTCTTGTTCATTTCTCTGTCCCCTCCCCAGTTGTCCCTTACCGTATACCAATGATCTCAAGTCACATGACCACTGAGATGTCCTGTGGTCCCTCATATGGGGTATGTCCAACCCCAAGCATCCAGTCCCCACCTTACCCCTTACCAAACCTGTTTTATCCTCAGTTTTAACCCAGGACTGGGGAGAGAGCTGGGGGAGTGGAAGGGGTGTCTCTGTCTCTCCCATTGTGCTATTAGGGGACCAGGAAAAGGCCTAGAAGCTGGCTCTCTCTCCTTTCCTCAGGGTCCCTACCTTGGCAGTGGCTATCACTCTCTGGACCTAGATTGTTGCCATAGCCTCTTGCCTAGTTGTCACCAAGCACCCTGTTTGTCCCCAGAGCCAACCTGTTCTCAATTCAGCCATCAGAGGGAGCCCTTAAATCTGCAGGTCAGATGGGTTCAAGTCTGCTCAAAATTTGTCATGTTTCCCCGTCAGTTTCCTGAGTAAAAGCCCCATCGGTACCAGGGCCTGCCAGATGCCCTGGCATCTGACCTGTTCCTCACATCCTGTCTGCCCCCAGGTCCTCTGCACTTGGCCCACCTAACTTAACTGGTTTCCCAGTATTCCTGGGGTCCTTTGCACCAGCGAGTCACCTCTACCTTCTGACACCCCCACCCCACCTCCTTCCACCTTCCTTGCATGGCTCTCTCACTCTCTTTCAGATCGTTGCTTGAAGGTCACCTCCTCAGGGAGGCCTCCTAGAGTCCCCTTAACCCCCTCTTGGTTGTTCATCCTTTTCACAACCTTCCAACCTACACGAAACTCAGTCGAGAATTCTGGGGTTTGAGAGTCTGTCTTTCTGTTGCTACCATGACCCCATGACTAGAGTGTAAGCTCTGTTCGTATGTTTAACCCAATGAAGCATCCTAAGCTGGAAAACAGTCTCTGCCACACAGCGGGCTCTTAATACAGATTTGTTGAATGGATATGATTCGGTTAAGATTGACTTCTTCTTTCCTTCCTTCCTTCCTTCCTTCCTTCCTTCCTTCCTTCCTTTCTTCCTTCCTTTCTTTCTTTCATAAAACTGGGCAGTTTTTCTTCTTTCTTTCCCAGCACCTCCCCAAGATCCACTTTTCCTTCTTTTCCCAGCGGAAGTCCCAGGAATATCAACTCAACACAGCATAACAAGATACAATAAGACTAGGCTCGAACCCTCCTACCAGGGCTGGATGTGGCAACCCAGTAGAAAGAAAAGAGTCCCAAGAGCAGTCAAAAGAGTTAGAGACAGCCCCCACTCCCACTGCTAGGACTCCCATAGAAACCCCAAGCTACACAACCATAACATATATGCAGAGGGCCTAGCATAGAACCATGCAGATCTGTGATTGCCACTTCAGTCTTTGTGAGCCCTGTGGCTCATGTGGAGCTGACTCAGTGACTGTGTTCTTGCGGCTTCCCTGACCCTTCTGGCTCCTACAACTCTTCCTCCCCATCTTCCACAGGGTTCCCTGTGCTCTAAGGGGAGGGATCCAACAGAGATCTCCAATTCATTCATTTTTCTTTACAGTTTAATAAATACTCCCTGATGACCGCACACTGGTAAGGCTGCTTGGTAGTATTTGGAAAGATCCCAGCAGTGGTAGTTTCCTGACAGTTCGTAGTCTTTGGTAATGATTTAGTGAGTTATAGGAAATCCCTATCAAGCCAGCAAGACCACATTTACACACCCATCATTCTCAGGATGGCTGGTAACTTGGACATACTTTCCCCAACCAACCTTGGGTCATAAGGCCCAACCGGCTTACGTTCATGTCAACAACTGTTCCTTTGGGGATCACACTCAGGGCCATACACAGTGGGTATATTGGATTCTTTTTCACACCAAGTATTGGCAGGCAAAAGGTAGCTTTCACCTCAGGATGTGTGGCATGGGCTTCTCTGAAACGTAGGCCCATTGGTTAATACAGGTTCTTACATAGGTGGATTTCTCGTAAAGCCATGGCCAACAAAGCAGACTTGAGGAGCCATCCTCGCCACACCCCTCTTCCGTTTCTGTTTGAATAACTTCCAATCCTTCTGTTTCTCATTGGGCATGAACTTTGGGTAGAGCGATGTCTCACTTCCCCTCTTTCTCTTTTGAGCCTGCACAATCATGCTGAAAGTACTCATGCTCTACACCACCCCTCCGTCCAGCAGACGGGCAGGTTCTGCTCCCTGTGGACTCGTCTCATCATTGCTTTGGTTGGTGTTTCTCCTTTCACGCATCTTAACGGTCTTTTTCATTTGTATTTTCTCAGCATGGCCATGTTTATGGTAGAGCTTAGCCTTTAGGCCTCCTTCCTTCCTTCCTTCCTTCTTTCCTTCCCCCTTTCTTGCTTTCTCTCTCTCTCTCTCTCTCTCTCTCTCTCTCTCTCTCTTTCTTTCTTTCCCCTCCTTCTTTGACCATTCATGGCCTCCTGATTTTCTGCATTTTTCTTCTTTCTCATGTTAATTCAAACAATATCCATAGGATTTACGGCATAACTCAATGCATTCATATTGTGGCATGATGATAGCCTTGGAGCTAAAAATAACTTTCAACACCTGGGTCTCACTAGCCCCTGTACGCAAAATCTGTTGGTGTCTTCTGACACTGACATCGTATAGATGGTGGTGGTGATGATGGTGGTGGTGGTGATGATGATGGTGGTGGTGGTGATGATGGTGGTGGTGGCGGTGGAGTTAATGAAGTGGTGCATAGTCACAGATACCAAGGTGACCAATTCAGTGTTACAACTTGACAGTCAAAGCAAGGCCAAGCTTAGTTGACAGGAGAGTGAAAAGTTTTCCTTTCTCTTACCTCCTCCTCTTTCTCCTGCTCCTTTGCATGTTCTCTCTCTCTCTCTGTCTCTCTTTCTCTGTCTCGTTCTCTCTCCTTCTCTCTGTTCCCTTTCTCTATTGCTGGAGACTGAACCTTGTGTATGCCTGTCATTTACTCTTCCTCTTTTTTACACTCTCCTTGGCTGAGAGATAAAGACAAAAAGAGATAGAGGAGAAGTAGTATGTTTTTATACAGATAAAAAAGGGCAGACTCAGTTACTCAGACAGTAGACACCCAGGAAACCCAAGGAGTGAATGACTGAGTCTCTTTCCACATCAGCACCCAGAGAGAGAACTTTGGTGAACTCTGCTAGGTAGAAATAGCACATGGAGCTGGATAGGGGCATCTGAACCACCTTTGTTCACAATCATGGGACCTGCCTGGGGCTCTCAGGCCCCTTGAGGAGGGTTGGAATGGAGAGAAGAAGAATATTTGTGGGAGTGGAAATTCAAGGTCCTCTCTGCACCCAGCACTTCTTCATGATGCACCATTTCTGCAGAGTTGCTCTCCCAGTTCATCTTGCAGGTAGAGCAATGCTTAATCTCAGGTTTGGCATTGGATCTCCATATTTTTAACATGCTTTTGAGCTTTCTGCACATCTGGTTTTCCCTATTCTCCCAGACGGGAAGCCAAGGCCATGTGAAGTATACCCTGCTCGGTGTGTAATCTTGGAATCTCCTCCAGTTATTAGCAGCATTCCAAGACTGCCAAGAGAGAAGGCATCTACAAGGCTGAGATTAGACAGGCAGGAGCCAACTAGCCAGGTTCCTGCCTCAGAGCTTTCAGGGAAGTCTACACTCCAGGGAAGCCTGAATCAGCTTGGAGTAGTTGATGGAAACCAAACCCAACACAAACTGACCAAAGGAGCAGCATCGATGTGTCAAAGTGATGGTCTGCCTATAAGAGGGTCAGAAGATGGCCATCAAGGCAAGGACAGATGCAGTATAAGATGTAAAACCTGTTGCCCTTCAAAAACTGCCTTCTGAGGCTGAGTCTGGCACAAACATATATTATCTTTACACATAAGGGCTCTTGCAAATCAGCACCAGAGAGATGAATACTCCATAGGGAAAAGATGCAAAGGATGCTACTAGATGATGCTAGAAAAAAATGAAAGTTTGTTAAAAATATGGGAAGTTGTATGTATAAGCTAAGAAATGTGGCGTTTTGTTGGTTTTTGTTTGTTTGTTTGTTTGGTTGGTTTTTTGGGTTTGGTTTTTTTTTTTTTTTTTGACAGGAAGTTTTGTAGCTCAGGCTGTCCCCAGACTCAGTCTGTAGTTGTAGATGACCTTGAAGCTCTTATGCTCCTGCTTCTTCCTCCCAAGCGCTGTGATTATAGGCATGGACTACCACACCTGGTTTTGATCCAGTATATGGGACCAAATCCAGAACTTCAAGCATACCAGGCAAGCACCCTACCAACTGAGCTGCGTCCTCAGCCTCACATCAAGATATAATTTAGAAATGGTATAGACTTTATGTAAAACCAGCCAGATGGCAGTTGGTACCCTTCTCTTAAAGGGGAGAGTGCGTTATAGACAAAAGTACAAATCTCGGCAGCCTCTCTGTAAGGTGATTTGGTAAAGTGTACCAAAATTATTAGCATGTTCATCATGTATGGACAGTAATTTTTGTTCAAGGAGTTTATTCTAATCAGATGACTTAATCAGCCACAGATGGACATTTATGTAAAGGATGTTCATTGTAGTGTTATTTAAAATAGCAGGAAAAAAATGAAAGCCATCTAAACGTTCAGTAATAGGCAGTCTAAAGAGAATGTACTCTATCTGTATTTAAAAAAAATGCCAGTAAGCCAGTAAAAAAAATCACTTTCTCAAAGAATATTTAAGGCTATTGAAAAGTCTCACAATATATTTTAAGTGAAAGAAAACCAAATTATAAAACAGTAATTTCACTCTAGCCCCAATTTTTTAAAGAAAATATGTCTTTTTATCAGTGCAAATTAAAAAAAAAATCTTGACAAATGGAGAACACATCAAAATGTTGACACTGGATTATCTTGAATGGTAGGATTCATGGTAAATTTTATTTTCCCCTGTACACTTGTCTGTAATTTCCATATGTTCTCCAATGAATGAGTATTATTTTAATAATAAAGAAAAAATGCTATGTGGGGGGGAGTGAATGCTAAGAGAAAAGACTTCGGCTACCCAAATGGTCTGAGTGCTGGTTGCTATGGAAACTGTAACTTTGAATTGCCCAACTTTTTGTGAATTACTTTCCTGCTCTGTGGGCTTAGAACAGGAACTGGATTCAGTATTCTCCAGGCTGACACGTGCCTGGGGTAGGGGAGAAACTGAGGGCCCTGGTTTCATCATGGTTTCCTTTCTTCTCCCAACCAGGGAGGGTCCTTGCTCCCACAGTAGATGCTGGGGTGAGAGCTGCCTCAAGGACTAATCCTGCTCCTCTGATCTGGGTTCTTCTAAGCCTCTGAGTTCTTGGTGATTCTTGTACCTCTGATAGTCTGGCAACCCAAAGATGGGGTTGGAGTCACAGCATGGGGTAAACAGCAGGTAACTTGATTTGTGTAACTGCAGGATGAGCATCTAAGTTTACGGATTGCAAAGCAACCGTTTGCAGACTTCATTATGTAAATGAAAGTCCTGCCAGCTCAAGCCTGGCCTTGCCCTTTTGTTCACTCTTGCCTTCCTCTCCTGCCATGGGAGATAATGTCCACCTTGAAGCAAATCCAAAGGGTGGAGGCTGGGTACCAGGTAATTCTGGCTCAGCTTTGGAGGCACTGTTCTCTGCCTATTCTCAGGCCATGGAATGGCTTGCCACTGCCATTTGCAGATCCTGTTGGGAGCTCTTGGGTGTGGAGAACGGATTGAGGCAGCCACAAGTTGGAATTTTAAAAAGCAATGTGTCCTTTGAGCAGGAGCCCGGGCTGGGGGCTTTGCAGGCTGTCGCTTTGTCCCGGGGACCAGATGGAACTTGTTTTTCTGTGCACTCCATGGTTTAACCCTTCATTGCGCTCCCTCCCCAACAGACCCATTCAGGAAATGCTGCCTCTGGGGTGAGGAGTTGAGGGGATGAAAGAGAACTCATGCATCTAAGGCTCAGAGATACTGCTTGGGAATGCCTTCCCTTTTATCTCTCGCCTGTGCCTGGTTATTTTGTTCTATTTAGCAGGCTCAGACATGTGCCAGACATGGCTCCAAGCACATTGGAAATATTAATCCAGCTACTTTTCAGAACCATTATTATCCCTGTTTCACAGATGTAAAAACTGAGGTCTAAAGAAGCTAAGTAACCTGCCCAAGACCACACAGTTGGGGAGTAATGAAGCCCAGATCTGGATCAGAAAGCTGGCTGTTTAGTTCTGCCTCTTCCTCAAATCTGTGCGTTTAAACACAGCATCATGTCCATATTTTGAATAACAGGTAAATAAATCCTACTGTTAATGTTTCTGGTGTCTGGGCTCATTTTTCCCCACTTAAAAGATTAGGAGCATCAGGCACCATCAGAGAGACACGAAGAAACCCAAGTCCTGAAAGGTCACAGAACTCTTCTCAGTCCCACCAGTTTGTAAAGCCCTGCTCATAAAATGTGTGTGGCGTTATGAGAAAGGCCCCTGTGAGCGCCCAATGCCCACCTGTGCCCTACACACAGTATGTAAAAGGCCTGTGCGTCCCCTCCCCACCCAGGATCTCAGCAACTGAGTTTGAAACTTAGGCTTTAGTAGGAAAACTATGTGTGGTTCCCCTCCAGGCCTCCCCTCCCCACCCAGGATCTCAGCAACTGAGTTTGAAACTTAGGCTTTAGTAGGAAAACTGTGTGTGGTTCCCCTCCAGCAGGAGCTTTCTGGCCTCTGCTTGTGAAAACCTCTCTCTCTTCAGCCCTCTGTGTAATATCAGAACCCTAGTTCTTCCTGAGCAGAGACGCTCTCTTCACTACTCTAGTGACATCTGAAGTGATGGGAACAGGACAGAGACCAGGACTCAGCACTTACTGTCCCCCACCTGCAGACCTGCAGCTGGTGACAGGCAGGCTGTGGGGGACGACCTAAGAAGGAACCAGATCCTAAATGAAGGGACTTGAGGTTAGTCACATCTTTCCTAGGTCATGAGTCCGTCTGGGAACATTTACTCCATCTGCCTCAGGATACAACTAAAGGGGACTTGGGAGCTTGACAAGGTCTACGTTGAAGTGACATGGGCTTGGAGTCAAGAGATACATTTGGATATTTTAATTATTACCACATGTATGATGGAAGGAGCTGTTCAAAGTCCGTCTTCTGGGTAGCGCCATCTTATCATTTATGGTCCCAAATTTCTTATTTTCATCAAGTTTCTAAAATAATTTACATACAGCCTTGACTTATTAGGTTGAGTCTAAAGAGCATGCTTTGGCTTTTGCTAAGAATGTTTGTATCATCCCTGTAAACAGCTTCCATACTTCAATATTCTATCTGGAGTCCGATCCTTTTGTTTCTTTGAGTGCACATTCTGACAGGGTCCGGTGGGTTTGCTTCTGCCTAGCTAACTCGGAACCCGCTTGGGAGCATAGGAAGATCCAAGAGTGGGTAGTGAGTGCTTGACGGACAGTCTCAAGACCAAATCCCCAGGTCTTGGATTGGATCAACCCACACAGAAACCTGATCCAGAGGCTGCCGGTTATGCAAATTATCATGCAAATGAGGGTCAATATCTAGTTAGCTCCTGATCACCTGGTTTCACATTGTTCTCTTCTTTTGCGCCCTTTTTGTTATTCTCACCCTGAAGAGAAGCCATCCCTTGCTCTGGTCTGCAGTGCTGTGGCTCCTGAATAGTCATGGGCTGGAAGTTTGATCCCCTGTGTAGTTGAGGCAAAGAGATAGAACTGTTGGGAAGTGTAGTCTACTAGGCAGTGGCTAGGTCATTGAAGGAATCCCTTTTGGAAGGGATTAATGCTATCGGAAAGTAGGTTCTTACTGAAGCGAGTTGTTATTAAAGAGCTAAGTTTGACCCCCGACTCTTCTATTTTCTCCATTTGTCCTCCTCCCCCTCCCACTTAGTTGTGTTGTGATCCCACCGTGGGACCACTCATCAAGGGCCACAGAGGAGAAGCCTAGACCCTAAGTCTCCAGCACCAACCGTGGTCTAAGGAAACCTCTTTTCTGAAATAGTTCTTGCTATATCGTTTCCATAGTGATGAGTAGGGCTGGAATCCTGCTGGGTGCCAATCTAGCCCTAGTTCCAGGAGTGGGGTTGGTTATGAAGTGGGTTAACTCTCCTTCTGCCTCCTTAGAAAGGCCCGTGCTCTCGTAGGGAATCTGTTGTGTTCCTCCTTGACTTAGGGGGTTGGAGAGGGACAAGTCCTCTTGTGGTCCACCCTGCCTTTACCTGGCCAATGTCATTTTAAGTATCTTTTCATCTGCTGTCCTACATGACTGAGGCCACCTCCAGAGTTCTAATGACCTGTCTTCAGTGAGTGATAATGGGGGGTGTTTTGATTTTATTTCTATTGCTATAACAGACCACCAGAATCTGACTAGACTGCACACATCAGGGTCCCACTGTTATTCATTATTTCAGAAATGATAACACAAGGGCCAGTTGGCATACAACCATCTGGTTTTATGTCTTTTATATATTGCTTCCCTTTTATGGGCTCCCCATCTATACTGACCATGTTATAACTCTTGATTGCTGGGGTGCTAAGGACAAGCACAGGACCCCATCACTAGGACAGAGTCTCAGAAAGAGAAGAGAAAATCTTGAGAACTTGGGAGAGATCCAGCTGCCCCAGTCAAGGCCGAAATTAATTTTCTTGGAGCCTGGTCTCTCGGCAAATATAGATTTTTAATTCACACGTATAAGGAACATAGGAGCTTTCTCAGACTGCTCAGCAGTATCTTGGGGATGAAGGAAATTTGTGGGGTTTCTTGCTCTTCCCTGAAACCACCCAAGACTGCTAAAATTGTTTTCAAATTTATTCTTCTCCTGTCATCTGTCACTTCTTGCCGCTGTCAAAAGATGATTAGTATCCTTATGGTCCCTCTAATTCTTGACAGGATGGGAAACCTAATAGCAGAGAATGTCAGAATCATGTCTAAACGAAGAGTAAATAGGCTCAGAATTCGGATGTGAGTCTAGGGCCTGCATTTTAGCCTACGGGGTCCCAAGCACGGAACACCCATTTGTGTGACCCATCCATGTTGCTGAGGACCAAGAAGGCCATCCATAGAGCAGTCTGAGTTCAATCCGCATATGCTAAGCGAGGCAAGACTGAGTTCAGCCCACACCCCATTCTGTATTTAGCTAACAAACACACCTTTCTCAGTCTTTTGGCCTAATCTATATAAGTGTATAACGGGGCTGAAGAGATGGCTTGGCTGGTAAACCGGTAGAAACCCTGAGAACTCTGGAGTCTACGAGGTGGTGGTGGCTTTAGAGGCTGGATGTAGCGCCATGTGCTTGTCACCTCAGCACTGGGTAGAACTTAAAACTGGGTAGAATCCCTGGGACTCACTGGCCAGTCAGCCTAGACCAGTCGGTAAGGTTCAGGCCAATGAGAAAGCCTGTTTCAAAAAAAAAAAAAGCATGTGTGGAATGACAACCTGTGTTTCCCTCTGGCCCCTGTGTGCATGCTCAAACACACACACCCACAGGGAAAATATACTCAAGGGCCTGGCGCCTTTTCCACAGCAGGTGTTCCACTAAATGCCATCTTGTACTCCCCCGGGGTTTCTCATGCTCAGCAATGCTTAGCGGGAACGGTGGCCTCCCTCTGGAGTGGCGTCTTCCTGTATCTTCCTCTTAGAGGGCTTGTCCCTGTTCCACCCTTTCACGCTTTTACTGACTTTGTACCAGCCCTGCTGAGTTGGGTGGCAAGTCCCCCTGTTTTCTATCCTTAAGCCAAAGCCCGCAGAGACTCTTGCCAGAGGGCACACTGGCAGGTGGCCGTAGACCCACAGCTACAAGCTAGGCCTCCCCTTTTTCTAGAAACTTCTCCGAGTCATGCTTCAGTCAGCACTTATGCAGTGGCCACAGGTAGGAAGGTCAGCCGTTCAGAATCTTGCTTTATTCTGTCAGGCTCAGTGTGGTGCCTCACATCTTTAGTCCCAGCACTGGAGAGGCAGAAGCAAGTGAATCTCTCTGAGTTCAAGACCAGTTTGGTCTACATAGTGAGTTCCAGGCTGGCCAGAGCTACACAGGGAGACCCTGTCTCAAAGGCAAAAAAAATCTTCGTGACCACCACTGATGAGTGATCCTATGATTTTCTTCAACTCACAAAATTTAAATTATATATATATTTACTTGGGGGATGGGCATGTAACACAGGGTTCTTATGGAGGTCAGAGGACAACTGGGGGTAGTTGGTTCTCTCCTACTATATGGGTTTCAGGGATCTAACTTAGGTCATCAGGTTTGGCAGAATGCCCCCTTTACCCACTGAGCCATCTCACCAGGCCATCAGTGCTTTAAGTTCTTTCTAACATTACTCAGTAGATGAGATGCCCAACTTCTTTTGGCCTCCCTGCTCCACTGTGACCAGGGAGACAGCAGCTTGGAATCAAAGCTCCTTTTCAGGGAAGAAAAAGTGCTACCACCGAAACACAGTCCAGCAGCAACTATACAGACACACAAGGTGAGCCCCAGGGACCAGGAACCCAGCCTCAACAATAAAAGAAAGACACCCCCCCCCCCCCCAAGAGCCTTCCTGGATACAAAGCAGGCACTTTTTCCTGCTCCTTGAAGAAAGTCCCTTGTCAAGCTTGGATTTTTGGGTTAATTGTTTTGAAAGCCTAACTACTTTATGGGAGCAAGCTGGATCCTCTCCCACCTCCCCCTAACAGGAAGGCTTCAGACACAGCGCATGCCCATAACCTTCCAAGGCTACCCTGAGGGGAGATGGCATATAGCTAGAGAGCCATTGAGCTGGTCAAGGATGATGAAGGCTGAATGCTCCCATCAGCCCTTGTGCCCAGGTCTTCCTGTAGGCTTCTTTGAGCAGATCCATGATCAGATAGCAGAGCACAATGGTACATGACTGCACATCAGGTACTACTCAAAGTAAGTGTGTGTGTTTGTGTGTGTGTGTGTGTGTGTGTGTGTGTGTGTATGTATGAGAGAGAGAGAGAGAGAGAGACAGAGACAGAGACAGAGACAGAGAGACACAGTGAGAGACAGAAAGAGGTATGTTTATACGTGTGTGTGTGTGTGTGTGTGTGTGTGTGTGAGAGAGAGAGAGAGAGAGACAGAGACAGAGACAGAGAGACAGAGAGAGAGGTATGTTTATACGTGTGTGTGTGTGTGTGTGTGTGTGTGTGTGTGTGTGTGTGTGTGGCCTACTCTATCAATCTCCACTTTATCCCTGTGAGACAGCATCTCTCACAGAATCTGGACTTAGGTGGCCTGGACAACAAGGTTCAGTATTCCTCCTGTCTCCACTCCCCACAGTGCTGGGGTCACAGCTGCATATGTGACTACACATGGCTTTGATGTGGGTAGTAGGTATCTGAGGTACGTTCCTCGTGCGTGCACAGGAAGTACTCTTGCTCACTGAAGTATCTCTCTAGCTCCCCACGTTCTTTGCACAGCCTTCATGTAGTCTTCTAACAACAAGACTTCCAGGCAGGTCTTACTATTATTCCACGTGGAGAACCAGGATGTGTCTTGCCCTGAGCCACTACTGCTTCAGGACTGACCTCCAAAGTCCAGTGATGTGCCTCTAGAGGCTATTTATTGACTACTAAGCTGTCCTGCCTATTGGGGACAATGGTTTTAATTAGCCAAGGCACAGTTCCACAAAGCCTCTACAGCAACGGGAATCAGTTTCCTGTCTGTTATATTTTTTCTTGATTGAGGCCAGTCCCTTACTGTCTTTCTCAGCATCTCCTTTCCAGACACTGTTAACCTGCCCTGCCCTTTGTCCAGTAGCCTAGGGTGGCCTTAAGCTTTTTGTTTTTAAAGACTATCCTTTATTTTTTTCTTTGAATAAATTTATAATTTATTCAATTACATACATGTGTGATGATATGTACCCACCCTTAACTGCCCCTCCCACACTCTCTAGATACCCAATATATCCTCTCCCACCTCCATGGCCTTTATTTTATTTATTTTGTAACCAAATGAATTTAATTAATGCTCCCTGCTGGAGTGCTGACTAATCCTGTGGGCTGGCTTAACCTTGTATGGCTATACTGCAGGTAACCATAATTGCATTGAGTTCATGAGTACAACGGCCATGTCATATCCAGCAGACATCATTTCTTTGCATTTTAAAAATTATTTTTAAAAATTCAAATTGTATGTAAATATGTGTCTGTGTGTGAAGAAGTGGGCATGGATGCAGGTGTCTGAGGAGGCCAGAATCAGATGCTAGATTCCCCCAAACTGGAGTGTTTGGTGGTTGTGAGCTGCCTGACATCGTTGCTAGGAGCTGAACTGCTCTGTAACCACCAAGCCATCTCTCCAGCTCCAAAAAGATAGCATTTCGTAGGATTCTTTCCCATTCTTCTGGCTCTCACACTTCATCTCCTTCCTCTTCACCTGTTTTCCCTAAGCCTCGTAAGGGTTGATATATGTGGGGGATTTTTGCAAATACCACAGCCAGCAGAGTAACAACCCACCAGGGGCAAGAAGGCAATTTGGTTCAACAACACTCAATAGCCACGGTTGGTTCAAACTTCTAGAATTTGACCTTAGTAGTTTATTTCAGTCATATTGAAACACAGCATAACAGAGCTTAGGACATGGCATCAAAACTCTTTGTAAAGTACAAGAGACATCTTCCATAACTATACGCTCCATAGATTGACCGAGACAAACCAGCTTACAATAGGGGTCTAGGAGGTAGAAAGATCTGGTGTGGCTTGGTCTCACAGATAACACACAAAGGCTACCAGGCTATTAACAACATCTGCTCCCAGCCTTCTGGGCAGAAAACCTGTTCTACATCTCTCTCTTTGAAGAGACAACCCCGTGTGTTTAGCACTCTTGGTTTCCCCTAGTGCCTATCCATGGGTGTAAGGACCAACATGCCTCCTACACACATAGACATCTCATGTATGGCTTAGCAGTAGCTTTTAATTTTTGCCTTGTTACTCACTACAGAGAGAGCCTGCTCTCTATAAACATAGATATCTGGAAGGCAGTTTGGTAACATGTCCACTTATCAAAACAACACCAGGAGGTTCTCCTCTCTAAGGGCCTCTGACCTCCCAGACCATGGGCTTTTGACCAGGTTGATAATACCAGTATGAATTCCCTCCTAGGGAGGAGAACTCAGATCAAATCACAAAGTCATTGGTTGCCCTTGTAACCTTCACGCCATCATTGCAGTAGTGATTACGTAGTACTTGGGAATGTCGCAGCATTTAGTGTCCGGTGGTCCAGTACTGGGGAAGACCACCAATGTACTTTCTCCCCTAGCAGCCTGCATAAGACCTTCTGGTACTGTGAAGACTAGCCGGGAGGACATTTTTAGGTCAGTTCCAGCTTGATTTCTCTATGTTCTACAATCCATGAGTCCTGTTTCTTCAGCAGTAGGGTCTTACCAATAGATGGTGGGTAATCAAAGAGCAATGAAAGGAACTAGAAAGACAGGTCCTTGGTTAAAAGTTCTTGCTGTCCTTTGAGGATCTAAGTTCACTTCCTAGTACCCACACCAGGCAGCTCACAACCACCTGTAACTCCAGCTCCAGGGGACTAGATGTCCTCCTTTGCCCTACATTGACACCCACACATATGTGGCATATATACACAAAGACACATGTGCATACACATAAATTTAAAATTTTTTAAAAAATAAGAGCAATGACAATAATCTGTGTTGTTTGGGGTGGGAGGCTCTGGGACCTTCCTGAGCAGAAATTTGGAGGGAAGTATCTTATGCCTGGCATGGAGATTTTTGTTTAATAGTCTGTGTCTTCTGGGTTAAGCACCATTCATCCATTCAGGGTACCAGAGTTCAAATTTCATTTTTGAAAACTATATATTTAATTTTTGTGAAAAAATTATATTTTAAAGTTAGCTTATAAAGTAGATTTTCGCATATTTTTGGCTTTGGCTACCCACCCTCACTCCTACAACCCCATGTCCACTAAAACCTTTAATCCTCAGTATCTGCCTCTTCACTTTGAGATGGCATGTGTCCTGTTATCCCCGTACTCTTTATAGTCTTGAACTCTTGATATTCTTGCCTCAGCACCACCTAGTCCTGAGACTACAGACATGGACTACAGTGTGTTTGAATTGTCTAGAACTTCACCCGTGCATTTTCTCTACAAGAAAAGCAGGAAGGGAAGGACTATGGTCCATCCAGCAATCTATCTGGGGGCAGGGTATAAGAAGAGCATCCCCTTAAGGAAAGCGCTTATCTTCAGCACAGGCAGGCCTGGAGCACAGAGCACTTTGGTTGAAAGCCAGCACATTAGATTGAGCTGTTGCTGACTGGGAAGATGGTCATCATGTTCTGAGATGGAGTGGGAAAACCTTTCATTTTGCCATAAGAAAATATTGTGGCTCCAGGGCTTAAATAATAAGCATTTATTCTCGTAATTCAAGAGGCTCAAGTTTCGAATCAAGGAGCTGGCAGACTCTTTGTCTTGTCAAGGCCCCATTCTTGTTCTCAATTGTGTTGGAACTCATTATGTGCTAACACCGTGGTGAAAGGGATCTGAGCTGTGCTGTCTTTCCTCATCAGGGTGTTAATCTCATTCAAAAGAGGGCCTGTCCTTGTGACCTAATCACCTCCCTAAAACCTATAATGACACCACACTGAGAATTAGGGACTGTGAGTTTAGGCAGCAGTACTCAGTCTGCCACGGAAGGGAATGATTGATTAAACAGAGCAGCCCTTTTACAAGGCAGGCACGGGAACTCCAGGGCTCTGGTCTGGGCATGGCGAATTTGAGCTGCTGTCAGCTACCAGACAGATACGTGAAGAATGTTTTTATGTGTAAGAGTTTGGTGTTCAAGGGAATCCTATGGGCTGGAGACAGAAATGGATTCAAAACCCACCTTTCCTAGGCAAGTT
Source organism: Grammomys surdaster (assembly GCF_004785775.1). Taxonomy (NCBI): domain Eukaryota; kingdom Metazoa; phylum Chordata; class Mammalia; order Rodentia; family Muridae; genus Grammomys; species Grammomys surdaster. The sequence continues at coordinate 8,538,966 of NW_021621022.1, forward strand.
CCTCAACAGCAAAACAGGATCCATTATACCCATCTCACAGGGTTGTTATCTATTTCAAATAAGAAAACAAACCACTTGGCAATATGTGTATGCATACTAAGAGTGGGAGAACTAGCTGTGAAGAGTCAAATGGCGGTGACAGGCATTCCGGGAAATTGTGAAACCGTTCTGTTTCATCGGGTAGCCCTCCACAGGTCTCATCCTTTCCCACATCTCTTGCCCTGTGGCTAGAGCAGCATCCCTTCCTTCTCCACACCCCCTACCACAGGTGTCCACATCTGTACAACACTCTTCTGAAACACAGGACCTCACATCACAGGGTAGAGACGAATAGAAACATGAAGTATTATCTATGGAGTCTCAAGGGACTCTGCATAATGTAAGGCTAAACAGTCTTAGCTTAAAGGAAGAGCAGGAGAAGGAAGAAAAGGAGGAGGGGGAGCAGGAAGAGAAAGAGGAGGAAGAGGAGGAAGAATTAAGGGAAGAGGAAGAGGAGAGGGAAGGTTAGGAAAAGAAGAAAGAGGGAGAGGAGGAGGGGGAAGAGAGGAGGATGAGAAAGAAGAAAAAGGAAGAGGAGGAAAGAAGTATTTTCTCAATTAGCAGAAAAATATAGATTTTTGCTCATTTTAAGTGTTTCTTCTAAATGTCTCTTGAATGTTTCTCACATATCAATAGCAAGATTAAGACTTACACACCTTTAATTCCAGTGCTTGGAAGGTAGAGGTAGGTATATCTCTTGAGAGTTCAAGGCCAGCCTGGTCTACACAATGAGTTCCAAGGATAGCAAGAGCTATATAGTGAGTCACAGTCTCCACAAAAACAACCAGCCTACCAAGTAGAAAGACATAGTATACTTGAGTATTTGATTCACACACATGTACACACAGGTACACAGATGTACATACACATACAAACACAGGTAGAAAGGCACTGATGCAGATAAACAGTTTGTCCTTCACAGCTGTTAGGTTCTCCACCAGCTAGTTGTAGATGAAAAATATTTCTAATTGAATAAACTTTATGTTATGTGCATGAACATTTTATCTGAATGTTTATATGTATAGCACATACATGTTTGGTGCCTAAGAAGAACAGAAGAGGGCATTGGATCCTCTGGAACTAGAGTTATAGATAGTGAGTCCCCATGTGGGTACTGGGAACTGAACACAGGTTCTCTGTAAGAACAAGTGTTTTTTTAACCACTGAGCCATCTCCCCAGCCACTGAAAAACATTCTTAATTGAAAAAAATATATAATTTCTGTAGCTGTGAATTTTGGCTAAACCATTTTGTGTTCCCAGAGGGTAGCACTCCTAGCTACCTGCCAGAGCCCTCTGGATTCTCAAATAAAAGACACACACACACACACACACACACACACACACGCACACACACACCAGTAATTTTTAAATGCCTTGACTAGCTCAAAGATTGGACAGTTCTAAACCTCCACACGGCTAGCACAGATTTTCCTCCTGCAATCCTGGCTTAACACCCTCTAATTCTATATTTTATCTTTGTTTCCCTGGCTCCTTCTGAGTGGCTCCCTAGTCTTTGCTGCCCAAGATACTCTGGGCAGCCCTTCCAGGGACTGCATTCCCTCTTACCTACATTTCGGATGATTTTTCTTCTGCAACTCTAAATCTGATCTCCTCCTGAATCATGGTGATATTTCCCTCCTTCTTCTCTTCCAGTTCCTAACCTGCACAAATTTCAAGGTCCTGACTCAGTCTACCCTCCCAGCCATTGGCTGTTGGCTCTTTATTGATTGATCAAAAACCATCTGGGGACAAGGACCTTCAGTGTTTGGACACACAGTTTCCCGATTGGAGGGACTGGATTAATTCAAAGCATTAGAACCACCCCCAACAAATTTCCTCTAAGCTTTACACACAGAGACTTTTCCTTTGCTGTTTGTCAGTCTTAAGCAATGAGATACAATGATTACTTTTCCAGCATTAGCTCTAGATATGCATTAAAGAATCTGGGGACATGTGTGTAGCTTTTTATATAAGAGTACATTATATAGGATATCATTTTCTATAAGACATGAACAAATTTAGTACCTACAGGTGATGTCTTTAGATAACCATGCCCTTAGATAGTAAGGGATAACAATGTTATCTACTTTATTTTATTTAGAAATATATAACATCTAAATATATTGCATATACATATTCAAATGAATTATACGGTTTGAATCTCAAGTGTCCCCTATAAACTTATGGCACATTGATCCCCAGCTGGTGGTACTATTTGGGGAGGCTGTGGAACCTGGCTGATGCGTGTGCATCACTGGATTAGGCATAGAGGAACACACTGCCTGGTTTATAGAGTTGAGAGTTTATGGTGGTGGCTGCTCCCACCACAGCAAAACAGGAAGCAGAGAGCGAGGTCCTGGCAGTGTACTCCTCCATCCTTCCCTACCGCAGACGGATACCCCAGAAACCGTGAAACAAGATAAACAGTTTCTTCTTTATACTGTTTCTGTCTGGTATTTTGAGCTCAGCTAGACACAAATAATTAATAGACCATACAAAGTATATCTTGTGTATTATGCATGTTACATGTGATTTGTGAGAGGAAAGGAGCTGTCGTTTATCAACATAAGTTAGGAAATTTAGAGTTAAAGGAAGGAGATACTGATTGAGGAATTCCCGGCCTTGTGTTTGTACCAGGCAGAGAGATACTGAGGCAACCAGCATTGTGAAATTCTGACTCCTGTGCTGTGGCTTTCCCCTCCGGCATGATGCTACACCAATGGTCATGGGAGGCACTAGTAAACTGCTTAGCCTCTACTGGCACAATGTGAGAGCCAGACCAAGGACAGGATGTCAAGGGAGGTGAGAAATGAAATATCCATCATCACAGAAAGCTCTGTGAACAAGAGAGAGGTAGAGGTACCTGGCTCAGCCCCCAAGAGGTCCGCAGAGACAAAATGGAAGGCTGTCGAGAGGAAATCAGAGAAAACCCTGCTTAGCCTGAGTGTTAGCCTCAGTGAACAGGATGAATTCCTTGTAATGTTCCCACCAAGCCCTGCAACTGTCAGTTAAAGAAGCCACTAGTTGGAAAGGAACAAAAGTCAACAATGACTGATTATCAGTGGCTGTTAACCCTAATCCATTTGTCACCCTAGGTCAGATCATCACAATCCCCACACTGAGGCTGGGACAATGGATCTCTGAGCTCTATTCTCTGTCTGTTCTTTGGATCAGCCTCCATCCTCCTCTGGGCTCCCATGTCACCCCATGTTTTAGTCGCCCTCATTGCATACTATGTCAAGAAGTGATATGCTGGAAGCATATCCCAAATTCTGGTACCAGCACATCATGCCTGCTGGTACCAGGGAGCAAGAAGCTCTAGGAGGCAGTAACCAGGAGCTCAGACAGATAGGCTAGCGTGAAGAAAGCCCCATGGATGTGAAGCTCTATACCACTCAGTCTAGAATCAGGGTTAGATGTCATCCCCTGGGGAACATGGTAGAAACTGAGTCAAGCCAGAGACATCAGACAACTGAGATAGAAACTTGAGACAAGTTTATCAGCAAATTGGACACCGTAGATGAAAGAACCAATGAACTTAAACAGAGAAACAGGCATGATTCAAACAAACAGGTACAACAGACAAGCCAGAACATCCAAGCAGTGAGGCAACATGAAATAGCCTTACGTATAAGTATCATACATATAAGTATCACACATATAAGTAAGAGCCCATTTAGGGAAAAAAGAGTATAGGTGTGGTAATTTGAATGAAAATGGCCCCCATAGGCTCACAGAGAGTGGCACTATTAGGACGTGTGATCTTATTGGGGTAGGCATGGCTTGTTGGAGGAAGTGTGTCACTGGGGGCAGGCTTTGAGGTTTCAGAAGCTAAAGCCAGGTCCAGTGTCACTCTCTCTTCCTGCTGCCTGCCATTCTGGATGTAGAACTCTCAGCTACTTCTCCAGCACCATGTCTGCCTCAATGCCACCATGACGATAATGGACTGAACCTCTGAACCAGGAAGCCAGCCCCACTTAGATGCTCTCCTTTATAAGAGCTGCCTTGGTCATGGTATCTCTTCACAGCAATAGAAACTCCAACTAAAACAATAAGGCAGAAGAAATGTTGGACAAATGATGACCAAGAACTCCCCCCAAAGCACTGGAGACATCAAACCACAGAGCCACTAAGCTCAGAGATCTTGAATTGGGATTCATTTTTTAAAATCATACATACATCATGACCAAACTTTTGAAAATGAAAGATTTCTAAAACAACCAAGGAGAAAAAGAGAGCTAACCTTTCCTTCCCCAAAACATTTCTACGTGCCCATGAAAGAGCTGTCCTCAGGGGACAGAGTTGGAGAGGTGTGAAGGGCGACCATGTTTGAAACCAAACTTCCTCCAACATTCCTGTAGCTCTGTAAGTATTTAGACTGTTCCTCCTAGATGACATCAAGGGGTTCCTGTCACTTTGGCCTTGTGTAGTATTCATGTAGTATAGCTCATCCATTGTCAGATAACCTATTTGGCTTACGGGATCACATCTAAATAAGATAGCTAATTCTTTGGGTCTAAAATCTACATCAGTCCACAAGATGCAATAAAAAATGATCTTGTTTTGTGTGTGTATGTGTGGAAGCCAAAGAACAACCTGAGGTATCATTCCTCAGATGCCACCCACTTTTTCTCACTGGGGCCTGGAGCTTGCCAATTAGCTTTGGCTGGCTGGTCAGCAAGCCCTGGGGACCTGTCTCTACCCCCCCAGCACTGGGGAGGTCTGGTTGGGTCCCCATGCTTGCACAGCAAGCACGTACCCATGGAGCCACCTTCCCAATCTACTTGTAGTTTTTAACCACACCTGGAACCTTTCCTGTGGTTTCCTCTCAGGTCCCTTCCTTTGCCTCTTTCTTCAGGGACTCATTTACTGGTATTCTTGGTTACCTGGAGATGGCCCACTTCCAACAGATGGTTTCTGTTGCGCTGCCTCTCCTGGAAAGCTTGCCTTCTGTCCTATCCCGTTAATTTCACTCTTCATCATAGACACTGAGACACATCTCTTAAAATTCTACGGGGGCACCTTTCGAAGATCCTTTCCATCTCTTAGGGATGCTGAAGCATTCTTATACTTCCTTGGATATAGGGAATACGGCAATGATAACTTTTTGATGTGCTGGTGTGTATCCTTTTGATCATCTGGACCATTTCTGGATCCATTCCCATTGAGTGAATTTTGTCCTGGTTATGATTTGTAGTTTCCTGTGTCTTTGCATGCTTAGTAAGAATTTTTAGGTGCTAGACCCTGTGAATCTTTACTTTGCTAGGTGTGAAGTGTGATTGTAATCTTGTAAACATGCCTCAGTTTTGTTCTAGCATGCTGCTGGCTTCATTAAAGCAGTTCAGTTGTTTTCTGGGCTTTGATATTTATGCGTTAGAAGGTGAGACCACAGCAACCATTTTCCCCCTAGAGCTGTTTTGGTCCTGTTGCTACGTGTGTGACTTTCTGTCTATGAATTAGGAGGCTTTTTACTGGGTCTGGTGGGAACACTATATTATCTGCTTTTTCTGATGCTATGGTCAAATGCCTAACAAGAAGCTACTGAAAACAGGAAGGATTACTTTTGGCTCACAGTTCGTGAAGGGATACAGTCCAACAATGGTGGGGAAGGTGTGGTAAGAGCATGAAGGTAACAGCTCACATTGTGTCAAACCAACAGTCAGGAAGTAGGAGGACAGGAAGTAGGGAGAAGCTGTCAAACCTTCAGCTCTACCCCAGTGACTCACTTCTTTGGGCCAGGTTCAGCCTCCTCAGGATTCTACAACCTTCCAAAGTGACTCCACCAGATGGGCACCAAGTCAAAGTGAGCCTTTGAGGGATATTCCACAGTCAAACCACAGTAAATATCAGCTAGTCTCGGTTCTTAACATTGTTCTCTTTGTTTTGTGGGAGTGGGGTGGGGGAGTGATTTATCTGCATTCAGATAGTACCCCACGTTCTGGTCAGTTCTTTGCTGAGGAGTTGAGGGAGCTGGGCATGCACCTTTAATCTCAGCATAGAGGAGGCAGAGGCAGGAGTATCTTGGTGAGCTCTAGGCCAGTCTGGTCTACATAGTGAACTCCAGGCCAGAGAGCGCTAAATAGGAAGACCCTCCCCTTTCCGCAAACAAAACAAAACAAATGTTCTGAGGATCTTCTGCTAATTCTGGAATTTTCTTTTTCTTTCATTGGTTTGACCTCCCCCAAGGTTCACTCTCATGCATAGTTTGAAATTCAGTCTTAAAAACACTGTTTCTCATGTTTTACTCTGGTTTTTCATGGTCTTAGGGAATAAGGTAAATCTTATCTCCGACACTTATCCTGGCTGGAGTCGTCAGATCCTGAAACACAACCAAACAAGCAGCACCCCTTCCCCCACAATAGGAGGAGCTAACACTATCCGCCCCCTGCAGTAGGAGGAGCTAACACTGTCCCCGCCCCCACAACAGTAGGAGCTAGCACTATCCCCACCCCCACAATAGGAGGAGCTAACACTATTTCCCCATTAGCTACAAGCTACAATAGGAGAGAAGCTAACACACACACACACACACACACACACACACACACGCACGCACGCACGCACGCACGCACACACCACAGTAGGAAGAGCTGGCACCTTCCTCCCTTCACAATAGGAAGAGCTAGCACTAATACTACCACCACCACCTTCACCACCCCACAATAGGAAGAGCTTTTGCCAGAACTCTCTTCAGGTTTCTAGTGCTGTGTTAGTTGGTGGCACTTGCTTGCAGGAGACTGAAAACACGAACTGCTGTTTTAAGCAGAAACTTGCTGCAGGAAACCAAGCACCCTCAAAACTGTGTAATGGGCTATAGCTTGGGCCTCCAGAAAAACTCCACTAGGAACAAAACCACCCGGACTGGCCTGCCTAAGCTTGCTAAACTTTCTGCTACAGTAAGAAATCTGGGGAGCTGAGAGGTCACTGTCCACTTTACCAGCAAGCTACAAGCTATCTATAGTCAGGGAGATCAGAGATCAGGGAGGCTAGGCCCAGTGATCTAGAAGCCGCTAAACCCCTGGGCTGTCTAGTCTTATATCAATGTGACCAGAGTTATTTGAAAGGAAACCTTAGTTGAGAAAAGACCCCAAAGGATCCATCTGTAAGCATTTCCTTAACTAGTGATTGATGAGGGAGGGTCCAGCCCATGGTGGGTGGTGCCACCCTTGGGCTGATGGTCCTGGGTTCTATAAGAAAGCAGGCTGAGCAAGCCATGAGGAAGCAAGCCAGTAAACAGCATCCTTCCATGGCCTCTGCATCAAGTCCAGCCTACAAGATCCTGCCCAGTTAGAGTTTCTGAACTGACTTCCTCTGATGATGAGCAGCAGTGTGGAAGTACAAACAAAATTAACCCTTTCCCAACTTGCTTTTTTCTTTTTTTTCAGTCCCAGTGTTTTGTAGCAGCAATAGAAATCCCAACTAAGACAATGCCCATGATGTGATGGACTAGACTTGAAAACATGGAGTCTGGATGTCTCTCATGTCAGGACTCTCTCCCCATAACCATGAACTTGATGACAGCCCTGGATTGCTGTTGCTTAAACCCCATCAGTCATGTGACTACTGCATGTAGACCAGGAAGGAGGAGATAACTTTTGTCTCTCTCTTCTTCAAGAGTATATTTCCTTGGGGAAATGGCCTTTACCTCTAGATCCAGCAGCCTTAGGGCAGGATCTTTGTCTTTTCTACAGTCATCAGTTTTCAGGTTCTTGGCCCTCTCGGCCTGCAGAAAGCAGTAAGGTCTAGCTGGGACTCGCCTCACTCCTTCCAAGAGGCTCTGTCTTACAGGTAACATCTGGTGGTACCCAACGCCTTGCTCAGAGACTTCAATATTGCTTGGCTCAACCAAAAATAATTGGAAAAGAAAATTGAACATTGCATCAATTTGGAGCAAGTTTATAAATTCTGCAGCTAAGCAATACCAATAGAAAATGATAGATCGCCACAGCGCAAGGCGTCCCTGCAGTGATGTATAGTCACATTAGCTGAAATACCGTATTACATGATTCTGCTTTATTACCCGTGCTGGTGGCAGACAGAAAAACAGATTACACTTGAGTTCAAATCGATAGGAACTTTATTTACTGGCCTTTTAAAAACATATTTCTGCACTTTATAAAAACATACGGTAGATGCTATTGATAGAGCTTGTCTACTTGTTAAAAAGCAATTTGCCCAGAACGAGGCTTTTAAGCTATAATTTACGGCATTACTTTTTGCCTTTCTTTTTTTTCAGGGTTCTGTTCATCTGGCTGTGCTTTGACGACTTCTTAGACTTCTCTTGCCTTTAATTTTCTCTCCCACTTACCATCTCCCTAAACTCTGAGCTCTCCCGGGCCTTTGAGCAAAATGGAGAACCAGGCAGCATCTTCTCTCCATGGAGACTGAGACCTGTCTCCCAGTGTCCACAGGCCTCCCAGTCCTCAGCTCATTCATTGTGGCTCTGGGCATTGAGAGGACTTCAGTGGCTTTTGATAGCCCTGTAAGGACATTGACCTCTGAACCCTGATTTTGACGGTCCTGTGTGGTGGGAGCACAGTCCTCCTTTTATATCTGTGTAGATGTTGACTCCAGAAGGTCAAACTTAGATCTTATGAGTCCAAATCAAAAAGAGGTCTCATTGGAGTTTAAGATGTACCTGGCAGGTAGCTCAGCACTGTGGCAGAATGCAGAAGATGGCTGACAAGTGTCTATCAGGTAGTACAGCACTCAGGGGATGCAGAAGTGGCTTAGTGAATGAGCTGGGCCACCCAGGGGACATAACTGATCCAGCTGGGGAGGCCAACTAGGTATACTATGGGAAGTCCGTGTCATCGCATAGTGACGCTCCACATAATCGTTTGAAAAGGAGCAGGTACAGGTGGTCACAGGCCTGGGAGCCTCCTTGGGGAGAACTGCTATTGTTTGAATGTGTCTGCAAAATCCACTTGTGGGGCCCTCATTGGGGGCTGGAGATGAGAGATAGCTGAGCTAACACCATGAGGTTGATATCTGGGGCAGATATTAAAAAGAAAGAATGGAAGAGAGGAAGGAAGGAAGGAAGGAAGGAAGGAAGGAAGGAAGGAAGGAAGGAAGAAGGAAGGAAGTGAGGTAGCTCAGTGGGTGAGAGCATTCCCTGCCATACCTGATGGTCTTGGTTTAATTCCTGGAAACCACAGAGTAGAAGGGGAGATCTGAATTGTCTTATCATTTCCACTTGCACATCGAGGTACATGCCCCACCCACACCCTCGCCTCTCTCACACCCATACTAAAATATATGATGCAACCATGAAAGAATTAGTAAGGAAAGAATAGGAGGGCACCCATGGAGCAACACTTGAGATTACCTGCCAAACTCCACACACATGTGCACGCGCACATGCACACCTGTTCACATACAATCACACATGCACAAGCACACACATAAGAGCAAGTTTACATGTTGGAAACTCAACTTCCAAATTTCTATGTTAAGGGGATTTAGAAGTGAGGTGTCTGGGAGGTCATTAGGGATAAGGTCATGAGGATGGATTCACTATGGTGGCATTTAGTGGCTTTATACGAAAAGGAAGACATGCTTGAGATGGCACATCAAATCTGTCATACCATGTGGTTCCCTACTCCATGAAAGCCTTCTCCAAATTCTTGTGCCACGCTGTTGGATGTTCCAGACTTGAAATAGTGAGCCCCAAAGCCTCTGCTCTTTGTATCCAGTCTTGGGTATTTTATTATAGCAACAGAAAATGAATTGATGCTCATAGTTACCAGTTAGAGTATTTCTGCCCCTGCATAAGAGCCTCTTCTCTCTGCATAATGTGTCTAGTATCAGGGCCTTACCTAGACAGGCCACACTGTTGTTTATCTCTGTCATTGTCTTTGTTGCTGCTGGGTGAGGGAACAGAGGTTTTAATGCCCACTAGAGTAGGTCAATGCCAAGGCTTGAACATGGTTCATGTGAGCACGCTGGGAACTAAGAGAACTTTAAAGAGGTGAGGTCCAGGGAAAAGCCACTAAGTCATTTGAGGCACTACCCTCAGGTAAAATTAAGGCAGTTCCTGTTCTTAGGACAGCAAGTAGTTTTAAAAAGAACGAGCCTGGTCCCTGAAATTGCTCAGGTTCTTGTTCATTGTGTGATCTTGTCCTACTCAGTCCTACCATCCACCATGTTGTCAAGCAGCTAAGGAGGGGCCCTCACTAGATACTGGGCACCCCGACCTTGGACTTTCAGTCTCCAAATGGAACTATATAATCCTCTTGTGTATATACGGTATGCGCCGTACATTTATATATCAACCAGCCTTGTTGAAGCAACAGAAAGCGAGTGCAGAGGATTGCTGGAGAGCGGGAGCGTCATGGCTCCCATGAAGTTCTCAGCACCCACATGCACTCAACAAGTAAAAGTTCCCTTTATTAATCAGTCGAGCAAGGATGGTGAGCACACCCTGCATGATGTATGATGGCGACTCCACTCGCTGCACAGTGGACCACTGTGTGTGAAGAGATATCACTCCACTGCTACTTCCAGCAGGCACATGCTCTGTGTGTGCAGAGAGGGAGGTGAGCTCTGTGTCTGAGGCAGCTGGGCAGCTGCTACACAGTGAAAGCCGCTGGGATTTGAGATGAAGGCACATGCAAAGGTGGGGCTCCCCAGAAGAGGTGAGCTGGGAGAGGGGGTAGGGGCTTGAAAGAACAGAGGGAGATGAGAAAGAACTGTCAGCCAGGGCACACGGGACAGGAAAAGCTGAAGACCTCGGAGGCAAAAGCTCACACTGGAGGAAGCAGAAAGAGTGAGGCAGGGGCATTTGGGAGAACATGGAGAAGGACCAGGGCTGGGTCCTGTCCTGGGAAGGCTGGGGACAAATGGGAAAGGCAAGGAGAGGAAAAAGAAAAGCACCTTGGGTTTGAGGGGAGAGTGGATCTAGCTGTGGAGGGACACTGGCATTTAACTCGGTTCCCCCCACCCCGCACAACCCAAATGTTGGACAAGCCAAGCAAGTCTTTCCCACAGGCTCCTCCTTGCTTTGCATCCCCTCCATCCTTCCTTGTGAGGTGCACAGGCTCCTGCCCAATAGCCAGTGCTGTCTGCCATCCCACGTCTGCACAGCATACTAGGCTCAGCATAGAAGGCAGCACTGTCACCACCGTGGTGACAGCAGGCTCCAAGCCCTGCCAGGTAGCTTTGGCAACTTTCTAGTCTTCCTTGTCTTACTAATTAGGAGTCTATCTCGCTGACGTGGGCTACGAATCTCAGAGAACAGCTCAACTTTTATAACTGTGTCTAGCTGGCTACTAGAACCAGGCCCATTTAATAGCCATTTTAAAGAGGCCAAGTGCTTGTGGTCCATGTGGGAGCCCTCTCAGTACTACAGGGACCAGCAGAAATGTCGATGGTGACAGAGAGTGACATCTAAGTGGCTCTTCAGTTCAAACTCTAATCTTGCAGACTCTTCAGCTCACGGGTCTGGCTCTGGCTCTCCCACCCCCTCTTCTGTCTCCCTTCTGTGACTCAAGGACATGAGTCCAGGGTTCAGGAAGCTTTTTTTTTTCCTTGACTAAATATTTGTGAACACTGGGGCTGACGGTGGAGGTCCCCTCCCGTTTCTTGCCGCTCTCCATAAATAGTATACAGTCATCAGAGTTTAAGCCACCCCAAGATGAAATAATTGCTTAACAATCATATAAGACAAAATGATTCAACGAATGACAATGGCGGCCCTGGGTATAAGGAACAGGTGCATTCAGTGTACCGTAGTGTAATGTGTTAATGCAGGATTGACAGCACAATAATAGGAGTGAGGAGAGGCTCAGCCTATAATTCCAAACCAAATTTGAGGCTGTCCCCAGAACTCAAATCCTAGCAGGCTGTAAAATTAGAGGTAACACTGATCAGGGTTCAAGACGCTTCATTAGCAGGTTGGCAGAGTGTTTCAGGAGCAAATTTGTCTGTTGAAGGAACTAATTTTGTGCCATCTTTGGGTTTTTTTTTTATTTAAACATTTTATTTTATTGAGTGTGCAGGTATAATCTTCCCTGGAGAGGAACATAGGAGTTTTAAGATCTGATCGTTGTAGCCTCTGGGGCATGGAAGGGACATGGGGTCAGTGACTGGGTGGCCAGAATTGAGTAGTAGTCTGGGTGTATCAAGGGGTGAGACAAAAAGCAGAGGTAGCGGAGCTCGTTTGTCTGTTTCTTTGTTTGTTGTGTGACATGGGTTCACTCTGTAGCACTAGCTAGCCCAAAACTCACTTTGTGGCCCACGCTGGCCTCGAACTTACTGAGAATTGTCTGCCTCTGCCTCTCCAAGTGTTAAGATTAAGGGCACAGGTCACCGTGTCTAGTGATAGTGATGAATATTACTTCAGTCAGTCCTGTTGTCTTAAAGATTAATTACTTTATATGTATGATTTTTTTTTGCATGAAGTATGCACGCATGCCTGTGGGATCCCCTCTAACTGGAGTTACAGTTGTAAACTACCATGTGGGTGTTAGGAATTGAATCCGGGGCCTCTGCAGGAGCAACAAGTGTTCCTAATTGCAGAGCTGTCTTCCCAGACCCAGGCAGAGTTAGGTTTAACAGTTGGTCTTAACTCCGGGGCTGGCTCTTTATGTTGCTTCCACGTTGTCAGAAGGGGTTTGGTCGAGGATGTAATTAAGGGTAAGTGCAGCAGGGATCCTCCTAGGGCTGGGCATGCTGAACGTCTAAGCAAACATTGTACATAGTCCCTGCCTCATACGGGCATCCCCGTTATGTTGAGGGTACTTGAGATTGGTTTTACTCGATTATGGTTAGGGACAATAAGGAGATGACAGACAAGAAGGAGGGACAGAGCCTTAGACAGTGGAAGCATGTCATGGTACCCAGGGCCACAGAGGCCAGTCAGGAATTGAGGACAAAGCATGCAGAGGACTCTGGATTACAGCTACGGGGGGGGGGGGGGAGGGGGCAGGTGAGGCAAGGCAAGCAGGGTCAGGGCTGGCTGGTATGAATAATTCAGCAGGCTATGGGTGCCAGTGGAGTCCTTGTCAGAGGTGCTGGAGTCCTGTAGCAGTAGTGCCTGATAAAGGGTCCCTATGCATGTGAAGTGGGGTTGGTTCATTTTCTCTGACAATTGGCTTTCCCTAGGAGGACAGTCTCTCCAGGGTCAACGAGGCCCTAAGGGGTCAACGAGGCCCTAAGATAACAAAGTACCAAACATGCAGAGTGAAGCCAGCCATGAGTACGAGCTCACAGCATGTGCTTACAGCTTCTGTCTGGAATCACTGATCAAAAGGGGGCATGCAAATAGCACATATACACTAGACCACAGACGTGGGACATGCCCTTCACCTCCCCGGTGCTGATGGACGTTCTCCCACATCCCCTTTGCTATGTCCTGAGGGGTCGGGAAGCAAGACCTTCACATTCCTTCATCAGTTACACTCACCTCCAGTGATCAGTGCCAGTCATGTCACCGGTACTAACAATGCACAGGCATCCTAAGGGGACACACAAAACTCTGCCCTCTGCCCTCTGTCTAGAACAGTTCGTAAGGCCTTGGCCATGTTGCCTTGAGTTTCTAGGTTATTTTTCTAGGGGAAAGAGAGATGGGGTGGGAGAGAGAGGAGGTGGAGGAGAGAGAAAGAGAGAAGATCCCAACTCTAAGAACTTCTTTGATGAAGGTGGATTGGACCTGCAACCCACATGGACAGCCGGTGACAGTCATGCTACCAGGTCCCATCAGGTCTTCTTTACCAATCCTGCTGAGCGGAGATGCTGAGCAGATGGCATTGGTCATAATAAGGCCACATAAGAGGAAGCCAGAACTTCACATGTATTATCTTGTTTAATGTGTATAATCTCAGGATAGTCAATGTCAGCATCATTTTATGGCTGGAGAAACAGAGGTTTAGACATGTAAAGCCAGGTATCCCACACTGCTATGGTCACATAAGTTATAAGTTAACTGATCCTGGGTTTTGGCCCCACAGCCTCATCCCTAATTGCTACATTCCATTGTCTTGCTCTACCTGAGGCAGGATCTTCCGAGATTGGCCTGGGCTTGAGGAAGCAGGAGAGCTTACCCCAGAGAGGGAGTCAAACTCCAAAGGAGAGTCATCAGCTCAGAAGGAGAAGGCACTGGATTGCTTTTCTTCCAACAAAGTTTTTGTGCCCACTACATGTCTGGTGTGGCTTTAGGCTCTGGAGGCAGCAATAAATAGGACAAAGTCCTTGTATTCGGAAAACATTTGGCCAGAGACAGGAACAGATGAGAGAAAGAGAGATGAAGAAGTCCAAAAGCCTTAGGGTATTAGCTACTTACACTCCTTCTTTCTGACAAACTTCATGGTAGAAGAAACTTAAAGGAGGGTTTCTTTTGGCTTACAGTTTGAAAGGGGACAGTCCATCATAGTGGAGAAGACAAGGAGGAGTTCATAGCAGTGCTACTGGGAGTTGGTATGCATATATTCATCATATACATACACATCATATGCATATGCATACACGCATACACGCTCGCGTGCGCGTGCACACACACACACACACACACACACATATGCAGCGTGACTGGGCTGACATAGAGGAATGCTGATCTCCTCCTCCTCCTCTTCCTCCTCCTCCTTCTTCTCCTCCTCCTCCTGCTCCTCCTTTATTTGTTACTCCTCTGGGAGTAGGGGAGCCCATAGAATGACATCACCACATCCAGAGCTGGCACTCCACCTTGTTTAACCCTTTCTGAAACCATCCCCACAGACTCACCCAGAAGTGTGCCTAACCATCCCTATTAGGTGATACAGAATTCACTCAAGTTGACCATGGCAACTAAGCAACACACTTAGGAAGTGGGAACTGACAAGCTAGGGGACCTCCTGTGTAGCAAGGCCTTGCCAGGTGGCCATCTCTGATCACCAGAGCAGCTGTGAGCCCTTCTTCAGAGATTGCCCTTGGTGTCTGGGTCAGCTGGGAATTTTCATCTTTGTTCAAGTCTTCGATGAGTACTGAAAATGAAAGGGGTAATTATTTTGGGGTAGTTGGGAGGATTGCTTCTGGAGATGATGGGAAGTCTGAGGCATAAAGGAAGGATGAGAGGTCAACCCAAATTAATGGCAACTGGAAGCAGTTACCATCCTCAGGCCAGAGAGGCTGAGTGAGGATGAGGAGTTCTGGATTCCCTGAGCCCAGGTATCCCTGTGTGAGCCCTGACTTGAGCCAGCAGACACTGGCTGAGGGCAGGATCATTATCTGGGACAACAGGCAGAAATGGAAACATTCTAGCTTTCTTCCTTTGCCCTTTAATTCTTATGCAACACCTTCAGATGGCAGACATAACCTAGACTGAATCCAGCTGCCACAGGAGGCTTTGGGAATGCATTCTGCGGAAGTCAGTCAGTCACCTTACCCTTACTGAGTAGCAGGGCAGGAAGCGGGAGGGGTGACTCTTCATGAGGGCTGAGGCTCCCTCATCTTACAGAAATGCCTCAAGGGTAGCAAAGCTCCTGGTAGGTCAAGGGTTTTCCCGAGTGAAAAGTCATCTTCCCAACATGAAAAACAGAGTCCAGATGCCATAGGAGTGATCGGAACCTACTGGCCTTTAAAATTGCAGGGTGGCCATCCACAGCCCATATCTATCCCATTTGTTGTTGTAATGCCTCTCATTCATAATGCCAACTGACTTTGTGTGCCACTTGACACAGGAGCCCTTTGAGAGTCATGTGCCTGGACAGTAAATTAAGTGGCTACAACCATACCAGAGTACCCTAGAAGACACAGACCAGAGACCATTCGGGGCTTCTCTGCTTAACTGAAACTTCTTGAAAGCCCCTTACCCAGACTCTCACCAGTGTTAACCACCAGCCCATTACCTGCTTTATTCTGGCCCACTCTTTAATGTCAGTTCTGGTTTTGTTGTTTATTTGATTGTTTGAGACAAGATTTCAGGTAGCCCAGGCTGATCTTGAACACTTTATGTAGCCTATGGCTTTGAACTGATTTTCCTTCCTCCATCCCCAAGTGTTGGGATTCCAGGCATGTCACCATTCCTGCTTGGGTGGACCTATTCCTATTAGATGCAAAACTCAACATGTGTGGCCACCTGCTTTTTAGAAAGAACATTTTCAGCTACTTTCAAAACCAATTGCAGCAGGGTGTGGTGGTGCACACCTTTAACCTCAGCCCCCAGGAGGCAAGAGGCAGTCGGGATCTCTGAGTTGGAGGCCAGCCTGGTTTGCGTAGTGAGTTCCAGGATAGCTCAGCTACATAGGGAGACCTTGTCTCAGAACACAAAAACAAAAAGTAAAACAGTTGCCACCGCCTAGAAGTAGCGTTTGACACATTGTATTTTGTGAGGGAACGTTGAAAGGCGTTTGTTTCCTTCTTTCTGAGAGGGAGGCTAAGGAGATTTTGATGATTACAGCTCCCATCCACCACCAGCGCTTGGGTCTCAGAGATAATTGCATTGCTGCTGCAGATGTGGGCTGAATCATGCAGCTCAGTTCTCCAGTGTATGTGCCTCTCTGTCCTCTCCCAACAGTGTGGGACGATGTAGTGAAGGATGTCTGGGAAACAGTCCTGTTCCTGTTTAAAATGGCCATGTGTGTGTTTGGTAGATGGCCTCACCTTTTTAGCATCCTGTAACCTGAGGAATTAGAACTTGATTGTCCCACAGTTGTTTCCTGCTTCTGTTTTTGCTTAGGTCTTTTTATTTTCTTTAAATTTTTTTTTTACATGTTTGCTCTTTGATAATGTCATAATGTACAATGTCTATCCTGGTTACTAAAATACTAATAACTCGTCCCACTAGCCTCCCTCCTACCTCTGTTAGCCGCCTACAAGTCCCTCCCCACACTCATGACTTTGTTACTTTTGTCATTGTTGTTGTTTAAGATCCATCTAGTTTAACCAGGATCGTCTGTGTGACCACAGGTTTGGCACTGGATATCCTCTGGAGCCCGGTGGGGTCCTTAGTGGGTACACAGCCAATGTCAATGACTACCTTCTGCCCAGAATCCATCAGTAAGCAGTAGTTCAGCTTGGAGGGATGGATCCACTAAGCTCCTCTCCTCCCTGATGCATGATTGGCAGGCCCAGTCTTTGGTAAGCCCACTGCAGGCACCATAGCTGCTGTGGGTTCCGGACTGAGTTGACTGGGCCAGTCCAGAAGATAATATTTCACTGCTTCTATGGTTCTTCTTGGAAGGTTAAATTTTGTCTTTGGTACTTAATGAATCACTAGGGTACAACCAGTTTATCACCTGTCTCTTTTGTGTCAGAGCTAGGACTTAGAAATACAAGAGTGGCTTAGGTGCTAGCCCTGCTTTGGGGTACTCCCAGGCTGGTGACAGATCAGATACATTGTGATTGGAGTTTTAGGGCAAAATCCCTGGCTCTGAGAGTCCCAGTGGACTAGGCTCAGCCATCTATCCCAATGTACCAGGGAGACGAGCATCAGTGAGCAGTAGGCAAAGGAGATTTGACCAAGATGTTCGCATTGGAAAGGGCATATAAAGGGTCTCCAGGGACAAGGGCTTTGGGATTTCCTAGGAAAGTAGAGCAAAGGAGCAGACTGGGGTGCGCACAGTAGGTCTGCCTGCTACCTCTAGTTCTGCCAAGGCTTTGTGGGGAGCTGTGATTTTTTTTTCTGCTTTAGGGAGCAGTGTCTGGTCCATCTTTTGGGCGTGGTCTCATCCTGAGGAGATCTGTTGTGTGAGGCTTGGTGTTGCATGGGGAGTACATTTGATGCCTGGTCATAAAGATGTCTTTCTATCAGTCTAGTTATTCCAGAGATCACAGTGGCCAAGTGAATCAGGAGCAAAGGAGTTATGTAGCTCACTCAGTCCATGGCCTCGCATGGGTGAAGCCCTGTCAACCCACAGCACTGCATGAAAGACAGACAAGGCAAAACCAAAATGCTCGGGTATTGTGGCACATGCCTCCAATCCCAGCTCTCAGGAAGTAGAGACAGGAGGAACAGAAGGTTCATGACCATCGTCAGCCACATCTCGAGGCTGGCTGGAGGCTATGGGAGGTCCTGACCAAAAAAAAAAAAAAAAAGAGGCAAAACTAGAGGCAGTGAGGGTCTAACAACGTTAGTTAGCTCCTATTCTGGGTATCTTCTTTCAACATCACAATAAATATATTGAAGATCCTTCCAGAGGGTACATGCTTCTACCTTGTGGACTTAGTTAAGTTCCTTCTATCTGCATGTCTGGCTTTTTATTCATCATTTGGAGGTATTTTCCTACCTGCCTGTCTTATGGTACCATCGGCTATGAGTAGATTCTGAGACAGGAAGATTATGCTGAAGCTTGACTGGAAGCCGGTATTGTCTATGTGCAAAACTTGTCTCCTTCCTTCCTTCCTTCCTTCCTTCCTTCCTTCCTTCCTTCCTTTTCCTTCTTTCCTTCCTTTTTCTTCCTTCCTTCCTTCCTTCCTTCCTTCCTTCCTTTCTCCCTTCTCTTTTCTTTCTGTCTGCCTTTCGTTCTTCCTTCTTTTCTTTCTTTTTTTCCCACAAAAGAGGTGGAGGTACCTGAGCAGGTTCCCAGTGCTTGCTTCTCTCCATTGTTCTGTTGTCAGAGAGCAGGCTGGTGTCATCCTATTTGCCCTCCAGCCTCCGGAGTCTGTCTGTCCATGGTGTCTTCTTTGTAATCATTGCAGTGAAAGAGCAAGGATGCTTTGAAAAGGAGGGGCCAGTCACCAGTCACCATTGTCCCGTCCCCATCCCCCCATCGCTTCTGAGCTCTGTCCTATACATTCTCCCCTTATCTTTGGTTCTTTGGTGAGTTCAGGGAATGTACTCTCCGGTCAGCAGATCCTGGGTTCTGCTCCAGGTTGGCCAGGAGTGAAGAACCCATGTGAGGAGCTGGGAAGAGACCAGGACCCAGGCCTAACAGGGAAGCCCTCTTTTCTCTCTGTACTTTGCAGTGATGTGTGGTGTGTGAGCTTCCGGGCTGACTCACAGCCTTCGCTGCAGCAATCTCACTGACTTGGCGCGTCAGGTAAACTGATGCAAAGAAGTGTAAAAAAAGCATGAGAGTGCGACCCAGACACGGGGCCTCCTGCAGCCTCGGCACAGCTCCTTCTGGGAGTTCTGAGCATCTAGTGTCTCCCAACGAGTCCATACTGAGCTGATCTGCAGAACGTCAAGTAGAGGCTCCCACGTGCCAGTTATCTGTAATCGTGGGCATTCTGGCCCTCTTCAGATGTCACCCTCATCCCCTCTCCCTGCACCCTCTCAGGAGCTACCGCACCTGTCTTCCATTTACCTGCAGACATCCAACCTGTAGCAGCAAGGCTCTCAAGCTGTGTTAGCCAGGTTAGTTTGGAGGATATAGAGATGGCTGGATCTGCCAGCCTTCCTGCCTGCCAGCCTGGGCCTGGCCGGTCCAGCTGAGAAGGTAATAATCCTGTGTGTTGACTGATGTGGTGTATGAGTGTTGAAGTCATCTAGTCCCCAGTGGGGCAGACAACTGATCTCTCTCTGCTGTTGGGTCTCCAGGTGCCTTTCCCAGCATCCTCCCTCCACTGCTGCTCTGACTCCTATTGTCAAACACTGCAGGTGTCCCGCAGGCAGTGTTTATGCAATCAGCAAGCCAGGCAGTGAGACATCAGGCAGATGTTGTGGATGCCTTCCGTAGAAAGCCCTTGTTACCCTTGAGTGCAGTTGTCTTGGCAGGTTTTGCGGATCAAGCCAGGGAGGTGAGTCAACCACAGGTGTACTAGGCTTGCACCAGGCTGACCTGTGAGCCTCCTGGCTGGGCTGTGCCTGCGCACAATACACATACACAAGGCCAAGCCACCGATGTCAGGCTTCCAGGGCATCGCGCCTTCTCTCTCCACCCCTCCCAGTGAATTGTCTAATACATTGGCTATAGGACTATACTATATACTTCCTTGGCTCTCATCTGAGGTACCCAGGAATGACATAGTAATTGGCTACATTCTCTCACTTAGGAGGACATCTAAGCTGTCCCCTTGTAAGCATTCAAGTCTCGGGACCTGTTTATCCAGTTAGAGGACACAGAGGATCTGGCCCTGTTGGGAAAAAAAGTGCAAGCGTGACCTTGAGATGGGGGCTTTCTGCAGTGACTGCAGCACAGGTCCTTCTCAGTTTTCCTAAGCACTGATCTCTCCACACGGAGCTAAGTGGAGGGTTTGATCCATAGTGATACAACAAGAGCACGTTGGTTCTGCACCAGTAAGCTCTTCCAAGTCAGCTGACTTCATCCAGGTGGCCAAGGACAGGAAAGAATGGTCAGTTCCGGTGAATGGTCAGAGAAGCTCCTTCCTGCAGCCAAAGGCCTGAGGACAAGGGGGTCTCCTCACTGTCTGGCTATTTAGGGGCTGTTTCTGCTTCACTGGGAAAGCTAGTTTGGAAGAGGTAGTGGACATGAAGTCCACTTGATGAGTTTATAGGGGCAGAATAGATGCCCGAGGTCCAGGCCAATAATGAACAGGTGTGGAGAGCATCTCTATTCCAGAAATCAGGTTGTGTGGTTTGTGTTGAGATCCTCACCTGGTCTTAAGGAAACACTCTGGTTCTTCTCATTTTATACACTACCATGTAAGGCCAAGGCGTATCACCTAACTAGCTCAAGGTGACACAGAGTCAAAGGGAAAGGTTCTGTCAAACCCTCATCTCCACGTCCATAACGTCCTGATAAATTCGCTTACTTTCTTCTTTTTCTCACAAAATCTAATTTTGGTTTTGCTCAGAGAAGCTAATGGAATCTGTAAGCCAGGGTTCTCTAGAGTAACAGAACTTATAGAGTGAGTATCTATCTATCTATCTATCTATCTATCTATCTATCTATCTATCTATCTCTATATAGCTATATCTAAAGGGGATTTAATAGAATGACTTACACACTGTGGCCCAGAGAATCCAAAACTGGGTGCTAATGAATGGAAGGTCCAAGACTCTAGTAGTTGTTCAGTCTTTGAGGCCGATGTCTCAGCTGACCTTCAGCATATACTGGACTCCTGAAGAAGCAGGCTCTGATGCCAGTGAAGGAATGGACTTGCTAAAGAGGAGAAAGCAAGCAGGCAAAGAGCAAAGCTTCCTTCTTCCGAGTTCTTTATATAGACTTCTGACAGAAGGCCTGGCCCAGATTAAAGGTGGATCTTCCTACTTGAAATCAAGCAAAACTCTCACAGGTGTGCCCTTCCATTTTGGAGCTGTAGTCCGCGCGTAGTCAAGTTGGCAACCAAGAACAGCCATCACAGGATCCCTGCAACCCATCTGAAAAATAGCTTTGACTGAGGAAAAAAAAAACTCTTCCTCAGTTCCCTTCCTTGTTATTGTCTGCTTTCAAGGGTTGTTTGTCACACAAGCCAAGCACTGTAAACATACATCGTCCAGAAGGAAGCCTGCTTGTGAACTGGAGCACAGACAGGGCATAGTACCTCTGTCACAGTGGAGGAAACCCTTTCTTCAGGTTCTGGTTTCTCAAATGTCCCCAGATACTCTCACGCCAGCCTTCCCCTGGAGTGGGGACCATCCTGAAGGATGAATAGAGGAGGGATAGAGAATGGTGGGTACCATTGGTTCTCCATAGTCCGTTCGTCCAGTTCTTACTTCAATAGACACTGGGTACATTCACCACAACATAAAGAACCTATAATACAGAAAGTCCTAAGCCATGTTGTCTGCCCCATAGAAAGCTTGCCAAGACGGCCAGAAAGGTGTACGTATGTAGATGGGACAAGAGCTGAACTGATAATGAAGCAGAACAAGTGGTGTCTGAGCTGAACCTCCAAGACCCAGGAGACCCAGGTTAGAAAGGCCAGAAGGAGCAGGCACATGGAGGAAAGAGACGATAAAGGCAAGAAGATCTAGCGAGGCTGGATGGATTCCAAAGCATAGCCCAAACTGCTGGATTTCAATACCGTGTAAGTGAAAATGCTGGGAGACAAACAGGAAGGATGGGCTGGGTTAAACTTCCAGAGCCTTGGGTGACGGAATCAGAGATCCAGCCTCCTGTAACTCCCAGTGTCTGCCCTCGGAGATGACAGAGCCCAGTTCTGAGTATTTTATCACTGATAGAAAGTGACAGAGTGTGGGCCAGGAAGATGGCTCAATAGGCAAAGCACTTGCTGCATTCGAGAGGGCGTGAGTTTTCATCTTAAGAACTTAGTGTGAAGCTGATGTTCCAGTGTGAACATCAACAATCCCCTCATTCCTCCTGAAGGTGGACATGTGGGTAGGGAAATCCCTAGAAGCCTGAGGGCCAGCTAGCCTGCTGTTTGTGGTGGGTGTAAGACTTCATCTCAAACAAGGTAGACAGTGAGGACTGACCCTTGAGTCTATCCCCTGACTTCCACACGTGTCATGACATGAACATGTGCTCGCAAGTGTGTGCCCACACACAGATGCCAACATTTATAAACAATATCCCCCTTTATTAAAAACAAAACAAAACAAAATAAAGGCTGCCTGCCAGGTGTGACAATGCGTGCCTGTAATCCCAGTGCTCAGGAGGCTGAGACAAGAGAATTTCCACAAGTTCAAGGTCAGCTTTTGAGACCCTGTCTCAAAAATAGACAAACCAAAAAACAACAACACAAAGTTGGGTCATAGCGAAGATCAGTATCTCTTGTAACTCATGACTCCAGAGAAAAAGAGGGAAATTTGGTCCCATGTCTGCTCACAGGAGAGCATCTCTCATCAGGCACTTGAAATCTCAAGAAACCCAGTTTAGAAAAGGCTGCTTAAGGCAGACTCCAGGGATCATCATCATTTCAATAATGAAGCTGGCTCCCAAAGCGGTGGAAGGATTTTGGAAGCTCTGGCTAAAAGGCCCATATGGGGAAGCAGCCAGTCAGCCACCAACCTTTATAAAGCACCAAGGTAGGTGGACCACCAGACCCTCGGCCTGAGGTTTACAGCCCTCAAGAACAGCTGGAAATGACTTGCTTCTGCCAAAAAAATAAATAAATAAATTCTGCATTATCATTTGAAAGGCTCCTCACATAAATACTAAAGAATCAGGAAAGCGGGTGCCTCGTGTTACTCCCGGAATCTAAGAAATGGTATCTTTCAGTTATCGGATTTTATTTCTTTGCAGCATTACATTTTATACATATTTATTCATGCAGAACAGAAGCACAGAGTTATTGAGGCTGCCATGGGAGCGGAAGGAAAAGCTGTTATACATAAGAATGCACTGCATTTACGTCCTCACGCTTCCAACAATTGAACTATATGCAACTGCTTTTTTTTTTAATAATAATAAAAAAACCTCTCTGGTTTGCATTTAATTTGCTGGGTTTTTTTTCTTACACCTGAATTTTCATATGATGACTTCTATATGATGGTAGAAAGCATGAAAGGGCTGTAGGATCCAGATCCCTGAAGATAGGGGGGAGCGTTGGGGGAGGCAAGAGGCCTTTGATGCAGAGGGATTGGGAATCCACAGCCAGTTTAGAACTCTTTCTTCCCTAACAGCCACGGTTAACAGAACTGCAAGCTTTCGTCTTGTGATTTAATAACTCACTCCCGCTATGCGGAGACCCGGCATATTATAGCGCTGGATATTGCTTTTCAGGTTTTTGAGTGTCAATGATAAATTTCCATGTTCTAATAAAATACATTTTCATAGTAATTGAAATAATAATTTCCCAAGTACTTAAAAAAGGGGAGTGGTGGACTTTTGCCCTCTTTCCCTCTGCCCTCTCCTGACCTTATTTATTTGTATTGCTGAATGCTCTCCACTCCCCGGCTGCACCATGTGCTTCTCCACACTCCTTCCCGTTCACAACCACAGGATGGCTCCAAGCACATAGCTGGCTGAGGGGATAGAGAGAGCAAGACCTGCAATCCTTGCAAAAATCTTCATTTTTTTAGACCCGTGTGGGCAGTTGTGGTGACCAGACACCGTGGAGAAGAGAAAGCTACATTGGAACACTAAGGGGTGGAATCGTGGCTCTCATACTAGGCGAGCCCTTTGTCTCTCCCTGAGGCAGACCTTTCCCACTTCACACATGCCTTCCTCAAGCATCACCAACCCCACATACGAACGTGAACATCATCAGGAGCTGCAGCCATTTCTCACATATAAAAGAGAGGCCCGAGTGATGTGGGCCTCGACAGTGCTAAGAGCAGTGTACTTAATCTGTGCTGCTGTGAGCTGGGTTATTTTAACGCTGTCTTCGTGAACTTAACTTGAACTGAAAAAATGTAAAGTTGTCTCCCAAGACATCATTTCCTTCATGGCTGACAGTGAAGAGAAAGAAGGAAAAAAAAAGTCACTTAAGACTGATGGCTTTAAGGTGAACAATGGAAATACAGCCAGCTTCAGGAGACTCCTGGTTCTTTCTCTGTGTGCCCTCACCAGGAACAAGGGATTTTTAAAGGGGAATTTGCTCAGTTTAAGCTGCTGTTCAACTTTACCAACAGCAAGACTTTCTTTTGTGTCTAATTTTCCCTAATCTAGAAACAAACTCACAAACAAACTTGGAAGTTGGGAACTGAGGCTTAGAAACAATCTCAGGAAGGACACCAAAGAAGGTGTAGAGGAAAATGCCAACAAGGGCAATGCTTTCATTGCAGTGTAGTCTTCTGTTTCTTGTGGCTAAAGCAAAATGCCCACAGCTGCTTAGGTTATAAAGAAAAGAGGTTTACTTAGCTCACAGTTCTGGAGGTTCAAGGGCCTGGTACCAACTTCTGCTTAGTTGTGATGCCGGCATTGCTGTGGTGGCCTCACAATGGCAAGATGGTGCATGTTGGAATCACATGGGATAAGGAGCCACAGACTGGGGAAGGACCAGATTTACTCGTATGTGTGTGTGTGTGTGTGTCTGTGAGTATGCATGTGTGTGTATGTATCTAAGTGTGTGTGAGTGGGCATGTGTATGAATGTGCGTATGTGTGCTCACAAGCATGTGTGTGTGAGTATATGTGTGAAGTGTACGTACATGTGCATGTATGTACACATGTGTATGTGTGTGAATGTGCATGTGTGTATCTGTGTATAAGTGTATGTGAGTGGGCGAGTGTATGAATGTGCATGAGTATATGTGCATGTGTGTGTACATATGTTTGTGTGTATACGTATGTTTGTGTGTGTGTATTGAGAATGGGCATGTTATCTTCAGGTGTTGGTTTAAATGAGTCTTCCTGACTGCCTAATCAGGCTAGCTGACCTGAGCCTCAGGTGATTGATTCTTCCATCTTCACCTTCCATCTGTCAGTAGGGGGGCTCCAGGAATACAAATATTGAAGCTACTTCAGCTTTTTTGGGAGGGAGCAGGGCGCTCTGGGGATCCAAACTCGGCCATCAGGTTTGCACAGAAAGCCTTTTCACCTACTGAACCATCTTCTCAGGCCCAGTCTTGCTCTTTTTACTAACAGCCCCCTCTCAAGAGAGTCACTCAGAGGTCAGCATTAATCGCTTCTGAGGGCAGTGTCCCCAGTGACCTCCCCACCTCCCACTAAGCTCTGCCACCTTTCACATCCACGCACTGAGAACACAGCCTCCAGCACACAAGCCCTTGGAAGACTGACCACAGCTAAACTACAGCGTGCAGTAATGGAAATAAACATTTTTTTCTTTCCTCATTTTTCTAGGCACAAAAACAAAAACAAAGAAACCACCTAAAAGACTTATCTGTTTTCTCTTTCTTTTGTCTACCTCTGTGTCAATGGCATGTCCTTGGAAGTAGGCTTCTGCACTCAGGCATGTTGGGGGCCGGGGGCTCAAATATGCCAGGTAGTGCTCTTGAAGTGAGTGATGTCCCCATCAGGACTGGAATACTGTCTTTTGACCTAGTTTGTCCCTTGTGTGATTTGGCAAGATAGCCAGGTATTAAATTTTGTTTATTTACTTTAATGTTTTCTATTTATTTATGTTATATGTATATGTGCTTTGTCTGCGTGTATGTCCACGTGTCTCATGCATGCATGGTGCCCTCAGAGGCCAGAAGAAGGTATCAGGTAGGCGATGACTGGAGTTACAGATAGTTGTGAGCTTCCATCTGGATGCCAGGGAATCAAACTTGGGTCCTCTGCGAAAGCAGGCAACGCTCCTAACACCAGCTATCCCTGCAGCTGCCCCAGACGCTGGATTTCAGTTGTCCCTTTGCCTGGCAGCCTATAGTGACAACACGTGGTCACTTCTGACTTTAAGTAGCGGAGATCTAAACTTAATCTTGTACTTTTGTAATAAGATTATTGTACAGACAGAGATCATGTGACTCTTTTAGCACATTCCAAATCTCTGAAGCCACAGTGATTTTACATTCATTCATTCATTCATTCTTGTCCTTATCGCTCACGGGTTTGAATACAAACGGTATTTCAAAGTATGACAGACATGGGGAAGGGAGGTGGTGGTGACAAACTGTGCTGTGAAATGTCCTCAGGACAGAATTGCTGTGAGGGAGAAAAATCAAGGACCGACTAGATCTTGACTTCCAGACCAAGGCCAGACTCCTGGCACTGCTTCCTGGCACCATGTATCTCGGCTCGTCCTGCCTCTCTGTTTCCCTCCACTCCACCCCAGGGCAATGGCGATATTTCAGTGGCTCCAAGGATCCTGCTTTGCATGGCCATGTCTGGGGTTGAGGGCAGCAATAAGAAGTCTGTTGTGTCATCCTCCAATTGAACAGAAAAGGCACCTGCAAAGGATCCTCTGCTCCTAAATCTTGAGTCTTTTTGGATCCTGAAGATTTTGAGATGAAGATTGTTCTCGAAGAAACTCCATCCCAGATAGAGACTCAGGGCCTTCTTTAGTTGGGAGAGAGGTAGATATTCAAACTTTAAGAGTTTAAGATCAGAGGCTAAGCTGCCCTTAACCAGAGTAAAGAATTACTCCGCCCCCGCGCTCACCCAAGCAGTCCTAATTATACGCGGTGGCGCAGTTAAAATAAAAGAGACTTGAAGTAGGAAGGAAACTCCTTGGGCAGAGGGAAGGCCTTGGCAGGAGGGGGAAGGGATAAGAGGGAGATATACATAGATCACGTATGTGTATGAACTTGTGAAAAAAATTAAACACAAAACAAACAAGATCAACAGTCGGTACAATTAAAAAAAATACAGACTCTGCTTTAAGACAGTTTTGGATTTATAGCAAAATTAAGTAAAAAACACAGAAAGTTCTTACATTACACCTCCAACCTCTCCCATCCCTCAACCCCACCACACAGAGCTCTCCACGGGCTCCACAAGAGCCTGGGTGTTAGATCCAATAAATCTGTAGAAGAATCACTATGGCCCCAAATCTGTCATTTCTGTCCTGGAAGTACACATTACGGATTTGGAATAATGCCCAATGACATCCATTCGTCACTATAGGAGCACAGAAAGAACCCCTGTGGCCATAAACATCCTCCTCTCCATCCTTCCTCTGCCCCTAAGCCCTGGCCAAAAACTGATCTGTTTTAAGGTCTCCATCATTTCATCTTACCCAGAATGCCACAGAGTTGGAATCAGACAGCAGCATAGCACCGTTTCATGTAGTAACAGTGCGCTCAAGGCTCCTCCACATCGCTTTATGGCTTCATCCATCGTTTAAGTGATGGAAAACATGTCATCAGATGAGTATACCGTACCGTGTTTGTCCATTCGCCCACACCTTGGCTCCTTGTGAGTCTTAGCAATTCTGAATAAACACAGGTGGACATAAGGTTTCAACTCTCTCAGGTAACTATCAAGGGGCACAGTTGTTGACTAAATAGTAAGAGTGTTTTGTTTTATTAGAGACTGCCAAACTGCCTCCCGAAGCGCCTGTACCATTTTGCATCCCCACCAGCCATGGCTAGCATCCCTCTTGTTCCATGTATCATGAGCATTAGGTGTTGCAAGAATTCTGGATCTGGACCACTCTAAAAGATGTAGTGGCCTTAGCTTGTAACGCTTTGATGGCATGCAATGGAGAACACCTTCCCCATGTGTATTTAGTACCTGAATATAATAGTGCCCCCTTATCCATGGCAAATACATTTCCAACCCCCACTGGATGCCTGGAACCACAGATGGTACCAAAGCCTATAGGTTTAATACCTGCTCTGTCTTTACCAAGCACTTATTAGGCATTGTGACTGTAACTTCTGCAGTCTTAAGTGCAGCAATGAAACTGTCTTGAATTATTTTCTTCTTCACAATCTCGTGGATAGATCCATTCTTACTGTACATCTTAGCAAGCTCCCAGTGCATGATTTTTTTTTTCTGAAGCCAAAAACTTTTACCTTGTCACCTAAATGACAACTTTATGGATGCTCTTTGGCATATCCAAGTTGCTGGTATTACTCTCCTTGTGCTTTGGGACTGAGCTGAAGTAAAGGGAGGGTGACTCACACACAAGTACTGTAGTAGTTATACAGAAGGTCTGAAACCCACACTGGCTAACAAGCGACCAATGGACTGGAAGCATGTACAGACCTTGTACGTGGGACGAAGGAGTGGGTCCTACCCCAGCAGGACGGAATAGAGGGCATTACAGTTCACCAGTCTGACTCCAGGTGGCATCGAACTTAAAACTTGTGAGCTGCTTCCTTCTGGGAATTTCCCGTTTGATATTGGTAGACAATGGCCGATTTGGGATAACTGAAACTTTGAAAACTGCCAGTTTAGGAGAGAGGGTTAGTGACTGTCTTCTTTGGTGACAGTGTCCTCAAAGCTTCGGCCTTGCTTTTCTTCTGGCACTGGAACTTGAACCCAAGGCATCTAAGCAAGCATTCTGGCACTGAATCAGCCTTCTGTCCCTGGCCCATTCCTTTGTTTGCACTGCTTGAGTGTTCTTTTATAGCATATATCCCCATCCGTTATCAACCCCATCTTTTCCAGCCTGTCTCTTCCCTCGTGACTCCATCTGCCCGTGCCCAGTAGGCCTGCTGGATAAATGAAAAGAAGTCAGGGTAGTCTAATAATGACTATTCAGGGTATGGACCTGTGGGGAGAATGTGTGGGTGAGTGACCACCATATGCTATAAACTACTCCTTAAACACCTCCAGTAGGCAAGGCGCCAAGTCCTGGGGACACTCCTGAAAAAAAAATAGCATAAGTCCCTAACTTTGCAAAGCACACTTTTCTAGTTGGAGGCCATCTATTAAGAGATGCATGTTTAAAATAGCTGTAGGTAAATGCTATGATATCAAGATGTGAGCCCAGCACAAGACTAGAACAAGAAAATTAGAGACGCTGACACCAGGGATGCTGAATCTGTGCAAAGCTCTGGAGACTTGACTGGACTGGGACAGCAGGAGAATGAAGAACAGACCAACAGATGGTCACAAACAAGCTGGGCTCTCTCGTGGAGAAGCCACAGCATGGCAGCAGCTCGGCCTGTTAGAATATACAGTTGAACAGAGAGGTTGTGTTATTGCATACAGCTGAGCAAGGGGGAGGGGTTGGTACATACAAGGAGACAGGCTTTGCTAATCTAGGTACACACAGTCTCCAGAGGGGAGCACTCTCAGGATCTACATATCCACTATGGTGGGCATTTTCTACACATACTATCAGTGTTTACCCACAGGCTGGAGAAAGGCTTTTCCATCCCTTTAAGCCTCACCCTAAGGAGAAGTTTTGGGTGAGAATGGCCCCCATAGGCTCATGTATTTGAATGCTTTGTCTCCATTGGCTAACCTGTTTGAAAAGGATTAAAAGATATGGCCTTAAAGAGGTTTCAAAAATCCACACCAGGCTCTTTGTCTCTCTGTCTCTGTGTTTCTCTCTTTCTTCTCGGTCTGTTACCTGTGTATCAGGATATAAGGCTCTCAGCTATGCTCCAGAATCAGGCTTGTCTGCTCCACTCCGTGATCACCACAGACTTATAAAACGTAGGTAAGCCCTGAGTTAAATGCTTCCTTATAAGAGTTGCCTTGGTCATGGTGTTTCTTCACAGCCATAGCACAGTAACTGAGACAGGGTCCTTGTCACTCCCGTGCCCAGACCAATAGCACACACTAACTCAGGACTTCATTCAGAGCTTCCCCTAAGAAGACTTTCCCAGTTTAACAATGATGGCTGGGTAGGGTTCATCAAGAAAGAGGTATTTAATGTAAGCAACGAGGTTAAAGGAAACCCAAAGGCAGAGAAATTAGAGGGATAGTATCAGGAGAATGGCTGGTGTATTGGTCTCAGGAGGCTGATATGATTACAGAAGGAGAAAGAAGGAGGCGACATGGAAGACCGATCCTTGCTGGTCCTATACATTCCCAGTCCTTGTGTGTCTGTGGCTTCTGCTTGGAGAAAATGGGGGAGTCACGGGAGAGGATTTGAACTGAGGAGTTACATAATTCCACTTAGCTTTTGACAACAATTCTCCCATGTTGAAGGCTGGCCCACGTGGGAACAGAGAAGGCCAATATAGCAAGCCGGGAAGGAAGTGACAGAGCAAGGAAGTAGTATCAGTTAGATACAACTGGATCCACTCATGCTCAGTGGGATTTCGGCTGGGCTAGAGGAGCACTGAGATCAAGAAGAATCAGACACAGCACCAAGGTGCTCCACCTGACCTCCAGAAGGATGACCTGTGTTAGGGAGATCCGAGGGACTGAGACAGGCACTGCACAGATGAGAAGTCGCACTTGAGACCCGCTCTGCTCACGCTGACAACAGGCATTTTCCTTGAGATGTCAGGTAGCCGGGCTTGGAGTCCAGGGTTGTCTGTACAAGATACAGCTGGTTGCTTTGGAGGAGAAAACGATTACAAATCCTGTTCCTCCTGGCCCAGCTTTTGCAGAGACTTCCAGGGGAGGTGTAGAGACTTTGGGAAATCAACCCATAAAGCAGCCACACCCAGCAGAGAGCAGTTCTTTCCAGACTCTCTTGAGGTTTAAGGCAGGCAAAGCCATCCAAGTTGCCAAAAAACACATTCAAGAGGATCAGATAGAGGACGGCACCCTGCCCCCTTCTCTCCTTTTCCCCGCCCCCTGCTCCAGCCATGACTGCTCAATACTAAAAAGACAAGAGAAGGAGGAAATACCGATGTGTTTCCTTTCCCTAGTGGCAAAGAAATAGACACTTTGGAGTTTTAGATCATCACAACCAGTCTGTTTATCTCTGTAGGCAGGTAAAGAAGAGGGGGAAGTCTGAGGGGTGGGGGTCTCGGAGGCAGGGCTACCCACCCACCTCCTGAGCCAATCTGATGAATCCCTGCCCCTTAGGCCAGGCAATGCTGGCCCAGGCCCTGCTGCCTGCGGTCTATGAGTGCAAAAATGTAGCCGTGTAAAGAGAAGTGATCTATGGCTGTGGCTCTGCTACTCATGAGCCCAGTATTAGGTGAATTCCTAACTTCAGTCGCCCGGGTCCCTGGTCTAACATACCAGCTGTGTCCTCACCCTGGAATACAGCCAACTGCCCAAGCGAGAGTTTTCACATTAAACGTCCCTGACTCTCTTGCTAAGTGGCAGATGGTGGATTTCATGCAATGACGTGAGCAAAGGCCCCTCTATTTCCAGCCTGGAGCAGCGAGGCTGTTTTCCTTGCACTCCAAGCTGCAACTCTGGGGTGGGAGTGGGAGGAGCCAGGGAAGCTTCTCGGGGCTGGACCAGGAGGGGAAGAACAATGAGTTGGCCTTTGTCCTAGGGTCCTAGGCAAGGAAAGGGGAACCAGGGCAGTTTGACAAGCCTGGGGTAGGTGTAAGGGACAAGACCTGCCATCCTCCACCTGAAAATCTAGTGCTTTAATAAGCCAAGGCTGATATTAGACCTGAGGGGACCTCAGAGAGATGGGCCAGAATGGCCAAGTGGGGGTTATTGATGGAATGTCTCTGCAGACTCTGATCTGAGAGAGAGAGAGAAAAACTGAGTTATGAAATAGGACCAGATTAATGAAAATGCATCCAGAACAGCCCATTCCATCTGCCTTGATTTCCACCCAGCACTTGGCACCTTCTGACCCAAATATGTTGATGGCGGGTGGCTTCTAATGTCCTACACCCAGCTTTCCCACCTCCAAAGACAGAAAAAAGATTTATCACGTAATAACCCTCAGGAATCTCAGCCCGTTTCTGGACCACTCTCTCGGGTTTCCTAAGGGAATTCTAGGCAGGGCAGGATGCAGGATAATATCAGGGGTTTGGACCCTTCTACCCGGGCTTCCTTAGAAATGTGACGGAGGCCTCTACTCTCTCCACTTCCTTCCTTGCTTTTCTTCCACCCAGCAGGCCGATTTCCTGCCATTTCTTGTCCCACCCACAAAGGAGTATACAAAGCTCTCTCTCCTCTCCCAGCTCCCTCTCCATTCGCTCCTCTGCCCTCATGAAGACAAACTCAAACATCATCTCTGGGAAGCTTTGCGTTTAAACTGTACACTGAGGACATTGGTTTCCTCCTTAGAAGCTTCATATTCCTTATGGAAAATATGCTGCTTATTAAAAAAAAAACTAAGAAAAAAAATCACCCATTATTTGGACAAATATTCTCCTAGTCTTGTTCCCCTTCCTGTTCATTATGTGTATTTTAATTGAAAGTAGACTGTATTTATCCCTTTCTGGGAAGAGGGCAGGCTAGGGGGCTTACTTCAGGCTATGTAGTTAAACACAAAAGAGGCTGGCTATCATAGTGGTTAGTTGTGGCTGAGTGCTGGTGTCTAGCTGAGTTTAAATGTGCAATCCAGAAACCTCTACAGTGGTTTTAGGTGTTTCTGTGTTTAGAATATGTGATTGTCACCAACCCTTTATAATATAATTTTTTTTCTTTCTGGCTGCATGGTGCAGTTCCTGCATTCAGTGATACCCACTTTCATCTTTACCATCCTAAGCATCTTCCTGGGTGCATAGACAGCCATCCCCTAGGGCAGCATAACACCCCCAAAACCAATGCCCAGAGAGAGGAACCCAAGATTTACAGTAGGAGACATGCTTATTTGCCCCACTGCTTGGAGAGAGGGATAGTAATTAGGTGTACTGATGTTCCTCTTTCTTTGGTCACTAAGTGGGGACCTTGAGACAAACGACTTTGTGGACTTGCTCAGGAAACAGCCTTTCCAAGTGAACTTTTAGTGGCCTGATTCAGGGAACTGAAGGCAGGTACCCTATTCAGTGACAGTCATCACCACGTCCTAGGCTCCCTAGGCGTCCTAACCAGCTAGGTGCCTCTGTTGCTCCTGCATAGAGACTTTTTACTCCCAGCCAGGACCACATGGTGGCTGGACTGCACTCCACCGTGTGCTGGGTTTTCAGGGCACCGCCACGTTTGCCCCTTTTGTCTGCAGGGTGTGTCCTTTTGCCCACCTGCTTGGTGGGGAGAGTTGCCTCTCCTGACATCTCCGCTTGCCCTGCAGCTGGCAGCTTCCCATCCGGGGCTTCTCCCAGCATTGCACCGGTGGGAGGAGGGGCGGAGACCACACTCTAAGTAAGCAGAGGAATCCCCTCCAGGTGGTTGTGAGGGGGGTCAGAAGGGGGCGGGGCCCGCCAGCCGCATCCTTTTAATTTTCCCTGGAGGCTCCTTCCTCTCAGCTTAGTGGTGGGGGTGGAGGCCCACCAATCTGTTCTGGGGACAGCGCATCTCTTCTCCCCACCTTGCCCCTGACGGCGCGGGTGTGTGTGGAGAGCCCAGGATCCTGGGTCCCTTGGCAACCAGACACCCCAGCCTTCCCTGTGAGTGGACCTGAGGTGATTCTCATCCCAGTCGCTTGCGCCTCTTGCCTGGCTGCCCTAAGCAAGTTGCTTTGTCATTTTGCAAAAACACCTTCCACCCTCCCCACCCCGCCCCTGTTTCAGAAATGGCATTGAGTCAGACCTGAGTCACAAGAGAATGTGGGCCCTGGCCCTCTCCTGAGGTTCTGCCCCAGCTGCGGCCAGCTCTCCACCCACAGCCCTGCAGCCGGCTGGACTCACAAGCTCCCTCCTGGCTACCTAGCCTGGATGGATAGGCTACCCTCAACCATCTTTCCTCTTCCCAGGGCCAGCTCTTTTCCTGACCCTCCTAACCTCCCACTCCTAGTGCTGTAAAAGCCTTTGAGTCTCTAAGTCCTGTGGGCCACAGTCTTTTTCTCTATCCCTTGTCCCCCAGGCACAACAAGCCACCTGCCTCTGGCTTTCCCAAAGAGAAGGCAGGTGTCCGTGGTCAGTGCAGGATCTCGATGCGCAGGAAAGGACACACAGTATCTCCAGGTAGATCACCAGTACCCATTGCCCCTCGGGGACTTGGGCCAGCCACTTCCTCCTCTGACTACCTTTCCTTCACCCCTTCCGCCCTTTCCCAGCTCGGTGTTAGAAGGTGCCACACGACTCTATTTTTAGTCCCAGCAGGCTGCCTGCTAGGAGCAGTCTCCATCTGCAGCTCAGAGCCCTTCACAAATGCTAATGAATGGGAATGCTTCCTCCCAGTGACAGAGCAGGGGGAGGTATTTCACCCTCCGGCACAATGTTGTAGTCTGGGGAAACTGAGGCATGGGGTTAGGGTTTGGAAATGTGATCCAGGTAACCCCCGCCCCCAGAAAACCTCAAGTTAACTACACCTTTTGGGGGTTCAGCCTTCTGCCTTTAGGCCCTGAGTTAAGTTCACAGGCCAGGCAATACATATCCTCCGAGACCAACCAAATTCCTAGGACAGACGAGCCCAGAAACGGATCATCGCCATCCCACCTGTGACCCCCGCTGGGGGGTTCAGAAATGTTTATGGCCTCCTTAGAATCCCACTGGGCTTCCTGGAGAAAATGACTCCCGAGTCCAGACTGTCGTTGAGAGGAAGAGTTTTAAGCAAGAGGCAGAGGGCACAAAAGGAGTTGCCGCTGCTGCAGCAAGTGTGCTTTGTGGGGCAAGGACAGCAGCCAGGTGGGCTGCCTCAGGCTAGCGGAAGTGGGCTTGGTAATCACGGTGGTGGCTGGAAGGAGGATGTTATTGGTAGGTTAGGAGGCTCTTGGCAATAGTGTAGGCAGAAAAGGATAAGTGTGCAGGCCAGGCATCCTGGAGAGGAGCCCTGGAGAAGACAAGTGTTTTTGAGAAGCATCTGACAGTCACATAGCTGGAGCTGGTGGTGGCACAGCCCCCTTCCCCCTGTGGCCTACTGTCAGACAGGCATTTCCCCAGGACCTCAGGCAGGCCTCACAGGGGTGGAAGGAATTGCCTTTCCTTTGAGCTGGATGCCTGGAGTTCCAGGGAGGTAGATGCCCCGCCTTCTAGCTCTGCCATGGCAACCAGAGAGGCCAGGCATATCTTGTGAGTTTCTGAATGCTTGTTGAATGAATGGTGGTTTGATCAGATGAGCATAAACAAAGGGATAGGAAATCCTCCCTGCACTGAGAGTGGAGGGGTGTGGGATGGTGGGGTGCCGAGGGGGATGGTGGGATCCTGAGTGGGATGGGGGGGTGGACCACGAGTTTGGGAAGGAAGCTAGCAGGGTACCCTGGCCAGCCTTCATGGCCTTTTCTGTGGATCTGGAAACACAGCTGCCGGGAATAACCTCACTAATTTCAGGGCCCCTACCTGCAAACCCCAAATTCAGAGCTGTTCTTCAAGTACTCAGCATAGATCCAGATCAGAAAGGGCTGTGCAGATGGCAGACTTGGGTGTCAGCTCCTTAAGATGCCCAGAGAGAACAACACAAGAACACATGGCACCTCCAAGCAACGGCAGTTCCGTTTCTGGGTATCAGGGGTGCTGGGTGATGACACTGTTTGTCTTTCCATTTACAATGTCCTGTCTGGAGATTTCAGGCCTTCTTGCCCTGTGGATAGTTTTGTCTGGTCATCTGTCCAGGATCAATTACTGTGAGAACTCTTAATATTGTCTCTCCTCCTCCAACGACAACCTAAACTTCAATTCCACCCCAGGTCACTCTGGGCTTCCCTACAGAGCGTAGGGGAGGGGGTATTTGCAGGAGCTTGGTTGACCCCAAAGCAGCCACACTGTAAAGTCTTCACCAAGCATGAATGGTGTCTTCTCCATAGTCGCATAGAGAGAGCCCTCTTGAATTAGCTTTCTCTAACTTAAACAGTCTTGAACCTTGCTGGGCAGTGGTGGTGCACACCTTTAATCCCAGCACTTGAGAGACAGAGGCAGATGGATTTTTGAGTTCGAGGCCAGCCTGGTCTACAGAGACAGCCAGGGCTACACAGAGGAAACCCTGTCTTGAAAAACCAAACCAAACCAAACCAAAACAAAACAAAACAAAACAAAAAACCCAAAAAACCAAAAATCAAAACAAAAAAACAGAAACCAAAAACAAACAAAAAAAACCAAACAAACAAACAAACAACCCCTCCCCCCCCAAAAAAAACCCTCTTGTACCTCTAAAACCAGAGTCAAGTGTAATTAGGGCAAAATTACATACAGATGGCAAGGAAGATTGACTAGGACCTCAGAGATGGGTTCCCGTACCTACCCAACCGCTTTTAGGCAGGAGTGACCAATATGCCCCTGATGGTCTCCTGGAAGTGGACTCAGCTGATCTGATTGAGACTTGGATGTTTTGCTTGGAGGTTCTTCAGGGAAAGATGAGGTCAGGTAGGGTTCTGATCCAGGCTCAAACCCTGGTTTCCTCACCCCTGTTGGCTGTGTGACCTTAGGGAAGGAAGTGAAGGGGACTTAGCCACCTATGGAAACCTTGGTTTTTCCATCTATATACTGGGTATATACTAGAGTCCTTGGGGAACATAAGGTGGCTGATACCTATTTAAGCACTTAGCTCATAGTAGGCCTTAGAATAAATGTTAACTTGACTATGCTGTCTGTAAGCAATGGTGCAGAGAAAACTTCCAAACTTGATGACTCCGTGGCCAGAAAGAAAAGATTTATTGGGGATCAAATGTCCAAGGCCATTTCTGGGGGTTGGGGACAGGAGAGAAAAGAGTAAGTAAAAAAAAAAAAAAAAAAAAAAAAAAGACAGTGAGCTGAGAGGGCATCTGAACCAATAGCCTGCCCTTGCCTGAGGTAGCTGATGTTAGGGGAAAGGTTAAGGGAGGTTCCTGGAGGGTTAAGGGCGGTCCCTGGTAAACAGAAACCACTTTAAGAGATCTGCTTTTCCAGTGAACAGAAGCCTTCAGGCTTGTTCACATGACAACAATCCTTCTGTTTACCCTGCCAGACAATTCTGTTTAGGACAATATCACCAGAACTGCCATTTTGGGGAAAAGGGGGCTTTGAACCTGACACTGTCAGAGTCATCTTACTTGTGTGAGTGTTACCAGCACAATTGCCCTGAAGCCTTGCTTCCTCCCTTTTAAGTCCTGGAGACTTAAGAAAGGAACCACAGTCCTGTACACAGTCTTGTACTCTTGGGGGACAAGAGCATATACTTTTCCTTTAGGACAGCCATACTTTTGTTTTTGTTGTGGAGCCAGAGTCTTATAATGTAGCCCAGGCTAGCCTAGAACTCAGTGCAGGTGTTAGGCTCCCAGAAAGCCTCCTGCTTCAGCTTCCCAACTGCTGGGATTAGAAGAGTGAGCATCTTGTTGGAAGGCCTTTTTCCCCCCTAAAGATTTGTCTTTAATCATGTGCATGAGTGCATGAGCCAGTAGAAGCCAGGGGTGTCAGATTCCTTCAGAGCTGGAGGTTACTGGCAGATTTGAGTTGCCTGCTATGTCTTCTGGAAAAGGAGTGTGTGCTGCTGATTGCCGAGCTGTCTCTGCAGCCCTGAAGGCTGAACTTCTGGAGGGGGATGAAATATTCCTGTAAAGAACTTGGCAAGAAGGTTTGTTGGTTTCATTTGTTTGTTGCTGTTGGATGGGATCTCAAACTCCTGATCCAAACTGTCCTTCTGGTACCCAGGGACCAACTCACCTGCGTGACCAGTGGGAGCTGAGCTGGGACCCAGGCCTCTACTCTCGTCCTTTTCTGAGCAACACCGCTCTGTCGGCTCAGGCTCTGACCCCAGCTCACATAGTTGGCCCACCTCAAGACTTTCTGGCCATTTCTTTCTCTTCCCCTCATTTGTGTTAGGCAGCCTTCAGCCTCTAACAAAACACTTGACACAATATACTTATAAAGAAAAAAGGTTGATTTTGGCTCTCTATTCCAGAGCTTCCAGTACAATACCAGGGAGGCTCATAGCTGTCGGTCTCTGGTGAGGGCAGATGGGGAGCTTGCTGTGGACCAAAATGCTCACCATACCACCAGGAAGCAAATGAGAAAGAGCAAGGGGTATACAACCTGCTTTGAAGTCATGTCCCCAGTATCCAAGGACCTCTTGGTAGGTCACACCTATAGATTCCACCTACCTTCTAGTCAGCCTTCACTGCACCAGCTTATGGGAGCATCACCTACAGCACTGCAGTCAAACACCCCCTCACTCGCTCCTAAACCTTCACCACTGCCTGTATATCATCCAAGGGTCAACCAGAGAAGCAGGGCCTCCAGGGAACACATGAAGCCCTGGCTTTTATGACTGTGGGGCTGGCAAGCCTCCAGTCCATAGAGTAAGCAGTGAGGAAGAGCAGGCTGGCAGCTCACTGGCAGGAACCGACCTTAGTTCAAAAGGTTATAAACCGAACTTAGGCAGCTCTTCCTCCATAGAATGAAGCCCACCTGGTCATTAGATACTAATCGCATCTACAAAATATCCTCACAGCCATGCAAGCATTAGTGGTTGCTGTTTATTTTTAATAGTGAAAACAAAAAGTACATTTGGAATAAGACAGCCATGCTGTTTAGATAACCCTGGTTTTATCAGCCACTTGCCTCCCCGGCAGCATCGTAACGAGGAGCTGGTGGTCTGTGTACCTTCCTCTCTCCCATCAGGCAAGATGAGGCCTGGCCACGTTGATAGATAAAACTGACTACCACTGTTTCCTCTCATAGCTCAGTGCCACGCTGAATCCAAAAGCCCTCTGTCTGCCATTACTCTGTAAATGACGATCCATGAGTTATGGAGGAAAGTCTAGGGCTCAAAAGATAAAAGTGCTTGCTGCTGTGCTTGCTGCCATGCCCAACAATCTGAGTTCCACCTCCAGGACCCACATGGAGGAAAGAAAAAACTAATTCTGACTTCTACCCATCTCTCTCTCTCTCTCTCTCTCTCTCTCTCTCTCTCTCTCTCACACACACACACACACACACACACACACACACATTGTAAATAAGTACATGTAATAATTATAAAAGGTTATAAAGTTTGCCTGCCTGGATCTTCATCCTGCTGTATAATTTCCTTTGACGATATGGACTCAAGTGTGTTTAACCTTCATGCCCCGGCTTTACCGCTTGTGTAATAGGCATGATACAAGCATTTATTTAACCTGTGACAAATACCCACATCTTGGGTTCACTGAGAGGACTCAGTGTGTGACGGAAAGCACTGGGAGTCCCGGCCTGTGGAAGAGCATGGTGCATTGTGACAATTCTCGAAGCCTACTCTTGGACAAATTGAGCCCCCAGCTCTCCTTGTGCATGTGGTGACGTTAGTGGCTATGGGGAACCACTCTTGTAAGGTGTCCTCTCCCCTCCAACATGGGCAAAGGAGCCCAAGCTTATGCCCTGGACCTGTATTGGGGTCAGCCTTGGCACTGACTTCCCACTCATTCTGTCAACTGGTGAATGACTGAGAAGCCAGGAAGCCCTGCATTCCCAGGGCCCTGATTCTAATTCTAGTTAAGCAATGTTTATTTGTGTCTGCTGGGTTCAATACATTTTGCTGGTCAGGGATTTTGACAGATCCCTGACCATATCCATGTGGCTTAGGTCCAAAACTGCTTACAAGTTGTCTTAGGGTTTTTATTGTTGTGAAGAGATACCACAATCATGACAACTCTTATAGAGGAAAACATTTAATTGGGGCTGGCTTGCAGTTCAGAGATTTAGTTCATATCAGCATGCCAGAAAGTATGAGTGCTGGAGAGGTAGCTGAGACTTCCACACTTGGATCTGTAGATGGCAGGAGGAAGTGAAACACTGGGCCTTGCTTGAGCATCTGAGACTGCCAAGCAACCCCACCCCACCCCGTGACACACTTCCTCCCACAAGGTCATACCTCCTAGTAGTGCCATGGGGGCCATTTTCATTCAAACTACCACACAGGTAGAACAGGTAATGTGGGAAGGGCCGAGTAGACAGCACAGCCACAGGTGTGTTGTCAGCATGGGCAGCCAGGCTATAGTGGAGACCTCAAAGTGTGCCCAGGAAGCTGAACTTGGACAGATCATGAGGAAGAGGCTGGATTTTCAACCCTGTGTCCCACCACCACATGACACAGAACAGGGGCTCTGAAGACCTTTGCACAACAGTGACCCACTGCAGCAATGGACTTCGAGGACAGCGTCACAGGGAGCTGGAAGCTTTAAGCTCTGAAAAATGTGCTCAGATGTAGAGAGGTCAAAGAAACACATGAGGGATAGATTTATCTACACAAGGGAAGGTTAGTCAGCCTTGAAAGGAGGGAGTGTTCTGATCTGCGCTGTAACACCTGGACCCCGGGGACATCAGTCTGACTGAAATAGGCTCACCACAGAAAACACAAACACTGTCCTATTCTACTTATATTAAGTTCTCAGAATAGTCAAATTCCTGGAGAGAAAGCAGAACTGCGGTTGCCAGGGCTTGAGAGGAGGGGGAGAACGGGAAGTTTCTTAAATGAGTGCAGTTTTTGGTTTTGCAACATGAATTTCGAAGATTGATTATATATCGGTGTGAGTATACTCAGAGTAGGAAATTGTACACTTTGCTGCACATGCATGTATATAAATAATACCTACACACAAACACACACACACACACACACACACACACACACACACACACACACATATATATATATATATACACACACACACACACACACATGCATATACCACAAATCCATATAGATGCTGTGCTAGCTAGTTTTACGGCAATTTGACACAAGCTAGAGTTATCAGAATGGAGGGAACCTCAACTGTGAAAATGTTTCCGTAAGATCCAGCTGTAGGGCATTGTTCTTAGTTAGTGATTGATAGGAGAGGGCCAGCTTATGGTGGGTGGTGCTGTCCCTGGGTTGGTGGTCCTGGATTTCATAAGAAAGCAGGTTGACCAAGCCACACGGAGCAAGCCAGTAAGCAGCACCCCTGCATGGCCTCTCCATCAGTCCCTACCTCCAGGTTCCTGTCCTATGTGAGTTCCTGTCCTGTCTTCCTTTGATAATGAGCTGTGATATGGAAGTATAAGCCAAATAAACCCTTTCCTGCCCAAGTTGCTTTTGGTCATGGTGTTTCATCACAGCAATAGAAACCCTAACTAAGACGCGTGCATATTCATAGCATGTATTATATATGTGTTATAAACGTGTGTTTGCAGTGACGGGGATGGAGAGTGTACTTAACAAACAGTCAAGTTGGAGGCTGCAGAGATGGCTCAGTGCGGTGACACAAGACTGACGATCTAAGTTCAATCCCCAGCACATACATAAAAAGCCAGGCACTGTGGTGCACACATTTGTAGTCACAACACTGGGAAGGCAGAAACGAACCAGTGAGCTGAATCAGAGCCCAAGTGACAGACTCTGTCTAATAAAGTAAGGTGGACAGCTCCTAAGAACCAGCACTAGGGATGTGTGGCCTCACACACTCAAACACACATCTAAACACATATAGTTAGTTAATTAAAATGGCAAATTGTATATTATGCGTTATTACAGCCTGGCTCTGAAATGTCCCTCACGGGCTCATGTGTTTGAACATTTTGGTCTCCTGCAGGTGGCACTGTTTAGAGAGGTTCTGAACGTTTTTTTGGAGGTAGGGCCTGGCTAGAGGAGGGGGAGGCACTAAGGGAAGGCCTTTCTCTGTACGGGCTGGTCCTGGTTGCAGTCTAGCTCTCTCTATTTCCCAATCCTCCAAGATTCGAATAAGCCATGCCACAGGTTCCTGCAGTCAGAGCCAGCCCAGCTCCTAGGCCACGCCCACCATGACGTATCCACTGAAATCAGGAGGCCAAACGAACGTCCCCTCTCAGCCATCGTTCCTGTCATGAGTTTTGTCACAACAAGAAAAAAGCAACTTAGAAGTGTGCTGGGATGTACTGAAACCAAAAATAAAATAAGGGGGGGGCGGTAAAGCGGAGAGGCCCAACAGCACAAGAGAAAGGTTAGTGACTGAGAGGGTTTGAACGTAGAGTACAGAGAGGGGCAAGATGAAAGACGAGGCCACATAGAGGCCTGAATGCCAGACCAAAGACTGCAGAGTTTTAAGTTTTAGCTCCAGTCTTGTGTGCTGCTGAGGGTTTTCGGTGTCCTCGCCGACCTTCGCTGCTGTAGAGTTGAGGGCACTCTGTGAGCAAGCATGTCGAGATATTCTGCGCATGGCTTAGGTTCGATGGAACCCCCTCAGTGTTCCAGCCCCAGTGACTGATGGGAAGAAGTGAGGTTTGCCTGACTCACCTGGCTTTTTTCCAGCTGGATATTCCCAAGTCACCTCAGTGCTGTGAACTCAACACAAGGCCTGTCCCTAGATCCGCCTCAGCTCCTTGGGCTTCTCTTCTTTGGCTATCTGTAGGGGCAAGCTCCCAGAGAAGTCTGATGGCCATGTGACAAGACTTCCAGGCATGTGGGTACCACCTTGTCTTGGTTCACAAAGGGCTGGCCTTTGTTTAGCCTAAGAGCTTCTCGAGACTTGCCCGTTGACAGTAAGATTTGCCTGAGGACATTTATGAATTCAGCTGAATATTATTATCCTTAGTGTTTGGGTATACTGGGCACACCCATGCAAGGTTGACTCTCGATAAAACTGGGAGCCAGATGGCCATAAGACAGGGCTCTCTGTGTAGTTCCATCATGTGTTTAGCACAAGAATTTCAGGCTTCTGTTCTCTCCTAAAAGTCTGTGGTGTTTTTTTTTTCTCTGTAATGAGTGTGTCATTCCTTCCTGACTTTCTAGGGATATCGAGATGATGAATGAATTAGAAACAGGACATATTTTGAACTTTGAATAACAAGATGAGATAATAATAATACCCACACCCAACAGTGACAGTATTGTGGATGCCCCAGTTTGAAACAAAAGAAGGGAATTCTGGCCTGGCCCATGGCTCAGTCAGTAAAGTGTCTGCCTTACAAGCATAAGGACATGAGTTCAATCCCCAGAACTGCACAAAAGAAAAAACAGCAGACAACAACAATCTAGACCTGCTGGCTTGTGTGCTTGTTATCCCAGAACTAGGGAGAGCAGAGACTGCTGGATCCCTGGGGCTTAGCCAGCCAGCCTAGCCTCTTCAGTGAGCTTCAGGCCAGGGAAAGACCCCATTTCAAAAAACAAGTTGGGTGTCTTAGGATTTCTATTGCTGTGATGAAACACCATGACCAAAAGAAACTTGGGGAGGAAAGAGTTACACTTCCACATCACTGTTCATCATTGAAAGAAGTCAGGGCAGGAACTCCAGCAGTGTGGGAACCTAGAGGCAGGGACTGAAGAGGTTCTTCTTGCTGGCTTGTTCCTCATGGCCTGCTCAGCCTGCTTTCCTATATGATCCAGGGTAGCACCATCCACAGTGGGCTATCCTTCCTACATCAGTTACTAATTAAGAAAATTCCTTATAGCCAGATCTTATGAAGCATTTTCTCAATTGAGGTTTGAGGTTCCCTCCTCTAAGACAACTCTAGCTTATGTTGACATTAAACTAGACAGCCCAGTGGGTAAGGCCTGAGGAACAACACCTGAGACTGACATCTACCCTCAGCATGTGGACATATACGAGAGAACACTTCACGTGTGTGTGCGTGCATACACACACACACACACACACACACACACACACACACATCCTCCTTTGTTTCTTTACTTTTTCCTGCCCTTTCGAGATAGGGTGATGTAGACCAGGCTGATCTTAAACTCACAGAGATCTACCTGTCTCTGCCTCCCCAGGCGCTGGGATTTGAGTTACAAAGATACACTGCTTCACCTGTTGGAGAGATTCTTGTGCTGAGATGGATGACAGTCACTGAAGTGGCCATTTATTAAAAAAATAAATAAAAAAATAAAAAAATCAGCTCTTCTCTTCGTTTTGGCAGCATTTCTCAAAACAAGTAAATTCCTGTGATGTCTTTATGGTTGTGCTGCCTGATACCCAAGGGGGTAAAACACCAACCCCACCTATTCCTTGTCACACTTCAGCCTCCCTCTCTGAGCCTTTGATCAGCAGAGACCGTGGGTACAACTCCAGTTCCCTACCG
The DNA here is from genome assembly GCF_004785775.1 of Grammomys surdaster. Taxonomy (NCBI): domain Eukaryota; kingdom Metazoa; phylum Chordata; class Mammalia; order Rodentia; family Muridae; genus Grammomys; species Grammomys surdaster. The sequence continues at coordinate 8,582,977 of NW_021621022.1, forward strand.
TTCTCTCTGGGGTGGGGAAAGGACCCTGTCCTTAGTCACAATAGCAGTAAGGAAAAAAATGCCTCCAAGTCCCCTCAAAGAATTCTACCATATGATCTCCATGTTGTACAGAAGGTAGAAGAGATGGTTGGCATGGCAACAAAGAGTTTGCTCCATTCGTGGTTCATTAAAAATAGCCTACTACCCTCTGCACTGGGAGACATCTGTAAGTCAGTCCATGGCTACCTCCCGTGTCAGGTAGTTCTCACCAGAAGTTCTCCTCTTGCAACCTCTCCATCATTTCCTGTTCATCTCATCATCTCCAGGCTCACAGATGCCTGGCTCTGTAAGTTGTCTTACATATGTACGAAGTGGGACAGACCAGCAGAATGGTAAATCAGGAGTACTTTATGATTCAGAGCTGTTTTCTGGCTTCCAGTTTACTGACAGTCTTGGTCACTGATCTATCACTGTGAAGAGACTCGACGACCATGGCTACTCTTATAAAAGAAAGCATTTAACTGGGGCTTGCTTGCAGTTTCAAAGGGTTAATCCATTATCATCATGGTGAGAAGTGTGACAATATGCAGGCAGACATGGTTCTGGAGAGGAGCTGACAGTTCTACATCTGGATCCTTAGGCAGCAGAAAGAGACACTAGTCCTGGCTTGGGCTTCTGAGAACTTAAAGCCCAACTCCTAGTGACACATTTCCTCCGATGAGGTCATACATCCTAACAGTAACACTCCTTATGAACCTATGGGAGCCATTCTTATTCAAACCACCACATTACTATGGTTCTACCTCCTCCACAGTCTGAACTCTGCAGGCAGTAATAGCCAACTCCATGAGGTGACACAACTTGGCCTTGTCTTGAAAGATTCCTGTAACAGTACTGAGTTCAAGGAACCCATCAACCAAGTTCACTCTGGCTTGCCATACTGTCTCCCAATTCTGCCTTTAAAATCCTGCTTACTACTTGGAAGCCAAAATAAAATCAAGCATCTACCCTTGAACTTCTGGTGAGCCTTCAACAAACTGGGCAGTGGAGGCCAGGGATACAGCTCAGTCAATAGAGAGCTTGCCTAGCAAGCAAGCAGCTCCGTGGGTTTGCTCCCAAGCACTGCAGAAACTAGGCATGTAATCTTATCACTTGGGTGGTGGAGGCTGGAGGACTAAAAGTTCATAGTCCTTTTCAACTATATAGTGAGTTACAGGCCAGGCTGGGTGATAGGAGATTCTATCCGATGCCTCAAAGGCAGGGGAAGGAGAGAGAGGACTTGGCTCTGGCCATGATGTTCCTGTAAAGCAAGATTGGAAACAAGGGACAGGAGTGGCCTTTGGTGGGCAAAGTGAGACCTATGCTGTATCACGGCTTTCTCTATAAAATGTGCATTGTTTCTCAATGCTTAAAGGCAGTAAACCGAAGTGCGTGTGCGTGTGCGTGTGCGTGTGCGTGTGCGTGTGCGTGTGCGTGTGCGTGTGCGTGTGCGTGTGCGTGTGCGTGTGCGTGTGCGTGTGTGTGTGTGTGTATACACCACTTTAAAAAGGAACCTAAATGTGGACAAAAAAATAGTTTGGACAACCTAGGTGTTCTTATGTACTTATTCATCTTTGTGTGTATGGGTGTCTTGCCTATGTGTATGTCTGTGCATCGTGTGCATTCCTGGTGTCCACAAATACCACAAGAGGGAGTCAGATGCACTGGGACTGGAATTACAGACTGTTGTGAGCCACCATGTGCTGCTGAGAATTGATCCTGGGTCCTTTAGAAAAACTACAAGTGTTCTTAACCACAGAGCCATCTATCCAGACATTTTTTGGGGGGGTGGCTGGTTGTTTCATTTTTCAAGACAGGATTTCTCTGTGTAGCACTGGCTGTCCTGGAGCTCACACTGTAGACCAGGCTGGCCTTGAACTTAGAGATCCACCTCCTCTGCCTCCCAAGTGCAGGGATTAAAGATGTATTTTACAAGGCCTGGCCAAACTAGACAGTTTTAAGAATAAAAGAAAGAAAATTAAATGCCCCTGCATCCACGACAATGATTAGGTGTGACACCTGGGTACACATTCCTCCACAGACTGACTTATAGTTCCTGTACAGCTTTCATTTTCCCACATCATAGTTTATCAGTGCATGTCATCAAACACTCACCTGTCATTTTTAATGGATGATTAGTATTCCAAGCATGTGACCACTCTAACAGCATGTTATTTAACCAGTCCCTCTTCCTTGGGTATTGAGTTACTCTTAAGGAAATTTTTCCCCTTTCACTTAAAATATAATTGAAAACCAGGAGAACTTAGAATCTAATTCATTGACTATATTTTTCCATTCTTTAGGGTAAGATACCAGAAGGGAAATTAGTAAGTCAAAGGATATTGCATCTTTTCAGGCTGCATATGTATATGTGTATATGTGTATATGTGTATATGTGTATATGTGTATATGTGTATATGTGTGTATGTGTGTATGTGTGTATGTGTGTATATGTGTGTATATGTGTACACACACACACACATATATATATTCATTGCTAAGTTGGTTTTTGAGGATTTAAATTCATTTTTTTACACCTCACCAATACTGTATAATTTATTAAAATAATTACTAGTGTGACAGGTGAAACATATTGTGCTCCTCTTCTGAGAGTTCTCAGGGTCACCAAACCAGATGGCCTGTAAACTGACAAGTGTATCCCTGCAAGGCACAGGTTGTCCCCACACCCAGGCAATTACAAGTAGGAGGAGTGTAGGGAGAAAGAAGGGGCTGGTCCTGAGTCAAAGAATTATTATCACAGGCCACTTCCAGGGACAGAAAATGCTTTTCCTTCTTGGTGCATGCGGATGTGTGTGTGTGTGTGTATGTGTGCACAAACATATACACCTGCTACATGCATACACACATACATACAGAAAGAGAAAGAGAGAGAGAGGGGAGAGAGAGAGTCTAACATCACTATTCTGGTAGTTATTTCCAACTAGAGGAAACTATCTCTACAATTTGAAAAGGTGAGGGGAGCAAACAAAACCTTAGGTAGAACTAGAAAAAGAACTGAGCATGTGCAGAGTAATTTTTCTTCTGCATGCTTTATTAAAGAATTAGATGACATAATTACACGTTATAATGTCTTTACACATATTTATGGTAATTACATCAATGCACATTTGATATTCTGTAATTACAGTAAATACATAACAACCCTGACAAATACTTGATCAAGAATTCAGATTCCCTAGGTGAAGATGGGGCAAGACAAGGTTAATCCCACAGTATCCTGATAGTCTAGACCACAGGTATCCTCACTACCTCTTCTAGGCTGTCTGGGGATGTGGCATATATCCTCCAATGACATCAACACACAGGTACAATTTTTCAGTGAGATTGGCTGCTAGAGAACCCTACTTATTTTGGTCAGTTCCTCTCTAAGGGGCTAAGTTTGCAGACAGGGTGAAAGGGAGGGACATCAGACTCCGTGAGTGACCAAGATCTAAATAAGTGGTTGAGTATATGCATCTGGGAGCTTCCTGAGAAGGAGAGCCATCCTAGGTAGCGGAGGGAAAGCCAGCTGGGGAATTCTATGTCCTTAACCTGGAACGCCCCGAAGCTTGTCTCTTAGTCACAGGCTGCTGCGGTCACAGAGACACTTTGCAGCTAGGTCAGCTCCTAAGAGCAGGTCGTCATCCACTGTCTAATCCCTGGGCACACACACTGAGCGTCCTCACCATGGTACTTTGATGTCACTGATGTGTGTGGCATTGTATACAGTGATCGTGTTGGATGTATGTGGCATTGTATACAGTGATCGTGTTGGATGTGTGTGGCATTGTATACAGTGATCGTGTTGGATGCATTTCCTTCTATTTTTCTTTTTAAAAGACTTTATTTATTTGCTTTATGTAGATGAGTACACTGTCGCTGTCTTCAGACACCTCGAAGAGGGCATCAGACCCCATTACAGATGGTTGTGAGCCACCATGTGGTGGCTGGGAATTGAACTCAGGGTCTCTGGAAGAGCACTCAGTGCTCTTAACTGCTGTGCTATCTCTCCAGCCCCCATATTTCCCTTTCTTACATGGGACTTTAAATGACCTCATGAACTCTGGATTCTGAAGTTGAGGGTTGCTGTTGTGTTTTTTATAAGCACACCCATTTGAGACAGGGTCTTAATATGTAGCTTGGGCTGAGCTTGAATTCACCATCCTTCTGCCTCAAGCTTCTGAGTGCTGCAATTATAGGCAACTGTTGTTCTTGCTATATTATAGAATTCCTCACCTGTTTCTTAAAACCCATGCCAGGCCTGGTGGAGCCTACCTGTAAACCCTGCCCTCAAGAGGCTGAGGCAGGAGGATAGTGAGTTTGTGACTAGCCTGGGCTACATAATGAGTCACCCTATCTTAAACAATTGATGCAATTTTTGTCCCAATGGAGATACATCTCCTGAGGTCATTGTCTGTGAGTCCCAGTCCATCTATCCTAAGGCCAGGAAGTAGAAGCATGTATTTATCTTTACCTGGCAAATTCCTGATTAGAACTATCTATTCACCCAGGCTATTTTTTTTTTAAGCTCAAAGAAGGAGCTCTGGGACTCTGGACTGAGTCCAAGGTGTTGGCTGTGAATCCCCAAAGGGACATAGCAATGGTTCACCATACTGGATTTCCTCCGGGGGAAGGAGTTGACTGTGAGTCAACTGGCAAATTGAAAGTATGCAGAAGCAGAGGTGGGAAATCCCAGTTCTCTCTACATGTCTTTACCCCGGGTCGGCAGCTTTGCAACCCTTTTATAAGGAAAAGGGTGCTTTCCCAGCCACCTCACTGGTCCTCAACTGATAGACATTAAATAGTTGTAAAGTTAAAAGCGACCAGTAAGTGTAAGAACTTGTCAATACACTCTCTCCATTGTGCACACTGACCTACCTCAGTATGGAAGAGAGACAGGACAACGGTTCCCTTTTGCATTCACCACCTCGATCCCACCTCTGTGACCTGCAGAAACCAATTATCCTTGGAACAGGTGGTCTCAAAGGACGATTTCTCTGGCTCCCCACAGATGGGGTGGGGATGGGGAAGAAATTTACCACCCAGTTGAGTTCTGTGCAGGAAACGACTAAAAAAGAAGATTGGCTAATGACTCATAAAAGCAGCAAACTTATTGACAAATACAGTTCTTAGTCATGAATTCACCATGTCCTGTACATACCAAAATAAAAGCAATTACGGATTTAAACGAAGCCATGATTTTTAGTGCAGAAAACACTTGTTTTAGCTCAAGATGGGGCTCAGGGAGCGTGACCTCTAACTCCCCTGTAATGAAAACACCTTGCAGCCTGAAGACTTCCGGATGGTAATTGCTCTGGGCAGAGAGAGAGAGATTGAAGTGTGCTAATGATGTTCTGTTTCCTTTTGGAAGCAATCGAGCTGCCCCCATCCTCCGACCGCACAGGGATAAGGTAGAACCCTGGACTCGGCATCTCTGCTGTTCACTTTCACAGTCCCCACAGGCCTCTTCAGTTAGTTGCTCAGGACCTGGCGAATTTAGAAACAGGCCTCATGGATGTATTTAAGCATGTGAGCAAGCACGAGAGAGAAACAGACACAGCAGCCTTCTCTCTCTTCCTCATCCCCCCCCCCTTACATAGCCAGGAACTATATAACTCATATTTTCTTCACAGTCACAAAGACTGCTGGAACTGAGTTCCTGTTGGGAAACACATTTTTTTTTTCTGGGTTCTTCCTGGTTGGGCGCTGTGGTGTTGTAAACTGTTGTGCATTTACCAGCTACTGCAAAAGGTGGGTTCAGAGAGACAGTAGACCGAGCCTTATGTCTTTTTCAATAAATTGCGACAAGAAATTGGGATGTTTGCATTCTAAGGAGTTGGGGGTGAGGGGATTTGTTCCTGTAATCGGAGCAAGGCCATTTTGCCAAAGCAATTTCTAGCCTCAGTACAACAGGTAGGAAAAAAACAAAGAAAGAGAGATTTAAAAAAAAAAAGCAATACAACTCTTCTCATTTCCAGGGGTTCATGCTTTGGAGGTGGAGGGCAGGAGTCTGAAATTAAATATTCGAGAGAGAAATCAGCAAGAGGCCAACTCTTCAGGAAAGGAATGTCCATTAAGGTTTGGTGATGGGATTGCCAATATAGACTGTTACAACCAGCCTCTCCCTCACCTCTTCCCCACCTGCAAGAACTTGGGAGCTCGACAGCTCTCAGGGAAGGATGTGTTCTGTCATCCCAGTCTCTACCTAGCCTTTAGCTGCTGGTCTACCAACTGCAGCCCCTGGGAATTGAAAATTAATTTCATTCCCTGCCCCACGCAGCTGATCACAGATGGTCACTGCCTCGGCTGAGCTCTGGGGTCAGATGCGTGAGACCACCAGGTACCTGGAGTAAATGATAGGGGCCTTGGGCCGAAAAGATGTCTACCAATTCAGAAATCACATTTTCCGCTCAACTCAATTTCAGTATGTCCCTTTGTCTCTCCACAACAAGATTCAATTATCAGGGCAATGGGTGTTCTCTCTCGTATGCATGTCCCCTCCCCCACCTTATTCACCTGTGCTCTCCAGTGGAATCTTTAGTTTTCTCTCTCCTCCTGGTAACTGTGGTAATGGGATTTCTATAAGCAAGAAAGAGGGGATTTTTTTCCTCCCTCAAGAACTGAGTAATTTCAATGGTGGTTGACACCATAGAAAAGTATCAGAATATCAGAAGATGCTGATTCTAGCTGTGTGGTCATAGGCAAGTCACTCAGCCTTTCTGAGCCTCAATTCCTTGCCTCCCAACCCCCACCATTCAATAATAAGTTATAGCAGGGTTGGGATGAGAGCTTAGTTGGTAAAGTGCTTGTCACTAAGCAGGAAAACCCTAGTTAAATTCTCAAGAACCGTGTGTGTGTGTGTGTGTGTGTGTGTGTGTGTGTGTGTGTAAAATGGTATGTGTTTATAATCCCAGCACTGTGGAGGCAGAGACAGGTAGACCCCTAGGCTTCAGTGGGCCACGAGTCTAGCCTACTTGATGAGCTCCAGGCTAATTAGAAACCTTGTCTCAAAACAAACAGGGTAGATGGTACCAAGAGATGACACCTGAGGGTATCCTCTGGCAGGTGCTACACACACACACACACACACACACACACACACACACACACACTTAGTTATAATAGATTACCTCTGAGTTCATCATCTAGTGAGAAAATCCTGAGAGACCAAAATCACTTCCTTGACAGGGTGCATTCATTCTAAATGTTCAACTTCAAAGGAAGGAGCTTGAACACAAAGTCACAGCAGAGGTCATTCAGGGCCCCAGTAAGAGGGATGGCTGTAACATACATCAGACATTTTGACTTCTCTCCATGGTGGTGTGTACCCCCCTCATTGGAAATCCCCCACAAGGTCCTGCATCACAGAACCCTTTCAAGGCAGCTAGTACACTAGGTGTGGGCAAGAGATGAGAACTAGAGAGAGAATATACCCAAGATCTATTTGGACATCAGCCCTTAGGGGTTGCCTTCCCAGGTCCCCAGCACCCCCCCCCCTCTCTCAATCTCTCTCAGTCTGTAAGGCTGTCACTAGGAGTTGAATCCAAGCGTTGCTGATTCAGTGGTGTTTGCCCAAATGCTGTTTCCTAAGAGCTGTTGAATGCCCAAGATGCTCTAAGAGTCTGTTTGCTTTTTCTAACAAAGTCTTTTTCCCCCCTTTCTTTCCTGGAAGTAGAATGTGGCATGAAGCCAACTGAATCTGAACCCAAGTCTATTCCAGCTTCCTTCTAAACTCAGCAAATACTGCAGTGACAGGCTTTTCCCCTACCCTTCCCCAAAGTCCTGAGACTGTGGCTGCTTGTAGCCACTGACTGTATGTGACAGACCAATTAGAGATGCTGGCCAGTGGTTTGGGGGCTCCATTCCCTCCTTTGTGTGGGGGGTGGCAGGTTCTACGTGTTCGAGTCTGTATGCACATGTGCATTGCTTGTGAACACCAGGGTTGGCATTCTGTATCTCCCTCCATCACTCTCAACCTTATCTTTCAAGACAGCGTCTCTCTCTCCCTGAACCTGGAGCTCCCCGTAGGTTAACCTGGCTATCCAGCAAACCCAAGAGTCCTCCTGTTCCTGCTGTCTCAGCACTGGGTTTACAGGCTTGGAGGTCCAAACTCAAGTCTTCATGCTTAAAACTGAGCTGTCTCCCTGGTCCCTGACTCATTCATCCTTGCCTATCCACAGTCTCCATTGTTTTCAGGAGGGTCTTTCCCTGCTTGAGAGGAATTATTATTCCAGCTCCATTCCTCACTGGCCCGAGTCCAGTGAGGCCACTTCTATCTTTATGTTTTGTTTTATTTCATTTGTCATTAAGTTTGTTGATTTATTTATTCTTTGAGGGTTCTATACATACTCGTGATGAATTTTAGTCATTTTTCCCCCATGGCCTCTCTCATCTCCTGACCTTGGATGAAACCCTTCTTTCTAGGAAGTCCCTCTTTCCATGCCTTTATTTGGAAGGGACACACTGAGTTGGATTACAATTGCTTGCATAGCATGGTTGGGAGGTTATTTACTGGAGCGTGGGCAACTTTTCAGTGGCTACACCACCGCCTCCCCCCCCCCCGCAACTATGAACTGCCAGCAATCCCTTAGGGAGGGGTGGGTCCTCAAGAGTCCCCCTCATTCACGATGAAATATTGGCAGGTACAGCCTTCTTGAGCCATGGAATTTTATATCCTCAGTCCCTAAAGGGTCTGATGGTAGCCCCTTCCTCACTAAATTCTTGGAGGGAGCCAGAAAGTTCTCAGCAGTGGAGAATTGTAGGACCTAAGCCCATCTGTGCCACTGCCCCACCCCAGGTGACAATTTCTTTGATGCTACACACTGATCGAATGCCCAATCTATGACATTCTTTCTTTAAATTACGCCGAAATCCTCCCTCCCATTTACCTACTGGCTGCATTCTAGGGCAATAGATAGCAGACTGAAACCATGGGCCTGTTAGGAGAATCTGGCTCAGGCAAGAGTGTTCCCTTAGCGTGCACAAGGCCCTAAGTTTGATCCCCACAACTACACAAAACCAGACACATAAAACTGTGGATACTTGTCTGTCTTGGGTTAGCCTTAGTAAGAAGCACTGGATTTTGATATCTTCTCTCTCTGTCTCCGCCTCCGCCTCTCTCTCTCTCTCTCTCTCTCTCTCTCTCTCTCTCTCTCTCTCGCTCTCTTTCTTTCTTTCTGCCTTTTTGCATAAGAAGCAGATATAGAAGAGCAAGGAGTATAGTAACACCTCAGGCCAAGTAGCACATTCAAGACAGCGTGGCAGGTGACATCCAGGATGTCAGAGAATGTGACAGTAGCACCAGGGACATGAATAGCATAATGCCACACATTACTGTTGCCGGCAGAGCTAGGGTAAGTTGGCAGTGGGGACAGAAACACCGTCTGGGTCAGGAGATGCCAAGGCGAGCTGGTGTGTTATCAGTTGCTCAGGCGACACACAGATGCCACTGAGGCTGCTAACACAGGGAGCCACATCTCAGCTGTCTTCTTGCCCTCGAACTGATCCTGCTCATGGCTTTCCATTTCCCTACCCATCCATACCCTGGAGCACCTCAAAAGAACCCTTAAGTGTCAGAAGCCTGGGTTGGAGGTCCATGGAACGCAGAACCCACAGACTCAACAGCAGCCTCAGTGTTTTTATTCTGTGCCTGGCTCTCTCCACTTGTAAGGGGAAGAGAAATGTTCATGCCTTTTAAGGCATGGATGAGGGGAAAAGTTAATATCCTCGGGAAGTGTTAAAGCCATCTATTAAGTTTACCGTCACCAGAAGTTTACGTTCACTGGACTGTCACCTTATCTGTCTCTTCCTGCTGAGACCCTTCTGGCCCCAGGAATGAGGGTACCTGCCACCCTCTGAGGTAGGCCCTGCACTGTCATGAGAAGGAGTGGGGAATCCCAGCTCATCTGGACATCTCCTGACCCAGAGGTGAAGTAGTGGACTTGTCACAGTCCCCCAGATGAAAACAACTTCACCGTCTTAGCAAGCCCACCTTTTTTGGCCAGAATTCCTTGTCCCTTGGTGACAGCGTTTTCTCCCATCCCCACTCTGAAGACACACTGGAGTCTGGAGTTCCTTACTTCCTGGTTCCACAGCCGCTGCTGTAAGGAAGCATCTTTACCTCGGGACCTGTCTTTTCATTGCTTCGTTACTATTCCTCAGGTCATCAAGTGTCAATGTTGATTTATTTTTTGAGGTTAGGGCAGGCCTCAGATTCATGGTAATACTCCCAGCCACTTGCCTCCCAAATTCTAGGATTATAAAAATGTATAGCATAACATCAGACTAATAAATGACTTAGTTTCTTTTTCTTTTTGATGTCTTGATATAGGGTCTCGTATAGCCCAGGCTATCCTTGAACTCATTTTGTAGGCAAGGCTAGTCTTAAACTCCTGATTTTTCTGTCTACTCCTCCAAAGTGCTGAGATTACAGCCTGAGCCACCACCCTCCAGCGCTACCTTTAGCCCTTTCTTAGGGTTGCAAGTGCAGTTTGACTGTGCACGGAAGTAGCCAGGATGGCCTCAGACAACAGACACAGGTCCTAAACACATGTGCAGGAGAAGTGAGCACACACACACACACACAAACATATACATATATACACACATGCACATTCCCCCCTCTCTGAGCCTCCAGGCCTTTCTCCTTCGTTTCCTGTGGCTGATCCCGCACACTGATCCTGTCCTAGGTCCTGCTGCCACCTCTCAGTGGCCCTGTATCTCACTCCCTTGAGCAGAAAGCCCCCATCACATCTCTAGCCTCCTGGTGCTGGGGTGGGGGCTGGGGGAGCGGGGAAGCTGCGGGGATAATGAGTTGAGAACTTCCAGCCTCCCGTCTCCTCCTGGCTGCTGACTGACACAAATGGAATTCATCTTTAATCATCTGTTAACTCGTTGTCTATTATAGCTCTTTAATAGCACCATAGATATTCTTAATGAAGCATGATTTAAGGTATTTACAGCCCAAGGACCGACAGACATCACTCACAGTGTGCAGGTAATGAGGCGGAAAACGGCTTTTGAATTTCCCCCAAAAGAGAAAGCACGGAGACAGAAAGAGCTTTAGCACAGGGGCAAAAAGAAAAAAAAAAAGGGGGGGGGGAAGGATTAAAAGCCTTGTGTTATACAGTTTGTTTTAAAATGTTTAGGCATTTAAAGTCATTTTAGCTCTTTCGAGGTGTTTGGCTCACAGAGTTCAGCAATTACAGCTCAGAGGGCGGCAGGTTTTGGTTGTGAGTTCCCCAGGCAGCCACCTCAGGTCCTGCTGCTGTCACCCTACACTGAACTGGGAACTAGGGAGGGGCTGCTGCAGGAGTCACAGGGACGGGGGGGGGGGGGGGGCGGCTCAGTTCCCTTGTCACTGTCTTCCCTTAGGGAAGTTAAGATGAGCAGCCATGGGAAGGCAGCCCCACCCCCAGCAGACAGAGACAGGTTCTCAGTTTCCTACCCAGCGCACATGCTGTCCCGGGCTGGCTCCTGCTCCAACCTCATAAAATCTCCATGTTTTCTGCTTGAAGTACAGCCTGTAACAAATGTTGGGAACTCAGCCTGGCAACCACTGAGGAGACCCAAGGTCACCAGCTCATTGGTGACAAAGGCAAGCCTGAGCCAAGGTCTCTTTTCTCAGGGAATCCTCCTGCCTGCCCAAGTGTACAAATTCTCTCAGTACACTGGGAGCTGGGGGCTGGGGAGGCATTCTCTTAAGGTTATGCTTTAAACACAGAGATCTCCAGGACATGCTAAAGCTGTGGTTCTCAACCTGTGGGACTCGACCCCTTTGTGGGTCAAATGTTCCTGTTACAGGGGTCCCCTAAAACCATCAGAAAACAGACATTTACATTATGACTCATAACAGTAGCAAACATATATATATATATATATATATATATATATATATATCAGTAACAGACATAATTTTATGGTTAAAGTTCACCACAACATGAGGAACTGTAATAAAAGGCCCAGCATTAGGAAGGTTGAGAAGCTCTGATCTAAAGGGTTGAGGCCTACCTTGTGACAGGAGAGAGACTATAGTTCCAGTTCCAATTCTGACTCTTGGCTATTATGCCTTTGGACAGATTCCCCAACCTTTCTGCATGCCCTCTCTTTACCTCAGAGGGTGTCCTGTCCCTGCCATCTTTGTAGTCAAGGAGACATAAAGGGAAATGACTTGCAGGAAGGAGGCAGAAGTGACCGTCATTCACCCTGAGTGCTATTACTTTCTCTTGTGGTCCAGCTCTCAAAGATCTCTCCCCACACCACTGCTATGGTTTTCCCTGTGTCTCTGTGTCTGCTCAACCTCAACCTGAGGTGAGAACTGATGAGAGATTCCATGTCCCCAGTGACATCTCATCCAATCCTCGGTCTGCAGCTGTTCGAGATGGTCTTCCATAGGCCACCACAAATAGTGACAGAAAATGGGAGACCCAGGCTCAGTGGACCAATTTTCCAAGGAAACCATGTTGGGCTGTTTGAAATTAGTACTCTACATTCTTGCCTGGCTCAGAGGATGTAGGTTTGGGCCCTCTGCCACTTGTGCCTTTTCCTCCCTGAGAGGAGAAAGAGCTGTGGGCACTAGAGTGGGCATGAGACATCTGGACAAGAAGGTAGATCGTTAGGCGGGGTGGGAGAATCTCAGAAGGTTTCTTGGCATGGGGCGGTGAGCAAGCATAATTGTGCTGCCTCAAAGAAGCGTACTGACTCCCTCCCAGCCAGAGCTTCCTTCGCAAGCACCAGCCCTTCACTCTCAAAAACACCACTTCATTTTGCCACCTCTGAAACATGGCACAGACAGGTTACAGAGCTAGCCTTGGTCACACAGGATCAAAATTCTGACTCACAGCATCTCCCAGGCTCCCTAGCCTCTAGCTCTGTGTCAATCTGCTTCTGCTTGGCATGCGTTGCCTCCTCCCACGCCTGAGGGAGCCAGACGTCCCAATCCACACATGGAAGTGTTCAGGCAGGGGGTGACATTCTGAGGACACAGTCAAGAGAATGGGGTCCTCTAGTGCCAAATCAAAGTAGGGTTCCATTTGGAGATGGATACTGAGCCTCCGATGGAAAGACTCCACCCATTGTTTTTAATTCACTCTAGTTGTTTCTAAGAGTCTAGCTATGCAATGTTGGCTCACCTGGAACTGGGTATATGGCTCAGAATGGCTTCAAACTGCCAACAATCCCCCTACCTCAGCCTCCCATTTGCTGCTATTATAGGTGTGTGTAGCCACACCTAACTCTTCTTTCCTTTTTCTCCTCTTCTCCCTTCCTTCCTTCCTCTCTTCCTTCCTTCCTAGCACTGAGGATCAAACCTACAATTCTGTGTATGCTAAGCAAGCACTCTGTCACAGAGCCACACTCCCAGCTTCTCCTCTCCTTCCAGAAGTCCTCAGTCCCATCATAGCCTCTGCCATCCGATATATATATATTATATATATATATATATATATATGAATGAGACACACCCATTCTAAACCAAAAGAGATATAAAAGCAGAGACTGTGGGGGTGGGGTACCTTAGGGCCTGGTGGATTTCTTCATTTGTGGATTTTTACATCCTCTTCTACCTGCCCAAACTTTGTGTTAGTTAGTCCTGGAGATAATGGAGCAGCTGTCCAGAGAGAAGCCATGAACTAGTACAAGGATAGATTCTGGAAGAAAGAAAGAAAGAAAGAAAGAAAGAAAGAAAGAAAGAAAGAAAGAAAGAAAGAAAGAAAGAAAATGCCTGCTAGTAACTTAAAGAGTTAAGGCACGCCTTACAGAGCCTGAGGGCAGAATATATCTGGGTAGATTAAATATGGCACAGGATAAGTGTCTCAGCCTTGGGTGACAAAGGCTTTTTCCAGAACAGCCCATGTAGCTGGGCACAGAGCACACCCATTGGAGGATGGCCCCAGCTTTGATGATCTCCCCTGGTGTGATGATGCGTTGATTTCCCTCCCCTCTTCAGTTTCCAGCAATCCACTGGATGCGTGGTACAGAATCTCAGGAAGGTCTACCTCAGGCTGGTTGAAATCTCTCTCTCTTTACTTTTCATGGAGAAGCCTGTGTCTTCCCCTCCCTCCATCAGTGAGGATCAGAGAGGAAGTGAAAGGCTTACAGAGCTCAGAGGGCCCTTGGAATTGAAGTCTCTGTTTTCTGCCATGCTCACCCTGGGATCTTTTAAGTCCTTACAACTCCTCAGGAGTCGCGCCTGCACCATCAGCCTTCGGCTGGTCTGGATCCCGATTTCTACTGCCTCTTCCCCAACTTGGTTCAAAGTGCTAAGGGCTAGGATAGGACTGGCTCAACACCAGAGTGGCTGCCCCAGGACAAATGCCGAAATGAAGGAAATCAAAGAGGGAGACGGGGGTCACGTCCCAACCATGCTGGCCTCCTGCCCAGAGTGAGGCAGCTCCTCTGCCTCTAGAGCCCCAGCAGAAAGCAAGTTCCTCTAAAGAGCCAGAGTCAGTAGGTCTCAGCAAAACGCAGCTCTTGAGACAATACTGTTAAGTGAACCAGAAAGAAGTCACATGGGATCCTTTATTGGAATAGACTTGTAGTTGATTTTGTTTGGTTGATACTGGGGATTGAACCCAGGACCTCACATACTCTGTGTCCTCATCATCGTTGTCTTGGTCGTCATCGTCATCATCGTCATCTGTTTTCATTTCAAGACAGCTCACAAAGTTGCTCAGTCTGGCCTTAAACTCACTCTGTAGCCAACTATATCCTCCTGCCTCAGCTTCCCAAGTAACTAAGACAATAGACCTCTGCCACCAGGCCTGGCTCCTTGCCATTATCAAAGTAGTCCAAGCTTTGTGGTCCAGAGTTTCTTCCTGGTAAGCCCTCATCATGATTCACGGTAACTTCTTCCCTCAGCTGACAAATACCAGCCGGTAATTGCACAGGTGACTGGGAGAAATGCCAAGTGAAGCCTCACCTCAGGTTTCCCTGTGCAGGTGTTTCCAGGGCCATCGGGGCTGTCTGGTTAACTATTCCCATGGTACCCGCCCCACCACCACCACTACTTTCCAGTAGCATTTTGAGAACACTAGCTCTGAAGATGGAACAGTCAGCCCCTCCCCAAAGCAAGTGATTTTTATAAATGTTGCTTCCAAGTGGTTCTGGGAAGGATGAGAGGATCTCTCTTGTTATGTCCCCTTTCACAGAGTCACTGTCACCTTTGTCTTAATTGTTTCCCTCACATTCTGACTAAATACCTGACCAAAGCAGCTTGAGAGAGGGAAGACTTATTTTAGCTCAGGGTTTTCAGGGGATACAGTTTCTCACGGTGGGGAGGGGTTGACAGGGTTCCTGGCAAAGGGAAGGAGCATGTAACAGGGACTCCTTACATTTTGTTTGAGATAGAGTCTCACTGTATTTACCCTTGGCTGACCTGGAGCTCTCTATGTAGGCTAGGGTGGCACACAGAGGTCTACCTGCTCCTATTCTCTGGATGCTGGTATTAGAGGTGTGCCACACACATTTTAGGAGATCAAGGAGCAGAGCACTGGGTGGGAACCAGAGTAGGGTATAGATCTCAGGGCCCACCCCTTACCACGTACTTCCAAGAGGACCAGCCCCTCCACAACCTTCTGAAGACCAAGTATCAAGCCCACTAGGTGGTGGGGATGGGTAATGGGAGTTTCACATTCAAACCATACCCGTGTCCTGTATAGAACCTCTTCAAGCCTCCCAACGACCTCAGGAGTGACCCTTGTCATAAGCTCAGGCCACCACTTTGAGGGCCTTCCTGAGAAACATTCTGTGACTATCTGCAGAAAGGCTGCCGGCCACTCACAAGCCCTAAAACATCTACTTGAGATGGGGCTCAATGACCTCCCCCCCTTCCTGTCACTCTCTGTCCCTCTCTCTTCTAGATGGTTCCATACACAGGTTGGCCATACAGTCAGTCCTTGAGCACCATTTCCATGTTCCTAGAGCCAGGTCTGTTTTATTCCCAGCTATTAGAAATTGTTTTTAGCAAAGCATGTGTGTGACACTTAGACGGAGCAAACCGTTACCTAGGAAACTGTCCCTCTATACATGCTTTGCTGCCTGGTATCATTTGGATCCAGCTGCCTCGATTGGCCTTTTTCCTTAGCCTTTCTCTGACCCCCCCCCTTTCTCCCAATTATTGTGCCAGATGTGTAGCTCCCAACCAGGACTGGCTATGTAATTTGTGGGGTTCACTGTAAAATAGTCCCCCATTCAAAACCGATTGGGGTTTCCTAGATAACAGACCATTAAAACAAGCACTCTGGACTCTGATTGTGTGTGTGTGGGGGGGGGGCTCTGCGAGGGTGCACAGACTGTGTGCTCGTGAGGCACATCCTGCTTCTGAGGTGGTCAGAATGGCCCCAAACAGCTCTCATTTGTCTCTGTAGACTGACTGGGCTCCTGGCCTGGTGACAGAGCCATATGCCTTCCATTTTATCACAGTTATGTTTAAATCTTTTTTTTTTGAAGGCTTTCTCTAACAACATGTAAACGTGGGGCTTCTGAGTTTGTAAGGACCAGAAACTGCCTCATATAACCTTATTTTGTATGCTCTGGATATTTTCTGTCTCCTTCAGTCTGACAAGAGCATCTGATTGGAACTCTAGGTCCCTGTCAGGCCTGGTCTGTCAAGTCTATGGGTGCTGCCGCTGGCTAACATGACCCAGAGACTTTTTTATGGATACCGTTCTCTGTATGTGAATTCCTTGTGAACCTCCTCAAAAAAAAGTCACCACCTAAACACATCCTGACTGAATCACCCACAGGTTCCCCCAAAACCTTTTGGAGGGATTTGTGTTTCCAGCCTGTCTCACTTCTGAGGTTCACCAATCTAAGAAACTGCCCCCATAGTGTATGTTAGCTTTTTTTTTTTTTTAATCTGTCAGCTAGCTGCTTCTTTTTAAGCCTTTCCAGCTCCACCTCCCAGAGTTCCCGTGACCAAAACTGTGCCCCTTATCTCTTGGTAACGTGGGACACAGGTACACCACAACTGCCATTGGCTGGGTCTCTCTTCATCTTTGTATCATTCTGTAAGACCTTGGAGATGTCCCCCTCCAGAACCTCAAGTGAGCACAGAGCCTTCAGATTCTGGGCTGAGACACATCAGTGACTTACCAGTGGATCTCAACCGTCCCTTGTCCTCCTGGGATGCAGAAGCTCTTTGGGCGCTGTTTCCTGGGAACCGTGTGTAGCCACTCCCACCTGGCATTGGCCTGACTTTAACCCACCCAACTTCTCTGACCCCTCCGTGAATCCAGACTTATATTCATAAGGTGACATTTGCACAGGCCAAGGACTCCATGGCACCCGATTTCCTGGTGGCCAACGTGAGGTTCCTTTCCTTACCATGCACACAGAGGAGAGAGAGTCGAACTCAGAGGAATGTGCTAGAGATGAGAGAAGGAGACTTACTTGTTGGGATCTTTAAACTGCTCTCTGTCAGTGACAAAGTACTGAAAAGTCAGCTTGTGAAAAGCCTTTGTAAGACTGACGACTATGTCCCTTCCCACAGAACACAACAGGTTAAGAAAGCATGGATGCCTCGGACAGAGAACCTGCATCGCCCCCCATCTTCGGTCAGCAGAGGGAGGCCCCAGGTGCCCAGAGCCATAGGCAGAGTATGGCTGGCTTTCTGCCTCTGCTTTGGGACCATGTGCTGGTGGACAAGTTGGGCAGCCTCCCTCTGAAGCAGCACTGTTAGCTTTAAAATGGGCACGGTAGCGTTGAGCTGCACATGGTACCTGTTATTTGTCTAAGAATCTTTTATGACTGATTGTGTCGACCTATAATGCCAGTGTTTGAATGTCTATTTTTCTTTTGGGGACAGGGTCTTACTATGCAGCCTAGGCTGGCTTTTACCTGGAGACCTTTCTTCCTCCCCTTCCCAAATGGCTGTGATTACAAGTCTGTGCTGCCACACCCTGCTTAGAGTTGACTGTCTATGGAAGAGTTTTTCCTTTGTGGTCAGTGTCTTGGCAGCATGTGCTATTTGTTCTATAGCTTCCATGTTTGATGCCTGCATTCAGCCTGCATGCTTACTCTGCACCTTATGTGCATCAGGAACTATGTGGAAGTACCCACATGTCACTTACTAACAGGGCCATGCTCTGAGGAACAGGTCTTCAAGCAACCCCATCATGGTACGACCATCCTAGAGTGTACTGATGCTAAATAGATTAGTGTAAGCAAACACAGTTTGTGGCTTTTCCACAAAATCAAGATACAAGAGAAGGGTTGGGTGTGGTGTGAGCTCCTTTAATTCCAGCACTTGAGAGGAAGAGGCAGGTGGATCTTACTAAGTTTGGGGCCAGCCTGATCTACACAGCAAGCTCCAGGGCAGCCAGGGCTACACATGAGACCCTGATTCAAACAAGCAAGCAAGCAAGCAAGCAAACAAACAAACAAACAAACAAACAAAAGAGAGAAGGAAAACAGGAAGGAGCTGTCTGAGGCCACTGATGTCCTCACAGCATGTGCTGTTTGCAATTGTATGTGTGGGGTGCATATATGTGTGGGAGCACTCGTGAGTGAGGATGCACATGCACAAACATATGGATAGAGGTCAGAGGTCAACTTTAGGTGTCATTCCTCGGATGCCGTCCACCTTGTTCTTTGAGAAAGAGTGTCTTATTGATCTGGGGGTTGCCAAGGAGGCTAAGCTGGCTGGCTAACAACCCAAGAGCTTTGCCTGTTGCCATCTTCTCAGTGCTGAGATTACAAGCATTGGCACCACATGGGCATTTATATGTGGGGCCTGGGGGTTGAACTCGGGCTCTCACGTTTATGTAACAAGCACTTCCCTGACCGAGCCACCTCCTTAGCCCCATTGGATTTTGGTTGTTGTTGCTGCTGTTATCTGTTTGTGTTTGTTTTTTGTTTTGTTTTGTTCTTTGGTAAAGAGGACTATACCTGAACATAACAATGACCAGTATAATGAATATGCAAAGAAGAAACAGGATCCTTTAGTATCATTAGGGACAGTAGGCAATTGTCTATACCATTCTTCACAGAACTGATAACGCAGCATCGTTGCTTGCACGCCACCAAAGTGAGAACACAGGTTACATGATACACTTCTTTTTTTCTTTGAAACAGGGTCTTATTCTATAGCCAAGCTGACTTCAAACCTGTTATCCCCCCACCTCAGCCTCCAAGTGCTCGATTACAGGCATGCGCCACAGTGCAATAGCATTGGAGGAGTTTTTCAGCCCCCTTATAACATTAAGAGATTATATGTCTATGAGCAGCCTGTTGATGGCAGAAATGTCATGCAAAGACATTGTCTCGAGGGACCGATTCTCTTTCTCCTCAGTCAGATCTGTGAAAAGAGCAGGTAGGCTTTCCTAAGACCCTGCCACTCTTGGCAAAGTGTCACCAGGCAGGAGATAGGTCCTCCACTTCCAACTCCTTATTCAGTGAAGCAGGTTGTTCTGGGACCCCACCACCTGATGAGGTCCAGGTTTCAACCACACCTCCAATAAAGTCCCTGTGGTCCCCAGAGCCTGTTATAAAGCCTGAGAGCAGTCTGGTCACATTAACAGGAGAGAAATAGGCAGAATCTGTCTCAAGGTTTTATGCAAAGTTTTTGGCAATGTAGTAAGTACCGGTAGGCCTGTCTCTTCTCTGACCTGTTCTCTGAACCCTTCCAGAACAGTTATTTAAGACATTTTTTTAAAATTCTTACTTATTATCGTTGTGTGGGAGGGAGTGCAGGGCCACATGTGTCACCATGTGTATGGAGGCCTCAGGGCCACTCTGGGGAGTCAGTTCCCGCTTTCTGTCTTTCCACCACAGGTTTGAAGAATCAAACTCAGGTCCCTAGGCCTACACAGCACACGTGGTTCCCCAATGGACCATCTCATAGGGCCTGTTTGAATCTTTTGATGGATTTGGAAAGCAGAACAGTATGTCTTATCCCTGCCCCCCAGCACACACACACACACACACACACACACACACACACACACACACACACATTCCCCCCACCACCACCACCAGTGTCTTATTTACAATGGTCTCATCACATTCTGTGAGTTTCTTTGAATGGAAACACTCTCTTGACATTGGAAAAAGACTTAGAAAGCATACAGCTGGCTTCATCCATATGCTTCGTCCTCTATAAGAAGCCAGAGGTGCCTCCTCCTCCACCCTCCCAAGAGGGACTGTGGCCATGGATTCACTCTGTCTTCAGCCTCAAGAGTGGAGAGGCAGCCCTACGAGTTGAGCCGCTCACATTTAGGAGCTGGGGAGAGAAAGAGAAGGTGTCAGAACAAGTCCTAACTGGGAGTCACAGTTAGACCTAATTTTACATTCCATGGAGAGAAAACCCCATACCAGGTTCACGCTCAAAGCATGTGGCACCACCAAGATTTGCTGTGTGTGTTTAATAGTCTGTGTTTCCGCACACTAGGTTCATTGTGTTAGTTCCCCCTCACCCCTAGAAGAATCTGGGTATTTTGTAGTAACCCATCCATTGCCCTAATGTCTCTCTAAGGTTCCCCCTCACTGATTCTGTGCGTGGAGGAACAGATGCCCAGACAGAGCCAGTTCTGAAGCTCACAACCCCCTCCTGCCCTAGCCTGTCCTGGTCCTCCATCATCCACTCCTGGTGGTGTTACCTTCCAGAGCCCTGAGCAGCCCAGCCAGTGTCTAATCAATGCCATGCTTCTTGCTGAGGGTTCTGCCCTCCCTAGCGCTTCCAGCTGGGCACTCAGACCAAAGTGTCCCTACCTCAGTCTGTCCAACCGTTCAGCAAGTAACTGTGTCTCCAAAAGGCTGAGCCACCAGCCCAGCTACTCACTCACCCCGTGGAGCTGGGCTTGGTCACCCCGATGAGTGTGAAAGACGCCGCCTTTGCAGGCCGGAATCCGAAAGAAATTGGAAAGCTGCTGCTCTCTCTATTCCCACTCTCTTCTCATGTTTGCTGTTATTTTTTAACACTTTTTTTTTCCTCCTCAGAGAAGCACTATCCTCTTCCCCAGAGCTTGCCTGTAGCGAAGGCATGGTCTGTACAACTGCAATTATTTCAGGAACAGATGGAGTGAGGAGCAGAAAGTCTGTTAATAGTAATAGAAACGCTACATGTTAACCTGGACAGCACACGATGACAGTCCCATGACTACCGTTCTGTTCCCACCAGCTGGGCACCCAAAGGAGGAATGAGATATTCACAAACAGACATCAGCCACGTAGCCACCTAAAGTTAGAACTCAAATTCCTTCACACTAGGGGCCCTGGCGACCGCATCGGCTTAGGCCTGGCACAGAGGAGGCCATGCCACACAGCTCAGCGCAGGACTCGAAAGATAGCCCAGGCTCGGGTTTAGGCAATCACAGGATCCTGAGCTGACAGGGTCACAGGCATGATCTTTAGGCAAATGCTTGATGTGCTGGTGCTAGTGGGAGCCAAAGGGCCCGTGATTTCAATGGATACTTGGAAGGATACCCAAACTGCTCTTGGCTTCCTGGGGGCTGGGAGAAAGCATGGTACCGAAATGCCCCAGTGAATGGCCCAGTGCAGGGCCTCATCTAGTTTTGAGTCCAGAAACATCTCTTCACCGTTACTAAGATGTGGTAAACAAAGTCTTACCCACAATAGGGGACATAGGCAAATTTATTTCAGAAACGTTTTTTTAAACACCTACTGCGTAGAAGAAAATCACCACCTATGAAAAGGGACTCTGACCATGAAACATCACCTACAGGCTTCTGTGTATGAACATTCGATCTCTAGCTGGTGGCACTATTATTTGGGCAGGCTGTGGAGCCTGCAGGAGATGGAATCTCAATGGAGGAAGCGGGGTCTGGAGGTAGGTCTTAAGCCAGGCCCCACTTCCTGTCTGCTCTCTGCTTCCTCTCTCCAGAGGCAATGAGACGAGCTGCCTCGAGTTCACACCAGCATCCCTTCCCTGCCAGCATGGACTGTATCCCCTAAGATCAAAGTGAAAAAGCTCTACTTTCATGAGTAGCTTCTGGTCTGATATTTAGCCAGAATAAGTTACCCTGGGACAACGCTATGCCGACATAGGCACAAATGTAGCCCAAGATGTGGACACACCCAACAAACCGGCAACCAGGATGCAATTGGGCTTCATTTCTCTGGATCAAGGGACACAGAAGACTCCACAGGGAGAAAGTGATATGAAAGATGTCAGAGAAGCTGGGGGAGCTGAACAAGGTCTACCCCAGGGTGAGAGCTGTGCATAGTCTGAGGTCTGTGGCCAGTTGCTTTCTACGGGTATTCCCAGGCAGTCCTTGTCAGAACCAATCCTGGGCATCCTTTCAAGCCCAGTAACCTTGGGTTGGCACCAGGGTATGGATATCTACCCATGTAAATGAGCTATAGTGTAAATCGGGGTTGGTTTATTCATTTACTGTCGAGAAGAACTTTACCAAGATCCCACCAGGCCACTCCCCTAGCCAGCAAGGGCCACTTGAGTGGGAAAAAAGGAAGATGGCCATCAGGAAGTGGTGGAGACATGAGCTTCCCGAAACCTCACAGATGTGTCAGAAGGAATGGAGAAGATCCAGGGTGGATTCCAGACCTTAGAAGTCCACAGAAGGAAGAATCCAAAGATTAGCACTTGGTGACTAATGGTGACATTGTTGTTCATAAGAAAAGGCAGAGGACAAAGAGGAATGAGCCAGGGTGGGGATACAAATGTGGCCGTGCAGCTGGACATGACACAAATGCTGCTTCGATCCTAGAAGTGCCCTGCCCATCTCTGTCCCTATGGACTCTCTTTTTCCTCTGCTTTCCTCTGCTCCTGCCTCCTGGGCAGTATGGATGCTTTCTCAATTTGTCTGTCAACACTTAGTTATTGTCCCAGTCTGCTCAGCTGCTAATGAAACATTGACATTTAAATAGATCACTTGGCTTTATAGAAAAGTTAAATAGAAAAGTTTGCAGAACTTGGTTTAATAGAAAAGTTGCAGTGTCCCAGCTGCAAAGACAAGACAAGACAGTGAACTGATCAGGATTTGAACTCAATCACTAGGCATGCCAGCAGCCTTTGGGCATACAGCCACATGAGCCTAGAGGAAACATCCCTTCCCTTAGACATCTTGAGTGGGCAGATGCTGTAAGCAGGGACCAGTGTCTCCAGAGTATTGGGCAACACAGCTGAAAAGTGGAGACTCCAGAACACATTACCAACAAGTATACCTCGGAGGTTCATATTGTTGTGAGTAGAAGTCAACTCTGATTGCTAGGGTGTGGCCTGAAGGCAGTGCACATGCCTATCACAGGTGAGGCCCTGGATTATAGCTCTAGTCCAAAAAAAAATAGATCCTTAAATCTGCCCATCTGTCCATCTGTCCCTCTGCCCCTCGCTCCCCATGCTGTGTCTGTCTGTCCCTCTGTGTTAAAGAAGAGGGTGAAATTTAGAGACCAGAGACCTGATTTGGAACTCCAGAGGTCATTTGGTCCTCGTGACTGGAATTTTCTTGGCCATGTGACCTGCACCAGGTCTATTCGAAGCCATTTGTTAACTCATTTAATATGCAGAATGACTCAAGAGAAAAAAAATTATTATGACTCCCACCTGGTAGATGATAAACATGGTGCCCAGAGAGTTCAGGCAACTTGCCTGACTGACCTGATCCTATGTCACCTGCCACCAGCAACCCTTGATTCTTTTCATACTGGGAATATAGCTCAGTCATGGAGTGCTTGTCTGGTCTATGAATCCTTAGACTTTATTTATCCCTAGCACTGCAAATACACACACACACACACACACACACACACACACACACACATTTTCTATGAAGATTCACACTTCCACCCCACCTTCTCCTGGGCACACACCCATTGATTTGCACCTTTAAACTGGAATCTGGTGGGGCCCATCCTACTGTGGCTGTTGACACATTGATTCCTCTATGGCTTGAGAACCACTCAGGGCAGGTGTCTTAGTTAGGGTTTTATTGTTGTGAAGAGACATCATGATCACAGCAACTCTTATAAAGGCAAATATTTAATTGGGGCTGGCTTACAGTTTCAGATGTTTAATTAGTTCATTATCATCATGGCGGGAAGCATGGCAGCATCCAGGCAGACATGTTACTAGAGCCAGAACCGAGAGAATTCTACATCTTGATCTGCAGGCAGCAAGGAGACTATGTGCCATACTGGGTGTAGCTTGAGCACAGGAGACCTCAAAGCCTGCTCCCACAGTGACACACTTCTTCCAACAAGGCTTCCTAATAGTGCTACCCACTATGGGCCAAGCATTCAAACACATGAGTCTATGGGGGCCATACCTATTCAAAGCACCACAGCAAGTATCAGATAGACTACAAGGAGCCATCAAAGACACTAGGAACTTGTGCTTGAGCAGAAGGTAGTTGGAGAACGTGTTGACTCTGAGAGTCTGAGGCTACTGCATGTGAGGATGAAGCTTATTCTACAATCATGCTTGAAGAATGTGTATGTTTCCAGAAAGCTTTTATTGCCTCTGTGAGACATGGCTATTTATAAGGATGTGAGAGGAGCCCAAGCAAAGTGACATTCTTAGGCCATTGAGGGACACCCAAGGCCCAGAGGCTATGGAAGATGCTAGACAGTCCTCGTTAGGTTCCCCGTGGAGACACACAGCCCTGGTCATTCTAGCACTCAAGGGTACTATAATCCATCCATTCTGAGAAAGCTTAGTCCTCCTAGGGATATGGAGAAACAGAAAAGTAGAAGCTGTATGTGGAATATCACAACTCTGTGCTCACTAGTGTTCCCACACTTGGGCTTTGAGAACCAGACATTTAGAGAAAGTTACACCAAGATAACCAGTGTTCTAGGAACCTTTGAGATCTGGCACCCTGACACTTATTCATGAGAACCTAACCTGGCCCCCTAAACATTGCTAAAAAAAATTTTTATGCCTATAGCTCATTCTATATCAAGAGTAATCATGTGGTGGGATACAGACACCATGATCAGTTTTCAACTTAGTAGAACACACCCCAGAGAGGGTAAACGACCTTCATTTTGATGAAGAACCAGGGTTAGAAGCCAGGTCTCCTGGCATTGACTCAGGCAACATCTGCACATCAGCATGGCTTTTGGACAAACAGCTCTAGCCCCTACTTGCCTAAACAAGCATGGGAAACTGCCATGTATATCATAGGAATATGTAAATTCCTACAACTCAAGCAGAAGGGTTCATGTCTAAGGGCCTAGGACAACATTTCTCAACCTGTGGGTCGCGACCCCCTCTGGGGATTGAATGACCAGATATCCTGCACATAGGATATTTATATTACTATTCACAACAGTAGCAAAATTACAGCTATGAAGCAGCAATGACATAATTTTATGGTTGGGGGTCAACACAACATGAGGAACTGTCATTAAAGGGTCCCAGCATTAAGGAGGTTGAGAACCACACTGCTCTAGGGACTGGCCCACCTTGAATAGATTCAAGCTCCTCACGGCTTTTTGCTTTTCATTGTCAGTACAAGGAACTTCATCTTTGTGTTTGTTCCCCCTTGGTTACAGGATGGTTGCCACACATACATCTACATCCCAGAAGGAAGGAGGATGGGTAAAGGAATGAGAGACGCTAAGAACTTTCTCTTAGTAACTTAGCCTTTTACTTGGGGAAAGACCTCCTGCCCGGAGACTTTCTTCAGCATCTTGACCACACGATGCCTTACTTCACTACAACAGGTCGTAGGAAACCTAATATTTCATCCCCCTGCCTCTGGAACAGAGACAGGGAGGGAGAGGGACCGCTGATTCACAGCCTGATGGTTTGGATCTGATATGGTTCCCATACGCTCACACTTTCTGCATTTGTTCCTAGCGAGTAGCACTGTGGTTGGAGGCTGAGAATCTCTAGGTGGGTAGGGTCTGGTTGGCAGTCCGTAAGGGGCTCACTTTTGAAAGTTAGAGCCTGGCCCTGGGTTCCAGCCCCATTTATCCATCTCCAGCAAGGAGGTTCTACTACAGGCTCCTGCTGCTGTGAATTTCACATGCCTTCATGGTGAATGTCACCTTGCCTCAGAAGCCATGAGCCAACATGAGTCCTTCCTCCCGCCAGTTGTTTTTATCAGAGATTTACCTGGTCATGTTGACATAAAAGGTCACTAATACTCACAGCATCTCTTCCCAACATGTCTAAGCATGATGGTTACTATTCCTTACCAACTTGATGGGATTTAGAATCACTATTGGGAACCCACTTCAGGGCATATCTATGAGGGTATTCCCAGAAAGGCATAACTGTGAAGGAGACCCACCTCGGACATGAGCAGCCCTATTCCATGGGCTGGGATCCTGGACAGAATAAAAAGGAGCAAATGAACTGAGCAGTGGTATTCCTAGCTCTCCGCTTCCGCTTCCCTCTCCCCAACCATGTCTTCCTCAACATGATGGACTACATCCTTTCAGACGATGAGCTATGATAGGCCTACTAACTTGCTTGTATTTGGTCACTGCCACAAGAGAAGCAATTAATCCACAAAGCATGGTGGGAGTCCCAGATGCTGGGTGGAGTCTCTCCCAGTGACCCATCATGGATACTCCTTTCTCTGCACTGTACAAAGAAAGGGTCCAATGTTCCAGGAGCCAGTCCTGGTATGAAAGGCTTTGGGCTTCAGGGCAGGACCCAGCTGGTATCCTGTTAGGCTCACCCTCCCAGTGAGGATCAGCTGCTCACTGCAGCCTCCCAGGAAGGAGGTTCTTAACTAGATTTCCCATGCAGAACTCTGTGGGGGCGGCTCAAGCCTCTACCCACTGAAGGCTAAATTTATGTTCCACCCATCACCATCACGAGCCGTGGGAGCCCAGGGCGACTGTGTTTGTACTTCAGCTGTTCCATGGGTGCTCAAGTCCTTTCACAAGGACCACAGCTGAGTCCATGGAAGGTGCTCTTCCTTATGAAGAAGACACAAAACCCTTCCAACCACACCCTGCCCTACCCCAGGCCAAGTGCCCTGAACGTGAGGAAAGGAACCTGTGTGGTTATGAGGGGAGGATGGGTGAGGACTTTGAGGGAACTAGACTTTTGGACAGAGGTTCTTGTCCCTATCTCTGCATGAGAACCCCTTGAGAGGATGCCAACTCAGTGCCAATGCTTGGATGTTTGTAAATCCAAACCTCTGCTAGGGAAGTGGAGCCTAGCCCCGGCGCTCTGAAAATCACCATGGGTGATACTAAGGCACAGACAGGACTAAGCAGCATCTTGGAGAACAGGGCTCTTTAGGGGCTGAGGATGTGGCTCAGTGGGTAAAGCATCTGCCTAGCAAGCATAAGGACTTGAATTTGCATCCCCAGTGCCCGCTTAAATAGCTAGGTGTGGCATCTATAGTTCTGGTGCATCAACGTGGAAACAGGATCCCTAGGGCTCACTAAAGAAACAATCTAGCCCACTGGGATCAACATGAGACCTTGTCTCAGAAAATAGACAGTGATTTGTCATTGACCTCTGGATTCCATACCTGTGAACATAAACACACAGACAGACTGAGAGAGAGACAGACAGACAGACAGACAGACAGTCAGACACACACACACACACACACACACACACACACTAAACTTGACTGTGAACCTGACCTGGCCCTGTCAGCCCAGATTCCATTGAAGGAATGCTATAGGCAACAAGCCACATCCATGGTCCTTGGAAAATGGGAGCACATGCCCCATGTCCCTGGAAGTCTGCAGTGGACTTCATAGACAGCTGGCAGGGGATGAGAGTTGAGAACCCTGCTCAAAAACGAACCTGAGGTTTGTTTTACTTGAGAGTGGCAAGACAGGCGAACAGAAAGGAGTGTGGTCAAGGAACAAGCTTTTATCTCAAGACACAGAGCGCTGCATACCAGGAAGGGCCACACAAAGACTCGGGTGGCAGATCATGAAGCGGAGGGAACAAGGCAGAAGAAGCATTGAGTCTTGGTGTACTTGCTGTCGCTATAACCAAACACCACAGTCTCAGTAGCTGTGAAGGGTAAAGATCTGTTTGGCTCATGGTTCTGGAGGCTGAGAACACGGTAAAACCATGTCACACCATGACACTATTTATATAAAGCCATTAATGTCATCACAGGGGCCCAGCCCTCACGATCTCAGCTAACCCCCATTATCTCCACAGGCCCCACTTCCAAACTCCATCAAGTTTCCACCACTCAAATTTTGAGAGAGCCCACGCCATTACGGTTTTCCAGATAGGGGAGGGCAAGGCAAGTATGTGGACAGGGTTAAGACGACTGGTTAAACAGGTCTGGTGGATGCTGGCAAACCCACCCCTCTGCCATGCTTGTCATAGTTTGTCTGTAAACTAGAAACAATCACAGACAACCTGGGAAGAGGGCATCTCAGCAGAGGTATTGCCTCTGTCAGATTGGCATGTGAGCACCCGTGCAGGTATTTTCTCAGTTCTAATTGATAAAAGAGAGCTCAGCCCTCGGCAGGAGAAGCTGAGCTACATAAGAAGGGCAGCTGAGCAAGCCAATAAGCGGCATTCTTCCATGCTTTTCAGCTTCAAGAGTCTCTGCCTTAGCTCCCCCCAGTGATAGACAGTAACCTGTAAACCACATAAATCCTTTCCTCCCCAGGCTGATTTTTATCACGGGAACTAAATACGAACCATAACAATGATTCCATCGGGCAAAGTGGCTCAGCCTTCTAAGAGAGGTGGCTGAGGTTGTGAGCCTCAGCAAGGTCAGTTTGCCTTTGAAGAACCCGCTCTCTTTGAGAAATGGTCAGCTCTAGCAGAAGCTGTCTCTTTGGGCCACCAAAAGCACCAGAAAATAAAAGACCGGATTAGTACGGGCTTCATCTTTTCAGTATTTCTAGGACTTGTGACTGTCCTAAGGGCTACGGAACCATGGTCATGGTCTATCCTAGGATTATTTTTTCATCTCTTCTTCTCTCTGGGGAAAAGGACTGTATAAATGACCAGGTGAAAGCAAGGGCTTTGGAGACTCTCATGTTCATATCCATATTGGGACAGCATTGACTCAGCCGTGGCATCTGTCTTAGTCATCTTGGGCTGTATAGTATCATTTTGTGTCACTGTGACCAAAAGACCTGGTAGAAGTGACCCAAGGGCGGAAAGGGTTATTTTGTTCACAGTTACAGCCCATGATCTTGGGGACAGCAGAACAGAGAGGCTCCATTCATGATGATGGCAGCATGTGGCAGAGGTTCTTCTCATTTTGGTAGATCAATGAAAACAGAGTCATTAAGTCAGAGCCAGGGTGGGATATAACCATCACAAGCTCACCCTTCTGCTAGCCTGGACCCACTTCTCACAGGCTCAACAGCCTCCCAAAATATTGGCACAAGTTAGGGTTTAATTGTTCTACACATGAGTCCAACTAGGCCTCTATAGCAGCAATTCCATCATCTGGGTAGCATCTGGAGAAGACCCACTTCCTGATTTATAGGGATCTCTCTCTTGATAAAGAGGGAAGGTCGAAGAGTAAGCGTTTATGTGTCTCTTATAAGGATAATAATCTCCCCCACCAGGACCCTACCTTACCCTCTAACCACCTCCTAAAAAGTGATTACACCCAAATACCAATCCATTGTGGATTAGGGCTTCAGATATGAAGTTATCTTGATTCATCCATACCACACCCCAGGCAAAGGCTATATTTCAGTTTACAATTTCAGATTATAGTCTATCACTGTGGAGAAGTCAAGGAAGGAACTTCAAACAGCTAATCACATCCTATTAGCAGAGAAATAAATGGATGCCTGCTCAATTGCTTACTTGCTTGCTTGTATTCAGCTTCATTTCTCCTCTCTTATACACTCCAGGATCTTCTGCCTAGGGAATGGTGCTGCCCACAATGAGCTAGGTCTTCACACATCAATCAACTTAAGACAATCATCCACAGACCACCTAATGCAGACAGCCCCTCATTTAGAGTCTAGTCCTGAGTGATTCTAGGTTGTGTCAAGTTTAGCAGAGATAACCATCACACCATCCTACACATAAATCCCTCTCTAGGCATCCCCCCAAGAGAAATGAAGACAAACGTGTCCACCGAGACATGCACAAGGATTCATGTTGGCATCACTAGTATTAAACAAAACAACCCAAGTTTCTGTTAACCAGACAAGCAAAATGTCTTCACATGAAGTAAGATGCTTTTCTGAAAGAAAGAAAGAAAGAAAGAAAGAAAGAAAGAAAGAAAGAAAGAAAGAAAGAAAGAAAGAAAAGACACATATTGATATGTGGTACCATGTGGAAGAACTTCCGAGAATGAGGCCAAGAAGAGAAGCTACGCACAAGACCACATGTGACATGATTCCATTCATATGGAATGCTCATAAAAGGCAAACGGAGATTGGGAATGCAGAAAACAAATTAGTGGTTGCATAGCTCTGGGGAAAGAAATAGCACAAGGTCATCTGGGAGACGGAAATGTTCTCTCCACAGCCCTTGTTCAATTACAAGAAACTTGCTGAAATATATGTTGAAAGAGGTGGGCTTGTGATGTGTCCGTTATAATGGAAAGCCATATGTTAAGAATTCCTCTAGGTGCTGGGGATGTGGCTCATTGGATAGAAGGTTTGCCTAGCATGCATGAAGCCCTGGCACTAATGCAGAGCTAGTCTCCAGCCATTGTACCAGCAGGGTATGGTAAGGCATGCTTGTAATCTCAACTCTCAGGAGGCAGAGGCAGGAGGAACAGAAGTTCAAGATTATCTCCAGCTGCATAGATAGTGTGGGGTCAAGACAGGCTACATGAGACTCTGCATTGAAGCAAGAAAATCAAACAAACAAACAAACAAACAAACAACAATAGAAAGAACATCTGGCCAAGTTCATGCTTAATTCTGCTTCTAAGTCATCAGCACGACCCCAGTACTTTGTGCATGTTTTGTAACAAGATTTGACTTGAGTACCTTATCCTTTAAAAAAAAATGGAGTACAAGATCTCTCCTTTTCTCAGGCTGCTGGGAAGATGGTGGACACTCAGACAGAGCATGCTTACCAAAAGCAGCGCCTATCTTTTCAAAGCAAGGAGTGTTTTGCTGGGAGAAACTGGTGCGTAAAAACTCCCTCAGTACTACATAAACATCAGTCTAGGCTTCAAGATGCCCAAGGAGGCCATCCAGGGCATCTACATAGACAGGAAATGTCCCTTCACTGGTAACATCTTCATCTGAGGTCAGATCTTGTCTGGTGTCATGACCAAGATGAAGATTCAGAGGACTATTGCCATCTGCTGGGACTATCTCTGTACCAGATTGTACCTTACATCTGAAGGTACAGTCACCTTGAGTAGCATCACAAGAACATGTCTGTGCCCCTGTCCCCCTGTCCCCCTGTTTCAGAGATATATAGATTGGTGACAGACCATTCATTTCAATATGCTCAAACCACCAACAAGCAGTTTCAAAAGTTCTGAGGGGACTCTGGCCAACTCCCTAGAACAAATAAAGTTTATTTTTCAATTTAAAAGAAACTTCTCAACCTCTCTGCCATGAGGCCATCTCTTGAAAACTCTTTGCACAAGTGAGGAAAAGCCTGAAGGCCCGCCTCTCACCGTGTCTTCTGCCTTACATCATAATTGAAGTCTGGTTTTAGCAGGGCCTGTGTTCACAGGGCTCAACAAAGCCAAATGACAATGTAGAAGCCTCTCTGCTCTCCCAACCCATCCCATCTACCCCTAGCACTCTCTCACCATCCACGCTCTTGGTTGATCATTTCAAATATGTTCCTGCAGTGTGTGAATGAGAAATGTCCCCCACAGTCTAGGGCATTTGAACACCTGATCCCCAGGCGATGGCGTTACTTATGGAGCACAGCCTTGCTGGAGGAAGTATGTCAGTAGGGCAGACTTTTGAGTCTTCAGTTGACTACTGTTGCCACCATGCCTGATGCCTGTTACTCTGACTCCACAACCATGATGCTCCCTCACCCCTCTGGAACCACAAACCCAAATCAACTCTGCCTTCTATAAGTAGTCTTGGTTGTGGCGTGTCATCATGGCAACAGAAGAGTCACTATTCGTTTATTCAAATGCAAGCAAGCACATCTGAAGAGATACTTTATCTTCTAACATGAAAGTAAGATAGTCCTTCATCTTGTTTTCCCCACTTAATCTATCCTGGAAATCTTCCCAAAGCACTCACAGGACATGGCACATGTGAGGTGCGTGGGCAGTGCACAGGTGCACATATGTGTGTAGTGATCAGGGGTCCATGTTGAGCATCCTCATCAACTGTTCTTCACGTTATGTCTTGAGACAGGTTTCCCATGAAAACCGAGAAGTCACCAACTAGGCTAGTCAGGATGGCCAGCGAGCTGCCTTCCCAGTGCTGGGATTATAGGCACACACTGTTACAACTGACTCCTTTAAAGGTGTAGATGCCAGAGATCCTAACTTAGGTCTTCAGGATAATACAGCAAGCTCAATACCAACTGAGCCATCTCCCCAACCCTCTTTGTATTCCATTTCATTGGGTAACTAATACCTTACCCACTTTGCAATGTCTCATGCTCAACTCATGTTTAAGTTACAGGAAAAGTTTATTATGTTTATACGCATTGATTAGCAATTACCCATAAGCCCTCCCTACCAAGCAACCTCTGTTCTCGCCTCTGTTGCCCGTTTGTTTCTGTTACCACACACAGATGGAATCATATTTGACATTTCGTGATGGTTTCTTTTATGAAGAATAACATCTTCAACATTCACTCATGTAATATGCATATTGAAGTCATTCCTTTTTAAAAACCGAGAGTCTGTCGTGTGTATAGATGGCCGGTGACTTAGAAAGACTTGATTAAGGACTTTTTTTTTGGCTTTACAGCGGTATGAAAATAATGTGTTGAATGGAAATCCAACTTTTTATCTCTCCCAGACAAGTGATAGCATGATCCTATCTTGCGATTCCCAAATACAAGTGAATGTACACTTTCTGAACAGGTTACATATGAAAAAGGCATGTTCAATTTTTAGCCTGATCTACTTGCCATGGTCTGTTGTGATGTAACCCCATTACAAGCTAAGGAACATCTCCATATACTATTGTTTCTTTATGGACATTTGGATGACTCTGTGTCTTGGCTATTGTGACTCATGCTGGGTTAAACACAGAAGTATAGTTATCTCTCAGAGACCCCAATTCCAGTTCCTTTGAGCAAACCCCAGAAACAGGATCATGGAATTATATATAAGCAAGCTCACCTTTCCAGTGCCTAGAAATCCCAGGATACAGATGTTAGAACCCAAACAAAGACCGTCTCCCTCAGCCTCTTTGAGTTTTTAGGAAGAAACCAGAAAAAGAGGGCTGATCTTGGATCCAGGTCACTGTGTAACAAGCACCTTACTAGGTCACTGTGATCCTGCTCCCTAACCCCCAAGAGGTTTCTAGCAGTCTCTGGGCTGGGCCAGGTCACATGTAGTGAGTTCAAATGGGTCTAAGGACAGCTCCGTTCCTTATCAGTTTGTCACTGATGATTTTGGCTAGGAGGGGAATGGTGGCTTTCTGCAGCGCTGGAGACTGACCCCAGGCCTGTCAGCACATCATACAAGGTTTCTGCCCCTGCCAAGGGACAGCTGCCTCCGACTGTTTCTAGTGTTGACTGTATATCCTTCTCCTTCCACTGTGCTTACAGAATGAATCTCCATGCTTGGAAGAGAGTTTCCTCTTCTAGAAGCCTGGCTGGCCTCTTTCTGTTACTACACCAGCCTGTATGCTCCAGGAACAGCCAGATCTCCCTCTGGTTGCCTGGCCCAGCTCTGGAAGAGCTTGTTTCCTTATTTCTCTGTGAACAGCACACACACACACACACCCCTAATATTTGCCAGGAGCTTCTGTTGGTAGTCAGGGCTGTGGAAAGCACCATGAAACATTGTGACCTGTGTCCCTTGAAAGAGCTCTGCAACCCCATTGCCATAGAGCCCTTCCCTTTCTGCTGAGTTCCTAAAAGGTCATCACTGAGGTAGCAGGGAGGTGACAATGTTTATCTAACAAAATATCCAAGGCTGGGCCAGTTTATAAAAGGGAGAGGATTATTTGGTTCAGGATTCTAGAGATTCAAGGGCATCACAAAAGTTTATACTTGGTGCTGGTGAGGACCCTTTAGTAGGTGACATCACAATATCAGAGAACATGCAAGGATCACGTGGTGTGTTGCCTAGGTTTATATCAACCTGACACAAGCTAGAATCATCTGTAAGGAAGGAACCTCAATTGAGGAAATGCCTTCATAAGATCTGTAGGACATTTTCTTAATTAGTGATTAATGGAGGAGGGCCCACTCCATTGTAAGTGGTGTCATCCTTAGGCTGGTGGCCCTGGGTTCTATAAAAAAGCAAGCTGAGCAAGCCCTAGGGGGCAAGCTCTGAAGTAGCACCCCTCCATGGCTTCTTAACCAGCTTCTGCTGTCCCTTCCCTGCCTGAGTTCCTGCCCTCCAGATCCTTGATGATGAATTGTCTTGTGGACCTGTGAGTGAAATAAACCGTTTCTCACCCAAGTTGCTTTTGGTCATGGTGTTTCATCACAACAATAATATCCCTAACTAAGACACGTGGTAAGAAGCCAGCCAGAAAGCAACTGGAACTCACTGGGATCTCATGAGAATCACCTTCATCTCTTCCAAAAAAATGAATGACCCTTAGTTTTAATGAACCACAGTACCAACACAGCGCAGACCAAAATGGTAACACAGGAAGTCTTGGAGGATGAATCACACTCAAAGCACTGTAGTTGTCTGGGGGGGGACCCCTAGCAGATGAGTGTTTATGGAGAGGGCCATGCAACACAGACCCACCTAAAAAGACTCTTGGAGCAGTAAGCAGAGAGGCCAACAGGAGCATAGAGGAGCTGCAGAGGGACAGGGAGGAGCTGCCAGGAAAGCCAGGGATGAGGACTGACAGGAAGCCCACTATGGGCAAGAATGCTCCTGGATGCTGTCGGACCAAGAAGGAAGGTTCTGGGACTTTGTATGGTGGCTTTATATTTTTATATTTTTTCCCCCAGGCCTAAATATTTTAAGCACAAAAACATGTATTTTTTTTTTTTTTGCTCAGAAACTCTAGAAAATATAGAAAAGCATAAAGATGAAAAAGACTCCAAATTATTCCACCCCTAAGAGAGGTGTCAATCAGTCACACACATATGTACTTCCTGGTTTCCTAGTCTTTCATGAATTGAGTGGTGGCTTGCATGTGAAATGCCACTCATTATCTCATGCATTTGAACAACTGGTACCCAGCTGGTGGCGTTGTTTTGGAAGACTGTGGAACCCTGAGGAGGAAGAGGGTCACCGCCCAGCTACCTGTGACTCCTAGTAAGAAATGTCATGTGACCAGCCGCTCCCTGCTCCTGCTTGCCCCAGTGGACTGTATCCCCTCAAATTCTATCCCAAATAAGTCCTTCCTCCCCTTTTTTTTTTTTGTGAAGCATTTGTCACAGTGACAGAAAAGCAACACAGAGGGTAACTAAAGATACAGTGTGTGCATTTGTGATCAATGGTCTGTGCCTTCCTTCCTCTTTAAGAAGACGACAAACTTGCAGGGTTCATTGGGTTTTCTAACTCATCCTTTAGTCCTACACATTTTAAAACTCCGGGGATAAAATATTAAAAATGCATATTTATAGACAAAGGGTTTGATTTTATATTTTACTTGTATTTCCTTGTTAGTGAAAGTCAACAAATTGTTCCTACAGGTATGGATCACTTATGTTTCTTATTTTGAAAGTTGACTTAGAACAATTGTCTATTCTTCTACTGGATTACTAATCCTTTCTTTCTTTTCTTTTCCTTTCTTTTCTTTTTCTTCTTGAGATATAGTTTCTCTGTGTAACAACCTTGCCTGTCCTGGAACTCACTTGGTAGACCAGACTGGCCTCAGCTTCACAGACATCCACCTGCCTCTGCCACCTGTGTGCTTGAATTTAAAGGCATGCACCACCATACCTGCTACTAGTCCTTTTCTTATTGATTCAAAAGTATACTTTATATATTAAGTACTTTTTCATGGATTTTGTAACTATCTCTCCTCAATTTGTTGTTTTTGAATGTTATTTAACATTTTTTCTGCCATATAAAAGACTTTAAAATATATCCAGTCAGATGATATCAATCTTTTCTTTCATGCCATTTACTGTTAACAGTTTGGTATGTATTTCTCCAGACATTTTTCTGTGCATATGGAGATATATCTATAAATATATATATATAGCTAGATATATAAAGTTTTCTGCACATTTAAGATGTCATGCACACTGCTCTGCAACTTGCTTATTTCACATTAGTGATATAAAGATCTCACTCCAATAGTGTGTTCTGTTCCACGGATTCAATGTTCTGTTATTAAACCAGCTTTTAGAGGTAGTCATTTTCACTTTCATATTTAAATATGACAGCTTTCTGATGCCTGAAAGAAACAGAGACCTCAATTTATCTAGTCCATATAACAAGCCAATTAACCCTGTGCTGGCTAATTTTAGCTGTCAATCTAACACAGCATAGAACCACCCAAGAAGAGAGAGAGTTTCAGTGAAGAATCACTGGTCTGTGGGCATGTCTGTGGGGGTTTGTCTTGATTGATAACTGAGGAGGAAGAACCCAGTCTGAGTGTGGGTGATGCCCTTCCATGACCTGGCCCTTAACTGTGTAAGATAGTGAGAAGCTGTCTTGGCAGAGGCCACAGGCAAGGGTGGCTGTGTTCTCCCTGCACCCTTGACTGTAGGTATGATGTGTCAGAAGCCTGAGTCCCTTAGCCCCGAGTTCCCCAAAATGATGGACTGTCACCTAGCAGCCAAATAAATCCCTTTGTCCTTTATGTTGCTTTTGGTTGGAGTGTTTTATCACAGCAACAGAAATAAAACTTTGACATTATCATAGTATTTATATAAATTAATTCTTTTTCCTGAGACAAAGTTTCGCAATATAGCTTTGGCCACGACCAAGCTGGCCTTGAACTCATAGAGATCTGCTCTGATTGAAGGTGTGCACCATCACATCTGACTCCCTACAGCGTTAATGATAACACCCACACTTACCCTTCGGACTTAGCATGTATATTAAATAGCAAATATTAAAGACCACTGTTGTATATTAAATATACATACATTGAAACTCAAGTTTCTCACTATAGGGTCTCCTGTGCCTATCTTGCAGTGCCATGCTGTTCTAGTTATTTTAGCTTTGTAACATATTTTTATGTCTTTAAAGTCAATGCCATTCCTATTTCATCATTTTCAGTGCTGCCTCTGATGATTTTTCCTTTTAATTGCTTGTTCCTTAAATTTAATTATAAGTCTTGTGTGAATCATGTGTGAAGTTTGCAAACTATTTACTTAAGATTTTAGCTAAAATGATGCTTATATTAATTAATTAAATTAATTAAAGGTTTTTTTTGAAGTCTTCATAAAATACTTATTTCAGCCTAAAAGCAGACTGTGTCTCTCCAGCTAGTCAATTTTGTGGGTTTTTTTTTTAACTAAGTCTTACATTTTTAATCATGTTTATTCTGAGACAGTTTAGATTTTTGTTACAACTGTAAATGGGGTTTAATGGGGTTTAAAAGTACATTTCATTAGTATTATTAGCATGTAGAAAAGTTCTATGTGTTTTTAGTAACAGCTCAATTTACTTTTCTATCGGCTTGGTTGTTTTCAGGGTTTCTGAAAAGGAATTCTCACATAGACAATCATGTCATTTGAAACTAAAAAGATTTAGGGGCTTAATTTCTTCTTTCACTGTAGTTGTACCTTGTTTGTTGTTGTTTGTTTGTCTGTCTGTTTCTTTGTTTTCCTTACTGCTCAGCTAGAACCAGTTCTGGGATGTAATAAACGTGCAGGCTCCTCCTTCTGGAACTCCTTAGGGATCACACATGTACCTGCCGTCCCCCCCCCTTTTATTGTTCCTTCCTGGGTCCTTGGAGACTTGTTTGAGCTTATCCTTGAATTCTCAGATGTAGGCTTCTAGAGTGTCTAATATGAGTTTCACTGTTCCTTTTTTAACACTCAGCAAACCATGTTTTTTTTATCTCTTTCTTTAGAGAGTAACGAGTGGCCCCCAATGCCACCTCCATGGTCTCTGTGGATCCACATCTCCCCAGGGCCACCCTGGCCCATCTTCATCCTCCTGGAGTCCACGGCTCTGCGGTTCCCTAATTCTCAACTAACTCCCTTCTCTGCCATCTTGTCTCCACACTTGCTTGAGTTCCTGGGTTTTTCCTTTGATTCTCCACAAGTTATCCCTAGATGGGATTCAGCATCCCCAGATACAGGATAATTTTCCGAGTCTTGGGAAATGCATGAAAAGGCCATTTCTGCCTGTCTTCCAACACCTCACTTGCTGGCTCATTGTCTTCCAGCTCAGGTCAGCATGATCTTGCCCAGGAGAAAATTATGGACTCACTCTGGATGTCTCCTTCTCCAAGCAGCCCCATGTCATCACACGCTCCATTTGCGTTGCCTGAAAAGATATTTTTCTGACCTTTTATCTGCTTATCTTTTGAGATGGAGCTCAATCCTTTATGCCTATGGTAGAAAAATTCAGGCTGCTCTCCACATTCCCTTAGAGTTACATAAATGCCCCTCTGTTAGGATGCTTGGGACAGTGTGAAGCACTTATGTGTGTGTCCAGGTCAAGAAGAGGACCGAGATGCCTGTGCCTGTCTCCCATCCTTACTTTCTTCTTTCTTTCTTCCAGGAGATCACCAGCCTAAGTCTCCATCTGAGTTAAGCCTAATTGCCACAGTTAACCAGCATGCTGCTGGAGAATATAATCCTATTCTTCTTCCTATCCCCAAATTACCCATAATTCCTTCCTTCCTAATAGCCTCGCCTCTAATCACAAAAAGCCATGGGCAGTCAGAAGACAGTGTCAGGGTTTGTTAGTGTTGCATCTTCCACTTCTGCGTCTGTCCCTGCTCATAACAAAGACCCAGTTTTCTGGGTTTGTTCTGGGTCCTCTGGCTTGGCAGAGACTTGGCTTTTACAATGATCCCCTTTCTCCCCCCTGCCATCTGTACCCCCTTCCTACTAGAGGATCCCAACTGGTTTACAAGCATTCCTGTGTATTATCCATCAAAAAATAAATAAATAAAATCTCTTGAGTCTCTCGTCCCTAGTGGAAGCCACTCCACGTCTCAGCTTTGTTCCACGCCATCTTTAACTGCCTCTCCACTTCCAAACGGCCCGTCTCTTCTCAGCCCCTCCCACTCCTTCCAACCCCACCCAGACAGGTCTTACCAAGATAACAGTAATCTCCAAGTTGTCAATTCATTTGCTCATTCCTGGGTCTACATCTTGCTCTTCTAGAACACAGTTGTTCTCAACCAGCGGGCCGTGACCCCATTTGGAGTCAAAAGACACTTTCATTGGAGTCTAATATCACTGATCCTAGATACCAGACGTTTACATTGTGATTCACAACAGTAGCAAAATTATAGTTATGAAGTAGCCACAAAAATAATCTGATGGTAGAGTCAACACAACACAAGGAACTGTATTAAAGGGTCACAGCGTTAGGAAGGCGGAGAACTGCTTGAATCTAGAAGTATTCAATGTAGGTTGGCCCCCATCCTCCTTCTTTACTTTTTGGTGACTTTATTTATTAGTGTGTGTGTGTGTGTGTGTGTGTGTGTGTGTTGTTTGAGACAGGGTCTCTAGCTTCCTATGCAGCTGAGGATGCCTTTGAACTTCTGATCCCTCTGCCTTTCCTTCCTGATTGGCTGGATGATAGATGTAACACCATGCTCCCTTATGCGGTGCTTGGGGTCACATCCAGGGGTTCCTGCATGCTAGGCAAGGACTCTACCAAATGCCCCACACTCTCTTTCTTGGGACACACCTGCTCTCCAAGTTTCACCTCCCTCACCTACCTCTGTCTCCTTTGTCAGGTTCTTCCCTCTTGGTGTTTGCATGGTTCAAAGCTCAGTCATGAGTCCTCCTTTCTCCTGTGTTAGCTCTCTTGTTAGGTCACATGCTTACAGATTCCAAGTCTGAGGCTCGCAGATGTACAAATACAGCTGGCCCAGTGATTACCCTTGAACTCCAGCTTCTGATATGCAAGCTTGGGTTGTCTTCTAGCCCACCTTTCACACTTATCGGATCTGAAACAGAAAGCCAACGCCCTCCTCCAAACATTCTCCCCTCCTAATCACTATGTTCATTGGCCCAGCTGCCAGACAAGCATGGTGGCCCACAAAGGGAATCCCAAAACTCAGTGGCAAGAGCAGGAGAAATGTGAGTTCAAAGCCAACTTGGGTTACACAGCATGACCCTGTCTCAAAGACAGAACAAAACAAACAAACAGCCAGGTGCTCAAGCTGAAAATGAGAAGTCACTCCTGATTTTCTCTCTCCTTGCCCTCCTCTCTGTTCTACTGTCCAGTCCGTTAGCCAGCCCTGCTGAGTCTACCTGAAAATGCTTCTCTAAGCCGCCTCTTGGTTTCGAGTTCTGCCTCTACCATTGTCACCCAACATACCATCATCCTTTCCGAGCTCCTGCTGCCTCTTGTATCCCTTGCTTACCATTCCTCTCCCTGGCAGCCCACCTAATCTCCCTAAACACCTAAAACAAGGCATAACACTATCCTGTGTGATCCACTCCTCACCTGTGCCTAGAAAACCTTCGGTGTCTCCCAACTATCACTTGCCACGCAACACGTCTACTCCTCTCCATGTCTGCTCTTGGTCAGGCCATAGAGTTCTTTCCACAAATACACCAGGAAAAGCCACCCCCTTTTCTCCCTCCCTCCCTCCTCTCTCTCCCTGTCTATGCCTCCCCAGCCCACCCTACTGCACTTTCAACAGAACACTGGTCACAACTGGGTATGT
This sequence comes from Grammomys surdaster, assembly GCF_004785775.1. Taxonomy (NCBI): domain Eukaryota; kingdom Metazoa; phylum Chordata; class Mammalia; order Rodentia; family Muridae; genus Grammomys; species Grammomys surdaster. The sequence continues at coordinate 8,623,735 of NW_021621022.1, forward strand.
CCTTTGTTATGTATTTATTCTTATTACCTGTGTCTTGAAACAAAAGTTTCCTGTGCCATTTTCCTACACCTGGAGTAGTTCCCAGCACACAGGAAAAGCTAAATGTCTGTTGAAGGGCTGGACTTGCCCAAGTGGCTCTAACAACGGAGCAAGCTCTCACTGGTTTGTTGGGTGAACAGTATCTGAGAGTGTACTGGAAGCTTCTGGAGGATGGACACCCTGCTGTAGGCCTCACCATTTCCTCCGAGCTACCTATTGTGATGCCATGGACCCCCCCTCCCCATTCCCAGGTACTTAGTAAAATCTTGTTGGATTTATTTCTATATCAAGGCCAAGAGTCCTATCGACTAATTCGTAGACTTCATTTTTCTGAGAATAAGCTGAGGAAAATCCCATGAGCACAGGAACAAAGTGGGTAGGATGCAGTAGGCACCTTGTGTGCTCAGCAGGAAGCAGGGAATAAAGTCTTTTCTTTTGGTACTGTCCTATCAAGTGCCAGGCACGGTGTTACATTACTTCTTGATGCATGTGTTACAGGGTGCACAGTACCTGCTGGTGATGGTGGATCCAGATGCCCCCAGCAGGTCTAACCCCAGGATGAAATACTGGAGACACTGGATAGTGTCCAACATCACAGTAAGGAGGGCAAGGGGTATTTTCAATTCAAACTTGATTAGAACTGTTTGGAATTGTAACTGGGAGGTCATTGCCCTGTATGGTTTTTTAGCGCTCATCCAAGAGAGCTGGAGATGAGGGTGAGTGGGGCCTTCTGGGTGAAATTCCCAAAGTTTCTAAAAACTTCAAAGACATATCTAAATGTGAAGCGTGGTGTGCTGGGCGAGAGCAGCAGGAAGCTCCAGCTTTCTGTGCGGTCGCCGTTCTCTGTGACAGAGCTCCCCTCTTCCATGACAATTTCAAGGTATCAGTGACTGAAGAACTGACCCACAAAACTTCTAGAAGTCCACAAGCACATCATTGTGGATTTGCCGGGGATTGCGGGGGTCCCTAGTTTTGGAGGGAGGATCATGTGATGGGCCTTCCCACTGCTGCATCAGGGGCACAAAGGATGCAGGGAGAGTTGCCTTCTTTATACAGAAATAAGCAGCTGCCTGTAAGTTTGTTTCATGACAGCTGGGGAGAAGCCTGGCTTGCCCTTTGCAGAGTATGTCTGAGGAGCAGACTATATCAACACACGAATGTTAGAGCTTCCGGCTTGAACTCATTTGGTCTCATGTCTCATCAAGTGGCCTTTTAAAGATATTGCTATCCGAATTGACATTACAGTCAGCTTCCAATGTCCTCAGGGAACCCCCGAAAGTCTCTTATATAAAATAGTGTCTGGATTGAGCCTATACACATCTTCTCACCGATTCTAAATCATCTCTAGATGATTGTCACATCTAACACAATGTAAATGCTACAGAAATAGCTTGCTGTACTGTATTGTTTGGGGAATTGACGGAAGGGAAACAATGGCTGCCCATGCTCATAGATATGATTCTCTGTCATCTATCTATCTATCTATCTATCTATCTATCTATCTATCTATCTATCTGCTATCATCTATCTACCTATCTATCTATATCGGCTTTTGGCTGAATCTGAGTATGTGGAACCCACAGATAAGAGGTCCAACAGTATATAATCCAAATGTGTTTCACAATTCTGTTCAATTCTAGACTCGGGTATTCATGAGTGACCCAGCAGTGTACTTTGGAGAAATCCATGCTAGCCCATAGGGCTCTGTGCCCAGACAACCTACTAAAAGGTTTTACGAAGACCATAGAAAGGCCTCTGCTCTATAAGATAATAGAAACTAGTGAAATGAAATTTGAATGTAAGTTAAGAGCTGTTGCCCAGCTCAGAGACCAGACATCCACTGTTGCTCTGCAATGTGTGAATTGTACTCTTTGACTTTCTGTGGCCATCCTGATGATCCCATGAAGGACACTCTAGAAAATGTAGGGAAAACCACAGTTGCAAAGGCTAGTGTCTTGACTGCTAGAGCCCAGGGCAGAGGCAGGGACATCATTTTAAACTAGCTATTAACTCCTGACAAGGGGAAGATTCTCATACCAGAGTGGGTGAGGAAAGAAGAATTACCCTGGCAACCAACCATGTCCCAGTACCAGGACTCTTGGTAAGAGTGAGGTGGTGGTGGGGGCACCCTCCTTAGGAGTTGCCAACTGAGGCCCTGATGGGGCTTCTTAAGCAGCAGTGGAGCACTTTTCCTTGAGCAGACTGTGGGAGAATTTAGTAATTAACATAGAGGCATGGCTGAGGGAGAGTTCTGGTATGTGGCAGGGACAGCAGCAGGGGACACCAAAAGCTGGGACTCTTGTCAGAACTGCCTCCCTCTGGAGCATTGTTGTTTTCTAGATTTGGGTAAAGCTCTTAGGGTGGAAGCTCAAGAGAGGATTTTTGCCAAAGGTCACATTCATAACCACCCCCACCCCCGAAAACACTTATAACACACACACACACACACACACACACACACACACACACACTCACTGTTCCCTGTGAGAGGGTTCCAGTAAGGATTCTCAGGCCAGAGGGAAAGTCATATGCCATATGGGCAGAATGATTTCCCAGCTGAGGAGCCCTGGGTCTGTGACACAGCCTCCATTCATGTCTGACACTTCCATCCCACCCACCCCATCACCCTGATAGTCATTCAGGACATAGCCTTTACACCAGCTCTGTGCTGTGAACAAGGATTTAGCCCCAGATACCCTGCTTAGAGACACAGCAGGTGGCAGGTGACAGGTGGCAGCTGTCAGGCAAGGCTGCTAAACCACAGAGCTTAACCAAAGCCACCTGCCCGGGCATGGCCTTCACTTCCCCTTCGCCCAGAGCAGGCTCAGGTTTCAGTCACATCACCACCCACTTTCCCTCTTCTGGGTGCCCAGCAGGAAGCTGCGGCTCTCCCTCATGGAGTTACTCGGCCCTGCCACCTGCCCTCATGTGCTGCAAGCCAGAAAGATGCCATCAGCCAAGTGGGTTCAGGTCTCAGGTCCCAGAGCTCTGTCAAAGGAAGAACGGTAGAGACTGGGGGTTCTGGCCAAGCCTAGAAGCCTCTTCTCCAACTTGAAGTCCACACAGAAGGGTAGGCTGATACCTTGGAGAAATGTACATTCTTGGTCCCACAAAATCTATAATCTCCACAGACTTCAGTGGGGAAGGGCCAGTTACCTGGGAACAGAGGCATCCAGGCCACTGCTCTGACAAAGTTGAAGTTCTTGGGCAAGGATCAAGTCAGCCCACATGGTGCCACAAGGTTCCCTGGCTGTGCTGTGGAAGAGCTTTGCATTCTCACAGATAACATGGTCTCCACCTTGACCAAGTGGTCCAGAGTAATTCACAGGGTAGGGAAGGCCGCAGCGCCCCAGGCTGGAATGGCTGACTGACATCATCCATTTGTAGGCCATTTTCAAGTAAAAGCACTTTGGAAACTGTTGAAACCTCAATTGCTGTGTGCAATAGCATTGTCCCTTTAAAAAAAAAAAAAACAGGGCTGGAGAGGTTCAGTGACACCCTCCACTGGCAGCAGTAGCAGACTGTAGCTGCAGGTGTTGGATGTGTGCCCCAGACTCTATACCATTCATACCATGCTACACCACTGTGGGGTCATGTCCATCAGTGCCATCATGTCCGGGGACCACCATGTCCTCTCTGTAAGATGAAAACAATCTCTGTGCCTCATTTCCCACGATTCCAGCTCACTCTTGGATGGATAGAAGTTTCCAGGGCACACTGCCCAGGGACTGCTGCTTTGGTATATAAAACACATCTGACCTGGATTTTAACCCACACCCTACCAACACCTACCGAACTACACCCAAACACACTCACCAGTAAGGCATGGGGTAAAGTCACTGCAAACAGAACAACAGTGGCCTTTTGGTTCCCAATGGACACAGAAAAAAACTGGAGGAATTTAGGCTTGCCTTGGTATCACTTGGCCAGATATAACCATACATTGGGCCAGGGCATGGCCATGAAAGCCATTCAGTGGAGATAATGTTTTGAAGGGCTATCCATACTAGAATAGTATAGAAATCAATTCTTAGGAACATGGGGAACACCTGTAGACCTCCCTCCCCCCACACACCCTAAAGATAGGCTCACAAGGTCTACATAGAGTAGGACAAGATTCTAGGCATGTGAGCATCTTAAATAAAGAGCAGAAGCAGAAAGACATCCAGAAACAGAATTAGTCCTCGTGTAGTCGTTAAGAGCAATGACCCTAGAGTCAGTCAGCTGTAGTCCAAAGCCTGCATTTTTGGCTATATGGTTCTCTGGGTCTCAATATACTTACCTGTAAAGTGGAAATATTCACAGTCTCTGCCTCACACTGTTGAAATGATATTTATATATGTTATTTCAGGTAAAACGCTTAAAGTAAAACCCCACAGCACAGAGCTACCTTTAAACAGTTGGGAGCTACACTCTGACTGCCATAGCTCCAAGCCAACTACCTCTCGTGTCACAAACGGGAATGAAACCCAGGAAGGTGCTGTCCTGCACAAGGGAGGAATTATGAGGGTCCAGGGGCAGGCCCGGGTAGCAATTCCTTTACCTGCGGGTTCCCATCAGCTCAGTAACAGGATTAGGTGGAAGCCCCCCAACCTGGCCATACCAAGGAATGCAGGGATGCAGACATCATACACCGGGTGCTCCTTGGTTCCTCTCTGACACTCTCACATTGAGTAAAAGGGATTTCTAATTGTAGCCAGACTCGGTGGCACACACCTGTGATCCCCGCACTCCGGAAGCTGAAGCACGAAGACCTGGACAGAGTTCTAGGCTAGCTGGGCCTGAGTACTGAGATGCTTCCTTAAAACACAAACAAAAGAATGTTGGTTCTCAGCAGCACACAGCGAGAGGGCATCTTCCTCCCCGGTGGCACGTCCTCAGGTTTCTCTACAGATGCTTTTCAGTTCTGCTGAAGCCCAATTGAGACATCAATTAGCCTGCATCACCATTCACTTAAGGAGAAGACTTTATTGGCTCCTTGTCTTATTTGTCTCGGAAATTAGCACGCGGGGCTTTTCATGCAGATATTTTCATTAGACTTTCTTTTTTGTTGTTAATGGGAATATTAAACACAGGGAGATGGTACTCGAATGCTTTTCCACAAAGACTATCATGATTGGTGACAAAGAATATGAAGAATAATTAAGGAGACAAGAGTACCCTTTTTTTTTCCCTTCCAAAAAAGAAAATCTTCCTAGAAACAGTCAATGATTCTAAAATTTGTCCTGAATGTCTTTTTTGTTTTAAGAAAGAAAAGGAGCCGCCGAGTTCATGCTTCCCCTTTCATTCCATGCCCTCAACCTTTGGCAGCCATAAAATGGCAACCAATTCTGACTTGAATCAAAGGGACCTCTAAGGGGTCATTATTCTGTCTACTTTTCTATAGGGTTGAATTTTTTTCTGTAATAAGAGGGTGTGTGTGTGTGTGTGTGTGTGTTTAAAGGACCTCTAAGTATGTTCAACGAATAGGGTGAATAGAAAACCCAACAAACAGAGCCAGGATTAGCACCGTTCCCTGATTTTGACTCTCTGTGGTCAGCATGTATTTGAGTGAGCCACACTGGGGCTGGGGAGACAGCTCAGTTGATAAAGTACTTGCCTTGGAAACATGAGGGCATGAGTTTAATTCCAAGAACCCATGTTTGGAAAACATAAACAGATTTAAGAAAAACCTGGACATATACTTGTGAACCCAGCATCGGGGAAGCAGAGACAGAGAGATCCCTGGGGCTCTTCTAGCCTACTCTGTTCAATTCCAGGCCAATGAGAAACCTTTTTCAAAGAGAGCATCTGAGAGTGACAGCCAGGCTGTCCTTTGTCCTCCACATGCATGTGCACACATATCAAATAAATAAAAATTTTAAAATGTATATTTCCCTGTGTTCATGAATGATCTCAGACATCTCTGAGAATCTGGCTTTTCCACTGGAAAATTGACACAGGGCATTCTTCCCCAGGGCAGGAGTGAGGAATAAGGAGATTAAAGAGGTGAAGAGGAGAAGCCTTCCTAGAAAGAGCCCCACAGAAAGTAGCATTTTGTCCTCGTTTCTAATACACCAAGCAGCAGACCCCGCAGAAATTTACATATGTACCTATAAATAATTATGGAGTGTGTTTTGTTTTGTTTTTTTATAACCAGAGCCTAGCTAACAACGAAAAGCAGAATAAATTATCTTTATCAGGATCACCAATGGAGATGATGAGGGAAAATTGAAGAGATGGGATTGATAAGTAGTTCCTTTTTGTTGTTTGCTCATTAATGTTTGGGCGGTTGTTTTATTATTATTAGTGTGTGTGTGTGCTGTGTGCATGTGCACATTACATACACATGTCTGTCTGTGTGTGTGTGTGTGTGTGTGTGTGTGTGTGTGTGTGAGAGAGAGAGAGAGAGAGAGAGAGAGAGAGAGAGAGAGAGAGAGATTGATTCTTTCTGTAGTCCCTCAAACTTGCAATTGCAGTTTTCCTACCTCTGCTTCCAGGGTGCTAGGGCTGTAGGTATGTGCCACCATGCATGTAGGAGCAGGCAGTCTTATAACAGTCTCTGGCCATTGCCATCTGACCTCTGGACCCGATGAGACCTCTCCCACCCCCAACATCAGGGCAAAGTGCAGGCTTCCTAGTCAGGCTTACTGTTCTTGAGCCAGGCTGCCTGGCCCTTCCTCCTCAACACTTTCCACTTCTGTTTTTAACCCTTCGCCAGGTTCTTATCACTCACAGTCCCCCACTCAGCTGTCATTGTCCTACCCCAGAGATGCCTTCAGTCCCATTCAAAATAATTTAAATAAAATGTTGCTACAAAGTGGAATATTATCTTTTGATGAATGTTTTTAAAGCCCTTTAGGTTTTCACGGTAATTTGCGGTGTAAAATTATTTGGAGATAAGAGCCAAATTAGCTCTCCTATGCTGAGGTCGCTGTGTCCTGTTATCCATGTGAGCAGTGTTTAAATATAATCAGCCCTTAGACTAATGCAGCATAATTGTTCATTTGAAATAGCTTTTTTTACTCCATTCAATGAGTCATTAAAATATTCAAGGGATAATGCAGTGAATTGGAAATGAATTTATCATATTATCCCATACATACTGCAGTGCTTCAGGTAACTAAGGAGAAGAAGGGAGGGAGGGAAGGAGGAAGGGAGGGAGGGAGGGAGGGGGGGGGGGGAGAGAGAGAGAGAGAGAGAGGCGCATAGGGATAAAGGGGGCTTGTGCCTAGGAATATGAGAAAGGCTTTCAGTGGGTTTATGGTAAGTAGGAGAGGGAGGGGGGACAAAACGCTGTTCTTCAAGGATCTCTCTCTCTCTCTCTCTCTCTCTCTCTCTCTCTCTCTCTCTCTCTGCATTCCGAGAATCTGCTCTACCACAGCTCCACTGTTAACTTATTTTTATCAAATATGTTTATATCAGAAAGTCGTTATGGAAACCAATTCTGCCATCCAGGAGAATTCCTGGAGCAGGCAGAAAACACACAGTCTCTCTCACTCTCTCTCTCTCTCTCTCTCTCTCTCTCTCTCTCTCTCTCACACACACACACACACACACACACACACACACAGCACAGCACAATCTTGCTCTTCTCCAGCTCCAGTGGTTCCGAAGGGCAGGGGCTCAGCTCTGTTCCTTGGACAGAGCTATGCAGTGAACCCAACTATTCACCCACGGTCCCAATTTATTCCTGTCCTAATGTAAGGGATTAATGTAATGTAATGCTTGTCACTGTCCCCTGGGCTTCAGTCACCTAGCCTATGTGTTCTAGTTTCTTCTCAATTGCTGTAATAAAGACCATGACCAAAAGCCACTTGTGAAGGAAGGAAAGGGTCTACTCAAATTACAGGTCACAGTCCTGTCATCAAGGGAGTTCAGGGCAAAGCAGAGACCATGAATGAGTGCAGCTTACTGGCTTGCTCACCGTAGCCAGCTCAGCCTGTTTTCTTATACCACCCAGCACCACCTGCCCAGAGATGATACCACTTAGAGCGGGCCTGGCCCTCCTCCATCAATCATTAATCAAGAAAATGCCCCCAGAGACGTGTTTATAGACCAATCTGATGGGAGCATCTTCTCAGTTAAGTCCTCTTTTGCATGCTCCTAATTTGTGTCAAACTGGCGGGGTGGAGGTGGAGGGTGGGAAGCCCTAACCATCATCCAGTGGCAAGTGCTTCTTAGGGTTGGGGGTGGGAGTGGGACTATGGTAGATAGACTCTCTGAATGCTCCCAGGATCTGATGAATGAACGCAGTAAGGTAGATGCCATGTCCAGAATGAAGGTCCTCTTACCTGGCCACCCTTCCCTAAGATGCTAGATCACCAGCCCCCAAGAAATCAGCCAGCACCACCATGAGGCTGTCTAGAGACCATCTCACATCAGCCATCAGGAACGGAGGGAGGAGGGTAGCCTTCTAGTGTGACCCCAGAAAGCAGTCAGGGTACCTGTGTTTAAAGATGTGTGGAGACCTCACCAGGAGGCAGGGATCACCTGTAGCCCCCACTGGGCAATGGAAGGGCCAGTGAGTGACATTTGACAGGTAGCAATACTTGACACCAGGAAGAACTTTCTAAGAATTTGAACTACCCAAAAACTTAGTGTCTACTACAAGAGAGAGTGAGGTCCTTGTCACTAAAACAGAGTGCATGCGTGACCCAGGAAACCGACCCCTGCATAAGTGGGAGAAGCTACTGTCTTAGAAGATGAACACAATTCCAAGATGCACAGTAACAGGAGGTTAGGTTGTGGGATTGGGGCAGGCACTAAAACTTTCTAAAAATCTAAACTTGACCAGACTACTCCTGCTAGAAGCCATGTTCTACCCTCTCCCCGGCCGGGCCTGCTCCCAAAGACTATACAGCCTCCTGCTGATCTGTCCATGGTGTCCCCAAGCCTTTCTGTGGTCACAGCCTCTGTGAACCTTCACTTGCTTTGTCCCTTCCTCCTACAAGCTCTTCTGCGACCTACAAATACAAGGTGCTTTAAGTTCGTCAGGACTTCAAGACGGATTACACCTTCAGGGTCCAGGAAGAGCTAAGATGTGTGATCATGAGACCTTCTCCAGGAACGGGAGAGGACAGCACGGTCTCCTGAACTCAAGCTGCCGTCACAGCAATCTTCCTGGAAATTTTAAAAACATCTCTATTTACCTCATTTTACATATATGTGTGTTCCTGAGGATGTGTGCCTCATGAAGACACATGAGCCCAGGTGCCTTGAGAGGCCAAAAAGAAGGGTGAAGCTCTGTGAACTGGAATTATAGGTGGTTGTGAGCTGCCTGGTGTGGGTGCTAGGAACGGAACCCAGCTTCCTTTAGGAGAATAGCAAGTACTCTTTCTTACCCACTGAGCAGTCCATCACTCTAGCAAATCCTCATCAAAATCCAAAAAGCATTTAACAAGCAGACAGTCAGAGAAGCTCAGCAAGAGGAATCCACATAGGTTCGCTCAAAACCAGTCACTCCAGATGACTTGGATGTCTTCACTGGTACCTACATTCACTGTCTGCTGGACAGAAGGGAGCCATAAGCAAGCATAACACATCTTGACTGCAGAAGGATTAAACCGTACCAATCCTTGGAGCCTGTGGGAAAGGAGCGGAGACTTGGCTTCAATGACAGTAGCATGGTGTGGGTTTGTGGCTCACTGACAACACAGTTCTGAAGGGCATTTGGCTATGAAGTTGGTCTCTGGTGGCAAGCCATACAGTCTCGGTATGAGCCTTGTCTTGTTCTGTGTTTTTAGGGATGCCACTGTATTTGTAGGTGCACAAAGTTTCAAGAAGTAGTTAATACGGTGAGTGACATAAAACGGTTGATTTTGACAAACAGGAAGTAGGGGCTCTCATTGCAAAAAAAATGGATTTAATTGGGATTGCTGTAAAGTTCTATATTTAAATTCAAATCAGTGTTCCTCTTTCAGAATGGGGAAGATATGGCATGTCAGAGGTTCATGAAGAGAGCGATCAAGAGGAGTTGTTGTTAATTCCTAAGCTAATTTAAATCTGAATTTTCAGATAATAATAGAACGTCAAACCATAATGCAGGCATTAAAACAGTTAAGATAATCTTAGGCTGCATCGTAAGAAGAAAAGTCTTTAGATCATTGAAGAGGCTCATGACTGGCCTTTCTCTTAACTGGTCAAACATGTCGGTTCATTCATTCATTCATTCATTCATTCATTCATTCAGCATGTGCTCAGCACATGCTGGGCAATGGGTTCCATTCAGTCATCTGCAAGCTAATGCAGGCAGATCCCTTCTTTTTAAAGAACTTCATGTCTGGCGACAGAGACCACAGAAGAAAAACAATGACTGGTGTGGAGTGGGAAGTGTTGAGGTGGAGTCTTGAGAACCCTGGGGAATGAGAAAGAGAGCTGGGAGCAGACTCCCCAGAGGTTTGGACCTGTGAGCCAAGTAGCCACTCACCAGGCCACCAGGTAAAGAGAACACTGTCCAGGCAGCAGAGGAAGGATATTATTGTGGCTGGAGCTCATGGTACAGGGCAAGTGCTTAGGAGACAGAGTCGGTGAGATAATGAGAGAAGCCATGAACAACAGAGGTCCTAATGTCCCTTACCACTCGTTAGAGCCCCCTGGAAGCCACACCCAAACTAGTTACATCATAGTCTTGGAGCTGGGGGACGGGGAGTAGAGCTCAGATATCCACTTATTTTTAAGGCTCCCAGGTGAGGTAAAGGTACATGAGAGGTGATGGGTGGGTGGGGGAGAGTGTTGTCAAAGAACAGGCCTGAGTGTGAGTTACGCAAGATGATGAAGTTCCAATACCTAGTTAACAATGCTGTATTCAACACTCAGAACTCAAGAGGGTAGACTCATATAAAGTGTTCTTGCCACAATAAAGGGAAAGGAATTTTTTAAAAAAACAATAGAGGCACCAGAATTGAGAAACATCAACACAGGGCCTTCTCTAAGACTGGGCAAGGATTTTAGCACATGGACCACAGGAGATCTTTGACCAGAGATTAGAAGCTCCCTGAGGAGGGCTGGAGGGAAGTTCTCCATGCTTAAGAGCACTTGTTGTGCTTATAGAGGACCTGAATTCAATTCCTGGCACCCACATGACAGCTCACAAATGGTCCATAGCCCCAATCCCAGGGGATCAGACATTCTCTTCTGAGCTCCTCAGGCACCAGACACATGGTACACAGATAAACATTCAAACACAACAGTCATACACATAAATCAAAACATAATTAGAAAGAAAGAAACTGCCTGGGAGCTAGGTGCAAAGACAGACACCTGCAGTTCTCTCTGTAAGAGACAGGAAGATCATTGAAGGCCAGAGTTTAAGACCAGCCAAGGCAGGACAGCGAGACTTTTAGTCAATCGATCAATCACTAAATAAATAAATATCATAAATATCCCGGCTTCATTTCTAAAAGTTTTCTATGTCTGCCATGCCAGCAGATAGCTCCAAGAGATAATTTTGTTCTTTCAGGAGAGATGACAGTGGTCTTCCCCGAGACAGGAGTAGATGACTTGGAGGAGACAGCTTCAGGACCTTCCATGAGGTCACGAGCCATCAGGACCTGCTGATGGATAGGAAAATGAGGGTGAGGGATAGCCCAGCGGAAGCTCCTAGATTTGGATGCAGTTTACTAAGATGGAGACACTCAGACAAGCTCTGCTGAAAGGCCTTTTGGATCTCATTACGGAGATGTCAAGCAGGAGATTCATAGAAATCTGAGGTCCCAGGAGCGCATGACAAGAGCCTAGAACAGCCAGGCATGCAGGGTGCTTGCAGCCAGGTCCTGCTGTCTGGAGAGAGGAAGTGAGTTATCCTTTCAGATGTCCAAGGAGAAGCTACCTTGAAGGGGTTGGGCAGGAGGTTGGGTTAGATTGACAGTCAAGTGTCAGCCTCAGACATGGCCCAGCAGGAACCTACATTAATGGAACCAAGTTCATTCAGAGAGGAGATGAAACAGGCAGAGAGGCTGGGGTATGTAGGGCCTTAGAAACCATGACGAGTCAGCTCTGTCTTGATGGGTACTGGGTGGAACCTCAGAGTTTGGGAGGCAGTGTTCAGAAGGCTTCTCTGTCAGGCCACTTGCCAGTTGGGTGACATTACTGTAGATGCTGCTTTTGGGTGGATCTCCTTTGCCCCCCTTACAAACTGAGACAAGCAGGTAGACTTTGGTGCTGGTACCAAGCTCCCATAGTAAAGAGCCCTGGATCTGATCCTCTACAAAGCAGCCTGTAATCTTTCTGCAGAAGCATTGTTCATATGCATAGCCTGCTCTCCTGGGTCTCAAACACACAAAGCAAGCTGTAAGTTTCAAGCAATTCCCCGCATGCTTGTTCTCCCCACTGCAGAGTATTCCCAAATACCAGGGAGAGTGGCATTGTTAGAGGGAGAACATGGAAGCCACTCTCACATACTGTAAAAGGTGAGCCACTCCTCCATGGAACTTTATGGATAGTCACACCTGCCTGCCTGAGAACCTACTTCCTCAGTGATCTTCAACTGGCGATTGGTCCTATTGGCAGCCAGTGCAGCAAATCTCAGCTGGTAACCAGCAGACCAGAGTGGGCCACAGAGAAGGGTGAGGCCTGAACATCTCTCATCTGGGAGAAGTTGGGGGTGCAGGGCGCGGCAGCAGCATCCCGGCTACATTAGGGATGGATAAGGTCCCAGCCAGGAGGTACATTTTGGAGGCAGCTACAGGAATCCACACTTGCTAAGGTGAGAGGCTTAGGCTGTGACAATGACGCTGAGGAGAGAGACCCAGGAGCATTCTAGGACTCACCAGTTACCTGCCCCCCATCTCCCGCCAAAACAACAACAACAAAAACAACAACAAAACAAAACCCAATGGAGCCAGTGTGGGGGTCAGAGAATGAAGAACAATCGTCCCTGACTTCAGAGCCCTCTTTCACTGGGTTTTTTGTTTCTCAGAGAGGAGGGGGGTGAGAGGAAGGAAGAAGATGAAGAAGAGGATGAAGAGGAGGAGAGGGATAAAGAGGATGACGGTGGGAGGAAGGGGGAAGAAGATAAAGAGGAGGACGCCAGTCCAGAGGTCTTCAGTATTCCTGGGGAGGAATCAGCAGATCTTTGGAATGGTGGGGAGGGCCACGTGATGGATTCTCCCCCTTCCAGGAGTGGAAGGGCAAATGCACAGAGCTCTATGGGTTGCTGGCCTATCATGCCTTTCAGTAAGAACCAGCTCTTTTCCTTTCAACGAGGGTGGAAGTCACTGTTCTCTTGTCTCCGTTGATGAACAGATCCTGGGTGGCAGGAGTCACCATAGAAACAGGTGCTATCTTAAGCAAATGAGCCTTATTAACCTTAAGAGTGGTGGAGTTTTCACAAGATTGCACATATAGGGTAGGAGGGAGACGGGGTTTGGTAGGGGGAGGGTCGAGGTGGCTGGGAAGCTGTGTTGCTCCGGGTGGGGAGGCATGTGTTTCATATGTGTGCATGTGTGTGCACTGCGCGTGTGGGTGCCCATCTATATGTGTTGTGCAAAACTGCTTCTGGGAGGAGATAAACTCGGGCCCTGCCCCACCCCCTTTCCCTAAGAAATAAGCATCCCCTCCCCCTACCAAGAAACCGTTGTCTCTTAGAAAGTGGCCTTAAGGCTGCAGGTGCCCAGAGCTCCAGTCACGACCCTCTTCCTTTTCAATTGCTTTTGTGTAGATCTTGCTTGTGTCCCCCTTGTGTCCCCTCGCCTGCGGCCATTAGAAACAGGTGTTTCTGGAGAGAATAGCCAGGAAGAAGGGCCTCTTTTTGCCCTAGGCAGCAGTTTAGTTCATTAGCACGAGTGAGAATACAGACATCTAGTAGACTTGGGTCCATATAACTGGTCCATGACTAACTGCTTATGTCCCTCAGTGAGCCGCCATCTGTAAAGGGCAGATTCACCAGGCACCTCGCAGGGCTGAAGCCAGGCTCCCAAGAGATCACCCAAGCTCACATGGAATGTGTATCCTTAGCAGTCCCCTCTGTGACCTGCCTCCTTTCTGGGGAGAAAAAGGGAGCTCTTCCCACATGAATATTTCCTCAGTACAGTTTCATCAGTCAACAGCCTCACCTGGGATGTCTGCCCCATTCTGTGCTTTGGAGGCAGAGGTAGGAGGGGCTGTGGCTAGAGGAAAGTTCAGGACAGAGAGCCCGGCCCTCAGAGAAGCTGTGGTAAACAGGTAGGCCTAGAAGAGGTAAAGTTGGGTGGGACTTTGAAAAGAGGTAGGGTGGGGATGGGCAGAGAGAAAGGGACCAGAAATTCTACTCTTAGTGTTAAGAAATAGGCCTTCTCCCTCAGGATCCCTGAGCTGTGTTGGTTCCAAGACACACATCTGCTGCCCTCTGCAGCCCCTCCTTGGGCAGGACACTCCACTACTCCAGCTAACATGCCACCTGCCCCAGTCTGGCTCCCCTCCCTAGTATAAATGCAACTGTTGCCTCGGGGACTCTGACACAACACTGTACGTCTTCTGTAGTTCAAGCTGTTGTTCATCAGGGAGACAGGTTAGCAGAGACCGAATGATCTGCAAGGACTCTGGGAAGTCGGGAAATCTTTTCCTTCCTTGCTGCAAAGGGTCAAGAGCCCCACAGATGGGGATATGTATAGCTCAGTGGATCAAGTGTTTGTGGCACAACCTGAGTTGAATCTCCAGCATAAGGAGGCAGACTAACAAAAGAGTTTGTTAGTCTGGCTCATTGGTAAGTCCCAGGTTCAGTGAGAAACCCTGTCTCAAAAGATGAGGTAGAGAGTAGAAGAAGACACCCTACACTGACCTCTACACACACACACACACACACACACACACGCACACGCACACGCACACGCACAAAGAGCTCTAACACATGCCTTGAAACTGAGACAGTTGCCCCCACAGATTGGCTCTTCCCAGCTGCATGGTTTTCCAGAACTCCAGAGCTAGTAGACGCCTCAGGCTCATTTGGTCATACCCAAGAAGTCACCGATACCCAAGGTCACACAATTTGTAAGTATAGTGTTTTCCACAATGAAGGAAGGGTCCTAACTTTTAGTCTCTAGTGACCCAACATTGCTGAAATGAGAGAAGCCATCCTCCAGCACATGTTTGGTGAGCCATCGGAGGTTAGTGGGTAGTTAGCTAGGTCACCAGGGGTACCAAGGGACCCATCATTTGGGTCTGACTAATGGAGAAGAAAGGGGAGGTTCACCCCGGTCAGCTCAGCTCCCACCTCCTCTCCATTTAGAAATCAAAACATGGCACTTAGGAGTTTCACTTGGCCCCAGGCAAGGGATGCAACTTTAAGGATATATATATCCTTTCCCAAGCCACTCATCTATAGTTCCGGAATCTTCTTCCCCATTGGCTTTAGAGCTGCTTAGTAACATGAAAACAACACAGTTGAAGGCTTGGCTGAAAGAGCCACTCACAGAGAGAAGCTATAAGCTGATTTGAGTCCCAGACTCAACTTGGCAAAAGACGAAATGGGAATATTCCATAAGCCACTGAGAGAAGAGCAAATCCGGAGGCCCTGGCCACAAAGCAAAGAGCAGAATTTCACCCTAGTATATCCCCAGCAAAATCTTCTCCTTCCTCTATAACAGCGGCCTCTAGAAGTGATGGTAGCCTGCTTCCCTCCCTCCCTCCCCCCCCCCCCCCCCCCCCCTTCCCCCCTTCCCCCTCCCCCCCCCTCCCTCCCTTCCTTCCTTCCTTCCTTCCTTCCAAGGACATCCAGGTTATAATTTATAGGCATGGAATAAAGAGATCAATGCCATTGAGAGAAGTTTTTATTACTCAGTTTCAAGAGAAGGACACCTGCCAAGCTGTGCCACACAGGGTCACATGGGGAAGTCCCGGGGTGTGTCAGGAAGCAGAGGCGGCAGAGGAGAGTGTAGCCTGAAGCCTTCGCTGTGGTTTCTGCAGGAAAAGAGCAGAATGAGGGCAAGCAAGCCCTAGCAAGCTTAGCCCTGATGAGCTGGCATAATATCAGTGGGCTCTGGGGTGATCAGGGTATGTCCCAGCTGCCCTAGGGTGGTGGGACAGAGAATGTTGGCTAGGTTATGAGAGGATGAGGGAAAGGAAGTGACGGAAGAGATGGGCTTGGAGCTGGTTAGTGTGTACGTGACAGGTGTGCTTGCAGACAGTCTCTAGGAAGTAGGCAGCCTTGGCAGGGACATCTTTCCAGAACCATCGCCCCTCAGGTTATCAATGCATCAATACAAAATACAGAAGATAAAAAGCATGAGCAATCCACCCTGCACCCTGTCTCTCTGAACACTGCTCTTTTGAAATCATTCAAGGTCCTCTTGTTGAGGTGCCTTCTTTGGGACTCTAGGACCTACCCCCACCCACCGCCTCCCACTTAGCACAAGCTGTGCCGCACAATTTAGCACCCAATTCCACGCTATCTTGTTCCCTAGCCATTCCAGGGTGCTTGCCCCAGTTTCCCAGCCCCCCTGGGAAGGCTCTGCTCGCCTCCTTCCTGCACTGGTGCATGTCCAACCCTGTACCCTGAGCTCCACCGAGTGCACTGGCATCAACACTTATCCTGTCTAGAGTACCACTTCTGATCACATTGCCTTTGACACGTTTAGAATGGGTAGCCAGGCTGACATCATAACCTGCATTGTCCCTCTGAAGGACTACTCTCTTCCCTAGGTCCTTCTGCTTGCACAGGCCTAGCAGAGGTCTTCTCACAGCTTCCTCTAATAACCACACACCCTCCAGCACTGACCACACACCACTACTCACCATCCACAAAGCCCCTCCCCGGCCTCCAGACATCTTCCACTGCCTTCCCCTTCATCAAACAAACAGCCTATTCCTTCTTCTCTTCCACAGAAAGTACTCTGCAGTTTCCAAACTGGTACAGGCCACAAGATGTCTTCCAGAGAGAGCAAGAACTTGCCTACCATGAGTTTATTGACCTTGGTTGAGATAGCTCAGTATCCGGCCAGCTTGGATGAAGAGTTGGCTATATGACCACCAAGGCCCCTTTGGTCATCTCTATCTGGAGTATTGACAATTATTATATAGTTCTTTCCTAGCCTAGGCAAGAATGTTTCCTTAGATGGCATGGAGGCAGATATAGGAACTGTGATGGCTGATATACCCCCTCCCCAGAGCCAGCACCATATGCTGGGTAGAGACGCCTTCTTTCCATTCTGTACTATTGACCATGCCATTGATAGTTTCAGGAGCAAAAGATAACCCACCCAAGCCTGGCCAGGCAGATATCTCCATCCTCCTATCCCCTCCTTTCTCATCTTTCTGCTAGGCATTGTTGGAAGCTGTAGAAGGCTAGTACTAAATATCCTCAGGAAACTCAAAACCCCGTGGAGAAATGAAATAAACATATACACGCGTATACACACAAACACAGCATACCATCTGAGAATTGCTGAAGAAACTAGACGATGCCATAGCCCAATGGCCTGGTACTCTCACCAGTCTGGGATGCTGCTTGTAATCCCTCCTCTGGATTTGCTGACATCTGACCCTCAGTCTCTGGCAACACACCATGTGAAGCCATATATGGGAACCCAGTGTCTACCATCACGAAAGAACTGTGTTGTAAATTTTGGGCTGGGTGGGATGTATCTGATGCTGTTGCCATTGTAAACATTCTGTATCATGGTCTTCTCAACCACAGAACAGCTCTGAAATCACTGCATCTCCACATCTAAGGCACATGTATGTCCTTGACACTTAGAAACACAAAATCCATCATGCTTGTACTGATACTTGCTCCAGAAAATATGGTAGATTCACTTATATATTATACTAGTAAAGGGATATGAAACAGCCATGAAGTAATATCCAATAAATATGAAGGTTTTTATGAAATGTTTCAGAAAATAAATGAAAGGCTTGAAGGGGTAGACAAATGTTAGATACATGATTATGTAAGTAGGTAGACATATATACATATATACATATATACATAGGTAGATACAGATGTGTAGATGGATAGATAGATAGATGGATAGATAGGTGGATAGATGGAGTTCATAAGTTGATAGTCTCTAAATTCATTTGTTTGATATACATTGATTTTATTGGAATACAATATAATACAGTTTTTATAAACTGGAGAAAAAGCTCAGCAGTTAAGAGTACTGACTATTCTTCCAGAGGACCCAGGTTTAATTCCCAGTACCACCTAGTAGCTAACAGTCATCTGTAACTCCAGTTCAAAGGAGCCTATCACTCTTTTCTGCCTCTATGGACACCACATACTCATGGTGCACAGACATATATGTAGGCAAAACACCCATATACATACAATAAAAATAAATAAAAATTTTCAAATGTTTTTATTGGAGCTTAAGGTATCCAGTATTACGAAGGAGGAGGAGGAGGGGGAGGAGGAGGAGGAGGAGGAGGAGGAGGAGGAGAAGAAGAAGAAGAAGAAGAAGAAGAAGAAGAAGAAGAAGAAGAAGAAGAAGAAGAAGACAATGATGAAGAGGAGGAGGAGGAAAAGGCTCATAAGGACTACTTAAGAAAATTTTGTACAAGAGGACTCACGGGGCTGGGAGTCAGATGGAGCCATGGCTGACATTGATGTATACCGGGAAACTACAGCATGTAAAGTGTCACTGTGGTGGAAGAACCACAGATATGCCCTTGAGATGGAACAGGAAGATCTAGGCCCAACTAGAGTACTCATCCCAACGTGAAGAGGGACCTACCATTCCCCTTCCCAGCCACTCAGGAAGCTGAGTCAGGAAAATGACATGTTCAAGTCTAGCCTGGGCTACATCATGAGCTTTAGGCCATTCTGGACAACTTACTGGGACTGTGTCTCAAAACAAAGCATCTAGGAGGGGCCGTGTCTGTGGCTTGGTGGGGGAGTACTGGCCCAGCATATGGAAGGCCCTGGGTTCACGTCCCAGCACAACGACAAGGATATTAAAGTTCTTTCTCAACCTGGAATCACACCAAATTCAAAATTAACTATGTGAAGGTAGATATGTGAATATTGATTTTTAATGTTAAATCATAAAAGAATAAAATGCAGCCGGGCAGTGGTGGCGCACGCCTTTAATCCCAGCACTTGGGAGGCAGAGGCAGGCGGATTTCTGAGTTCGAGGCCAGCCTGGTCTACAGAGTGAGTTCCAGGACAGCCAGGGCTATACAGAGAAACCCTGTCTCGAAAAACCAAAAAAAAAAAAAAAAAAAAAAAAAAAAAAAAAAAAAAGAATAAAATGCACCTACACTTGTTACACAGCTGTGTAAAACCTTGAAACTGTAAATATAAAAAACCTTCAAAGGGCCAAATAAAAGAAAATGCACTTTGGAAAAACTTGATGTACAGATGACAAAATGTCACTGTCAGGGACACACACAGCCATCACAGTGGGTTAGTAACACACAGACCTAGTGGGGCTGTGGGAAGGCGGGGAACGAGCAGCAGGGCAAATGCTTGGGACAGTGTCTGGCACAGTAGGCACTCAATACATTTTAGCAGTTATCAATCTACTTTAGCGCTTAATAGAAAAACATTGGATTTAAAAATCAGCAAAGGCCATAAGCAGGATAATTTGGGTAGGGATGGGGATAGAACCCAGAGCCTTATTAACATTTTATAAGCACCCTTATGCTGAACCACACCTACAGTCCAGAAATTTCTGTTTAAAGAAAAGCTTCATAAACCTACGAGAAACGAACATCTCTACACAGACAGTGAGAAATGCAGGACAAACAAGAGATCATCTGCCTTCACAGCCCACAGTGACTGAACTGGCAGAGCTTGAGCGTGGCTTTGTATTACAATTAATATCCAGGATCCTCTCATTTGTCGCCAGTGGGAATGGAGTATGGATTGCTGAGAACCCTCTTGTTAGGTAATGCTATCAGATGCATCAAATGCCAAATGCCTTTACAATGTATACAGGTTTTGACCCAAGGCTCCTTTTTGAAACCTATACAAAAATTATATTTAAAAATGTGATATCTATCAAAATAAAATCAGACATGTTAAGCACAGTAAATTATAGAGGATGAAAACAGCATGTATCATCCCAGTACAGTTTACCACCAGGTGGCTTATACTAGTTACAAAGTAGAATGTCCCAATACCACAAAAAAAAAGTTAAAAATTAGCCATGACCTATTTACCCAATGAGAAGACTGGCAGCTAAGTGTGACTTGTGGAATAGTATGCAGCTACTAAAATAAACACAATATAAAAAGGACCTTGCCAAGGCATTTATGTCACATTGCTATGTGATATAAAAAAGCAGATTAGAAGTTGTTAAGCTATGGGGCTGGGGTACAGCTCAGACGGTAGAGCTCTTCCTAGCATACACAGAGTCCTGGTTTCTGTTTCCAGAGCGACCTAAGCTTGATGTGGTAGTGTGTGCCTCTGATCTCCATGCTGGAGAGAGGGAGACGGAATCAGACATTCAGGGGCATCATCAGCTGCGTAGCAAGTTAGACACCAATCAGGGACGTACAAGTCTGGCCTTCAGAACAAAACCAATATAAGTTATTATACATATGTTGGACATAGTTGTGCGTATCTGTAATCCCAGCATGTGGGAAGCTGAGCCAGGAGGATTCTAAACTCAAGGCTAGCCTTGGCTACATAGTGAAACATCATCGAAAGGAAGGAAGGAAGGATGAAAGAAACAAACAAACCATAGTTAATCAAAGGGCACTCAGGGAATGTCTACAGGTACATTTATAAAGGACACTATTTCTGCCCCATAGGGTGACTTCAGCTCAGTAAAAATAATTAGACGGTACCTACCCCATTTGGGTGTACGGGAAAATATGCACGAGAGAAGAAACTGGAAAGTGTACCCACCAACATGTTCCTAAGAGTCAAATCCAGGCAGCAGCTGTAGAATTGGAAGTGGTTTTTATGTTCTTCTTTGGGCTTAGATGTTTTTCCAAATATTATATAATATGTATTTTTATCACCATATTTTAAGTGCTGTCTAAAAAAAATTAAACTGCAGAGCAGAGCATATGACCATCACAGCTACAGGGGTGATGGGAAGGACTAGGAAAGGTCCCTGAGGCTGCCTTTAGGAGGCACGGAAACCCTGAGAGCACCCTGCCCCCCCCCCGCGGGGGCCCCGCCCCCCCCCCCCCGTGCATGCCTCTGCCTTCCACATGGGACTCCATTTGCAATTACTGGTGGCAGTGGCAAGTCTGCCCTAGGACTCGGGGGCTGAGAGTGCCCTACAGGCAGAGCCAGAATCCTGAAATCCTGACTGCTCTTTGAAAGGGTTACTGATACTTAAATAAGGCGAGGCATGTCAGGTACTGGATGAATCACACAGACATGGAGCATCTAAGTCAGAAATGTTGGTTCTAACTGGTAAGAGCACAGAAGGCTTTACAGAGGAGGAAGCCTGACAGCATGGGTGGGCTAGAACCTAAGTCACAATCCAGTATCATTGTCGGGCTAAAAAGATGAAAGGTCCCCAAGGGATCTGGGGGAGACGGCTCAGTCAGTAAAGTCCTTGTTTTACAAGCATGAGGGACCGAGTTTAACCCAGAATTCATGTTTAAAAGGTGATGCGTGACAGCACACGCTCATAATTGTACTGCAGATCCCTGGGGCTTGTGGCCAGGCAGTCTAGCTTAACAGTTCCAGGCCAGTGAGGGGACAGTCTAAGAAGCAGCACCCAAGATTGTCCCCTGGCCTGCCCACACACATACATACATACACACACGCAGACACACACACACACAAGCATGTACACATATTTACATACATACATACATACATACATACATACATACATACATACAAAAATACATGCACAAAACACAGGTCACCATAGAAATATCCCACCAATCCTTCCCCCGGCTCTTTCATCAACACTGGACCAAGCCCTAGCAGCCTTGCAAGGCCATTGATGTCAAGGAACCCTAACACTGCTGTTGTATTCAGAAGGGCCAGTCTCTATATAGGGACCACTGGTCTGTGATGTCACCCACAGCCAGCTCACTCAATGACCTTAATGCACATTTCCTTACATTTGTTGGCAATCTTTTATTAAGAATCCCATAAAATTAAACATCAGCTCCCCAAGACAGAGAGAGGTTTTTGTTTTTTATCTGACTCGCTCACTGCTTTATGCCTAGGGCCTAGAATGGTGTTTAATGAATTGTAAGTACTTATTAAATGTGTGTTATAAAAATTAAATAGAACTCAAATATTGGCTTACAAGAGTCCACACCGTATTGCATGTATATGTGATGAATATATATGTGTGTATACACAGTTCTGTAGCAGCCTTGTGAATATGCATTATGTGTTTGTACATAATATATGCAGAGAATCCAAAAGTGAATGTGCATGCTTGTGTACGTGTACACACACACACACACACACACACACGTGTGCCATTTGGGAAAATATCAAAAGGAGAAGCCCACAGCTTTCTCAGGAGTCAACTGCATCCTTTGAGAATAGAATTCCAATAAAATAGATTTTGGATGGTGTCACAAATAAATTTGCCTTTCTAAAAGCTCCCAAATTAAAATTTGAGAGGCCTGAACATGAGGACGGGTGGCAATGAATAGATATGAATTTGCTTTATTTGTGCAGCATGAAAATCTCACTGTACCATTTCAGGGAGAGGGAAGAAAAGCCGAGGTGAGGGAAGCAAGCCGCCGGAAGCTCGCCTGCTCAGGCTGCCTCCTGTCGCAACCTACATTTGTGGATCTGTCCAGAAGCCCAGTGGACATTATAGCCCATTGCACTATCCCAACCCAGAAGCCCGCACAATTCAGCTTCTCTTTGAGCGTGCATGGGCTGGGGTGGGAAGCAGGGATCTGCAGGAACCCAGTGCCTGAGGCTAAGGGTGCCTGTGAATTGCCAGTTTAACTGACTTAACTCTTTTGGGCCTCTGGCCAACCAAAGGGTGCTGGCTGTCTCTATGTCCTCCCCCAACCACAGCAAAAGAAAGTGATTTCTGTCACAGTGATCCAGCATCTCAAAGCCCTGGGAAATTGTTATATGTCCCAGGCACTTGCAGATCTAAGTGCCTCATGCTAAAGACTGTGTTTAAGGGTAGTAGAAAACAGTTTGATCTTTAAAGAACCCTGGATGCATAATATCTATACATAGTTCTTGAATTTTTATCCTAAAAACAATTAGCCAAAAAGCCCTTTTTATATGATATTTGCAACTACACTGACAGTAACAGCAATTAAACCCCGTCTGTTTGCTGAGAGGAGCCAACTCCCCCTTTCTCCAGAAGCCTGTAAAATGTACAAAGTGGGGACTGTACCAGCAAGCCTGCAGAGATAGCTCTCGAGACCCTCCAAAGACAGGCTCCAGCTCAGCTATGTCCTCCACAACCCAAAGCACCCAAACATCAAACAACATAGCATCTCAAACAGCATAGCACCCAAGAATACTCTGTGGATTTCCTTTTATATCTCCTCCCGACATTTATGACATCTGGTCTACCTTTTCCCCCAACCCTCTCCCCTGACTTCCTGTACTTTCTGCCTCTCAGAAGGGCCTTCCACTTGCTATGGTCATGGTCAGTCTCAAAGGCTTCTGTGCTCTATTGACCTGGAGTCTTTTCAAGGAGAAACTATGTCTAGGTCTGGGCCGGCAGCTATGACAAATAAATCCAGGAGAAGGTGAGTGGGTGAATTAGTCAGCACTTATAGTAATGGAGAGTAACAAAAGAAGCCTTTGGGGTATGCGCAACAGAGACTGGGGTTCTAGGGCTGAGACTGGGACTGGAGTGGGAGCCGAACTTGTACCTATCTTCCTATTGTCACAATTACCCATGAACACTGAACATGACCTAAGCCCTCTCCGAATGCTCTCCTGATTGGGGAAAGGTTCCCAAGCTCTTAATTTTTATCTTTTTTTTGTATCATTAAACAATTTTTTTGAATATCTGCTCTTATACAGAGAGCTCCTGGAAGCAATGCCACAAAGCAAGTTTCAGGATTAGTGACAGACCCTGTCTCAAGGGAGTAAGGTGGGAAGTGACAGGACAGATAGTCCTCACCTGGCCTCTCTGCACTCATGAGCACACACATGCATCCATCACACACACACAGACACACACACACACACACACACACACACACACACACGCAGCAACCCAGCCCAGTCTAGTGGCGCAGACCTGTAATTCCAGTTAGTCAGAAGGCTGAGACAGGAAGAGCCCTCTGTGGCCTCCAGACTGAGCTCAAGGCCAACCCGGATTCCCAATACCATGACCAAAATTAAAAGTAAAAAGCAATGCAAACTATGGAGGATCACCAGGTACTCTGTACTGGGGAACAGGGCTGCAGAGTGAGGTAAGATCTATAGTGTGTGCCAGGGAGCACCTCTGAGAAGGCGATGTTGGAACAAAAACGTAGAAGAGGTGAGGGAGGAGGCTTACAGAAATCTGGGAGGACTCTGAGGAGAACCAACCAATGCGAAGGGTTTAAGGCAAGAATATCCCCGAGTGTCCAAAGTGGTGCTAGGAGGCTGTGGCTTCGGGAGATTAAGCTCAGACCAGGGTAAGGGGATATGAGATGACAGAGTTGAGATCGCAGGCAGGCCTCTGCTCTTCCCATGAGTCTGTCAGGAGCTACTGGGGCAGGAAGCAGATATAGGATACATTTAAAGAGGTTCTAGCAGGAATCCTCTGGCTGCTTTAGGCCTCAAGGTAGAAGCAAGATGTCAGGAACCACTGTAGTAGTTCAGGCGAATGAGAAAGGAAGTCACAAGTCACTAGGCTAACAAGAGCCAAAGCCAGCTAGAGTTGCACCTTGTCTTGAAGAGATGCTCTGTTACCTTGAGTTGGGAAGTTTAGCCAGTTGGGACAAGAGAGGAAACACATTTTAAGGAAGGAGACTGGCAAACTGAAGGCATGTTTTTTGGAAAACCAGAGATGCCCAGATCAGGAACACTCAGACACTGGTCTCCCCTTGAGGCATAAGATTGGCTCCAGAGAACTCAATATTCCTAGAGAAGTCACCCCAAAACTGTCCTATGGTCTCAGGCACCACCATGCCACCTTCTGATCTGCACAGATGTCCAGTGGTAGGGATAAAGGAAGTACAGTCTCATTTCAGGAAGCTTAGACACAGGGTCCTCCATAAATATCAGCACAGTCTTGGGGAGGGAGGGCAACATATTGGCATAAACTGGAAGCTGAGAGACTAGAGTCTTGGCATGGCGTCTGCCTTCATTCTAACGAGCTGCCCGGAAGATCCAGGCAAGACTAACATAGTTTGCAAAGTGAAGGATTTGAGTCCCCTGAACTCGGGGTGGCTTCCACATCTGAAGTCCCACTGTTTCTTAGCTTCTCCACATTTTTGACTTGCCAACAGCCTATTCTCCATCCCAGCGATTTTCAGAATCCACGTGACACACTTAGTGTGGGACTCTGTCTCTCTGTTTCATTTTCCTGGTTACATTATTCCAGATAATACTCTTCTTGCTTGCCAAGAGAAGAAGGAAAAAAAATGACATTAATTAAAGATTTGGTCTGTGTCCTAATCAAAAATTTTGAAAATGAATGTATCATACTGTACGTTCCGTAATGTAGTCGGCTTTTTTACTTAGCAATATATCATTAACATTTTCCTATGTCAACACATAATCTTCCGAACCATGATTTTTACTGCAGAAGTAGTTTACCATATGGGTGTACTATAATTTCCTCAGCCAATCCTTTACTGTTGGACATTAGGCTGTGTCTCTTTTTTCCCTCAAATATATATAATTATCACCAAGGCTACAGCGAACACGTGAGCAGATAAGATAACTCTTCCTTCACCTCTGTGGTAACTTTCCTAGGATGAACCTCGGAGTTCAGAAGCTTCGTGTGTTCAAAGGCTCGATGGTACATGTCACCGAAATACTTTCCAGTATTTCGAATTTCTATCCATTTAGAACTCTGCCAACTGTATTTGGGGGCTGAAGGGAAATAAAGCAAGACTATGGGTCTCACCCCCTCACCCCAATTCTACACAGGGGTAAACTGAGGCCAGGTGGAGAGATGGCCAAGTAATTGTCCTGGGCACTCCTCACAAGTGCGTGAGACAACAACACAGCTAGGAAGCAATAGACCGTTCGTGTTCCCCACCTGCCCAGCCCGCCCACCTCAGATGCTACTGCCATGACTCAGGCTTCTGGAATCTTCTTCTGCCTTTCACAGCTATGCTAACTCTGAGATCTACTGGCCCGATAAGGTCTCCTTCACCACTCCTCACACACTCCACCTCCCCCCCTCCAGTAAACTGTTCCTCCTTCTGCCCTCTCAGTGCCTCAATAAGAATGGGTTCTTATCTCAGGGACATCTCCAGGACATTGAGGAGATGTTTCCTGTTGAAAAGCTGTCTCCATGAGCTGCCAGGGCTTTCCTCCCACCCCTGGCCCCCTCATTATCCTTCCCAGGTACCTCCTACTGCCCTCTCTTAATTCGTCTTCCCAGCATTCCCCTCCCCACAGTGCATCCCACAGAAGTGGCTCCACTCCCAAAGGCTTCAGCCACATACCCCTCACCTCTGTCCAGGGTTCCTTGGCTAGGCCTGTGACCTATTTCTCCCTGTACATCCTGCAAGGGCTTTCACAGTGCATGAGACAGAATATTAGTTCAGTTTTGCCTGACTCAGCCCACACCTCCCCCACTCACCTGCCTAGAGCATCCTTTAAGGTTGAATATAAACATCTCATCTTCTAAGGCAGTCCTGGGATCTGTTCCGTTAAGGAAGTCAGGCACCTCACAGAGTGTACACAGTCCTGCAGCCTAAACACCCTTAGAGCACATTCAGAGGTCATGGCAGTTTATTTCTCTGACTCTCCACCTAGACTCAAGCCTAGAACTAAGAGAACTTAACCCCTGAATGTTTGAGGACTGAAGAGCAAATGTTATCCTGACCTATTAAATCCTCTTCTCTCTGCCATCGCCAAACAACTGGAATCTAGATCAAGAATTGTTTCTGACTTCAGTGAGAGGGTACGGGTACCACGGAAACCAAGCTTATCTGTCAGAGCGCCGCTACCCTCGCTGCTTCCTCTACTTCTATCAATTCCCAGGGGGGAACAACAGCATCCATTAGGAAAAGCCATTTGGAAATTTAAGACTTGCTCTAATTCTTGTCTTCTGCCCACCTCTCCAGTGTAAACTACGAGACAGCCTGACTTCCAAGTCTAGAGCAGGCCTTCAGCTCTCAGTGCTTCTCATGATATCTCATTATTCTTCTAACGTACCATTCCTTCACCCCGAGTGTGAATCTCATCACCCTCCGAGAGAGGCAGCTTGAGGGTGTTCTCAGAGGGAACCACTAATGAAGATTTTGCTGTTAAACATCAGAATTCCATCCAATAGGACTCCTTTCTTCCCTTTGTATACCCCAACTTCTTTCTAAGGGAAACATGCACAGGATACAAGAATGTCTTTGGGGGCTCCCATTCTGGTAGCACTAATCCAGAACCCTCAGAATGGAAGGATTAGTGCTTCTCTTGCTAGGGAACAAAAAAGACCAAATCCACCAGGAGAGGGTGGGTTTCATTTGTACTCTGTACTGGACACATCCTAAAACACCTAGTGTTTAGGATCATTTTCTTCTCACACCACGCTACAAGACCATCATAAGCTCCACTTGCACACGGGGAAACAATGGTTTGGAGAAGTCACTTCCTTAATCCAGAGTCCTATAGCTGGTAAGATCTGGAGCAGAGATTTCAACCGAGCTTCTCTTGACTCCAGTGTCCGCCCTCTATCTGGTACAGCTGTTGCCTCCAGACTCCATTTCCAGTCATCTACAAAGCCCCAGGAACAGTTCTCTATTGGTCCCATCTCCTCCTTCTCCTCTATTAGCACTCACTGATAACGTCCTCCATGCCAAACTCCCAGGACCCCGCCTGCTACCTAGTGTCTTTATGTTCAAGGAGGAACCTGGCAACCTCTGTTTCTGGGGTCATATTTCTACCAAGGGACAGGGTTCGGGCCATCAGAGTCAGCTCCACTTCTGATCAGCTTGCCCCCACCTCCTAGCATTCCTCGTGGCTCTCCTCCCCTAAAGAACAGGATCTGTGGCCAGACAGACTCGCTCTAAAATATCCCACCCCTTCAACCTTCCCCCGGAGCTATCATCTTCAGTCTGGAATTTTAATAAGACCTCAGCTTTGACCCCAGCTTTGGACAGGACAGGGAAGGCCTGGGCCAGATTCCCAAAGTTGTCTCATAGGGACAAGGAATCCCCGGTCCTCTTCTTTAAGAACTGGTATCCTTGATTAGAGACCACTGAAAGCCAATGCCCCCCCACCCCCGCCTCAATGAACAAGAGTAGCCCTAAATCTGATGACCTTTGCTCATGCACTCCCATCATTTAAAAAAAAGAAAATACAGAGACACTTCCTAGGTGAGGTTACCTGAGGCCAGGCCCTGGGCTTTATGCTCAACTGCTCTGCAATCCCACTGCAACTTGTAGATCTAGGGCAAGCAGAGTCAGACTAAGTAGCAAAGGTGGAGACACCATGGTGCCAAGGAATGGTCACAATGACAGCCACATGCTCAAGGAGCACCTGCAGGCATTATGTGGATGGGGCCCAAAGTGTCTCTGATGGTCCCCTCCACAGCGCCCATGCTTTTCCTCCTGGTGTCCTCACTGTTGACAGAGGGTTATGTAACCCAGAGTGAAGGCCTGGAGTTCTCCCCAAAGCAGCAGAGTGAATCAGGTTTTTTGCCGCCGCCCGCCCGCCGTCATTTTCTCCGCAGGAATCTGCTCTATGCAGATTGGATTTAGGGGTTTTTCCTGGATGCTTCTGTTTCATTTAACATGCAAGGGCTAATAACTTGTCACAATTCAATAAGGCGGTGGTTACAAACACCCAGGCAGCTGCTTATTTAAATGCAGGTTTGTTAATTAGCTTCTCTTAACAAGGCTTGTGCTAAATCAAGCTCCAGGCTGGCAGCACCCAATCCTGGCACTGCTCCCAGGACGGGAGGTCGGGACGTTGGCAATAGGGTCAAAATTCAAACCAAGGAGAGCTGTTCTGGCCCCTCCTCTGCCTCAGTTTCCCTAAAATCAAGGTGCCTGTTCTATTTGGTTGTTGTTGTTGTTTTTAAACAGCAACAAGAGACCGACACTGCCCCTCCCTGCTCATTTCTAGTGCGTTCTCCGACTCTGGCTTCTCAGCCCATCCTCCCACCCAAGGCTGTAGTTTGTGCTTAGTATGGTGGTTCTTTTCCTGCATCTCCTCATCCTCCACTAAGCTGACCTGTGTTCCCTCATCCCTCTCTGGCATCACTCTTCCCTGAACATCACTATGCGTTCAGTTCTAGGGACAGGGATGTCAGAAACAAAAGAGAACTAACCAACACAGGGTACTGCTGCATGCCAGAGACTATCTCTGTAACCCTCACGACAGCCTAGAACAGACGCTGACCTCAGCCTGCTACAAATGTAGGGTTTGAGACCTGAAGAGGTTACACGGGGCCAGAGAGAGCCACTCTGGGCTTTCCTACAACCCTGATTCCAAGAGGCACTTGGAAACCATCACTTGCTATATGGACATTATTAGTTTGATAACCTGATGCTTGCCATGCTAAGAGCCTGCTTAAAGAATATGAGTCTGGTTGAATGAAGTCTGAATCATAGATTCTGGCTCCTTTCGGAAGTTGGAGGCCTCTCACTCACTCAACACCTGACCACCAGTCCCAAGAATGCTGCTGGGGGCCTCTGATGATATCTAAGAGGCTGTTGTTGGGGGCCCTGGCCTTTGTGAGGGTTAACAGAGCAACCCCAAGTGTCAGTACATGGGGAGGAAGTGCAGACAGAAGCTGTAAGCCAGGAAGAACTGGCCACATGGAAATCGGAGGAAGTGTGTGCCAGAGATACCTTCCAACCTGACAGGGTAGCCATACCCACCTTTCCTCAAAGGGACAGCAACATGAAAGAAATAACAAGAAACAACAAGAAAATAGCTGTATGTGCTGGCCTATTCTCAAGAAAGGACTGGGAAACAACAAAATATAAAAAGGAAGTGAGGATTGGACCTGAGAATCTGGCTGCCCAAACGTAATTCTAGAGCAGCAGGAGCCCAGCTCACTTGGCCCTCAATGGTATGTGGGGTCCTTTTCAGTGGAGAAGCTGGGTGTGCCCCTACGTGAAGCTGCGCCTGCCACAACCTCCTGACAGAAGCTGGACCTGAGATAGCTGACATCTCCTGGGACTCTCATTGCCACAGGCCCTTCCTGTGATCATGGCAGAGGTCTGGAAGGCTAGCTACTAAGCTGTCACTGTGGACAATAAGCTCCAGATGTGTGCAGATGTAGATTTCCTTCCTATGATACCCGGAAGCATTGCTGCTTCTGAAACTAGGGCCAGCCTCTAGAGAACCTTCTATAGAACTAGCATTCCCAGTTGGAAACAAGTGGTGGCTTCTTCTTAGAGCAGTGGTTCTCAACCTGTGGGTCACACCCCCTAAAGCGGTCGCCGAAGACCATCCGAAAACATAGAGATTTACATCACAATTCATAACAGTAGCAAAATTACAGCTATGAAGTAGCAACAAAATGATTTATGGTTTGGAGGTCACCACAACATGAGGAACTGTATTAAAGGGGTCCAACATTACAAAGGTTGAGAACCACTGCCCTAGAGAAACACACATTCAAACAGCCTCAAAGGTGTAGAATTTACTAATTCCTACTCATCTGCCAACCTTTTGAAATCTGTTCACAGTTCTTACACATTCTCAAGACCTTTCCCCCAGTTAACATCCCTCTGAGAGTGTGCGAGGCTTTCCCAGTGTGGTCCACAGGCTCTGTGTGAACACTGCTGTTCTCGAACACTCTCCGATGGATAACTTGGCCAGTTTCACATTGCCAGAGGGTGAGATCCGGATCTCATAGTTTTTAAGGACGTGGACAACACTTAGCACGGAGGAGGTATTCCACAAATGTGTGTTGAATGAGGGAGCAAAAGGATTCAGCGACGCTGCACTACTTTGTTGTATAGTTGGCCCAACTCCCCTAAATTCACAACACTAAGCGCTTTGTGTCATTACAGCCAGCATTTAAGGGGGTCCGTGAGATGGCTCAGTGGGTAAAGGTGCTTGCCAGTAAGCCCAGTGAACTAAGATTGGTACGCAGGTGATAGGGGATAACTAACTCCCACAGTTGTCCTCTGATATCCACATACGCACCGTTACATGCATAAGCCTGCAGTTAGACACAGAGAGAGAGAGAGAGAGAGAGAGAGCGCAGCAGAGACAGATACTGTAAAAACAACTTCAGCCTTTTATAATGAAGTGGGGAGGCACACAAGTTCAGGCCTTCTGAATTCTCTGTCCTGTATTTTTTACCTCAAGAGAGACCTACTGCCACCCCAGGTACCTCAAATCTAATTTTCCCAAGCCACTGGGCACTGCTGTGTAACCAAGGCTGCCATGAGCAGTTTCAAGAGAACCGTAGAGAAGGCAGGAAGTAGTAGTCCACACTCCACATCCTTCCCTACACTGAGAGGAAAGGAACCAAGATGCCAGGCCCTTCACCTGAGGTATAGCAGCAGAATGGCCTCTACAGTCCTCAAGTTCCCTGGGCCTTGTTGAGAGAGTTCCAGCTTTGTCACTTCACTGCGATTCTTGGCCTGCTTTCTCTCCCCAAGAAGAATGAGAGCCAACCAAATCCAAAAGCCCATATGGGCATCTCCAGACATGGGTTGGGGGCTGTGGGCCTAAGCCAGAGGGTCCAGAATGAGGTCCGAGGTCGGGTACAAGAGTTTGGTCTCCCCAGATGTCTCTGGCAGCTGGGCCACCTGACATGACAACTGAGGCAGGAGTGGCTGTGTGGGAGGCCTGGGTACAGGGGGAGGGAACTCCTACCCCCGCCCAGGCCTTGGAGCATTTGAAAGGCAAATGTGCTGGGTTGCCTAGGGAACAGGAGAAAAGGGACTTCCCTAGCACCGGTGACTAGTAAGGGATGGAGACGGGGAGCTGTGATGCTGAGAAAATTGTTTCCAAAAAAAAAGTAAAAAGCAGTGACTAAGCAGGCCTGGTTATGTAAAGCGATCCCTGAGGAAGTGTGGGGGAAAGCCTGGGACCCACCCCCATGTCCCTCCTCCCCACTCCCAGCCCCGTGCCTGGGAGTTTCCACCAGCCTCGGCCCCCTCCTATTCTCCCGGAACTCCCAACTCCTCCACAGAACTGACAAGGGAGGCCGCCTACCTGCGGAGGGTAACACAACGTGGTGGGCTAGGCAAAGAACGGAAGAGGGATTGTCACGCCCCTCCCCTTGTATCCCCCTCCCCCAAGTGATGGTTCTGGGAACACCAGTCCTCGCAGCACCCAAGGTTAGCTCAACAGGGGCAAGGGGTTATTTATTTACCATTCCGGGGTCAAGGGCATCCACTCAGAAGAGAAATAGATTTGAACCCCAGCAAACATGTTTGCTAACTGTGAGACTTTGTGTGGGCGGGGTGTGGGGGGGTAGTTCTCAGAGATGGTCAGTTCCTTTACCTGGGGATATAGGTAGATGTCTACCCGGTAGGGTAGCTCACTAAGAGGACTTAAGGGCAGCATAACATGAGAGGGGCACTTGCTCCATGCCAGCGGAAGAATCACAGGGAATGTGAGTCGTGCTTGGAACCTGAGAAGTAGACTCTCAGCACCTGAGCATCCTCCATCCATCCGTGTTTCTCTAGCTGAAGGTTCCCAACCACCCAGTAGACATACAGCAGGGTAGACCTGTGCCTTCAGGATCAATAATTCCCACCCTGGGTGGGCTGCCTCACTTCCCAAAGGGGTCCTCTCAAGAGCATCTAAGGAGAACTGTGAGACTTTAAAAGGCTGATGAAATGTTATGTAGGACCCCCAAAAACCCTCACCCAGGGTTCAGGCAGGATCACAAGTACCCCTGTTCTCCCATTCTATATATTTTGCCATCTTATGAAGGCAGACTCCTCTGGACAAGTAGATTTTTGCTTAAGATTTATTTTATTTTTGATCATGTGTATGTGGGGGTAGGGGAAGGAGGATGTTTGGATGCAGATGTTCCAGGACACTGAAGCTATCAGATCCCGTGGTCCTAGAGTTACAGCCAGTTTGTGAGCTGCCTGGTGTCGGTGCTGGGAATCAATCTCTGGTTCTCTGGGAGAGCATGGAGCCATCTTTCTAGTCTTGGACAAATGGATTTTGAGGCATGAGTTACCCTTGACTTCACAAAGCTACAGGAAAAGTCTGGAAAACAAAGGTTTCTGCCCAGTGAACCTGACCACAAGGAAGGAGACTATAATTTATTTCTTAATTTCAGATTAAAAAAAAAAAAAGACAAGCCTGTGACTCTGGGACCAACGGATCCAATAACTCTCCCATCCGGGGACATCTGCCCCTGAGCAGTGTCCAGCAGAATCGTTAAGGGCTCATTGTGTGCATGTCACCTGTGGGCTCAGTGTAAGCCTTGCTCCTTCTCATTTGCCATCCTTAGGAAAGGGAAGCAGCTAGCAACTTTCCATTTCAAACAACAAAGGCAGAAAGGAAATTATCAGGAGGGTTTGGAGACCCACCACCTCCCATGTTCTGAGTCCTCTGCTGCTTTTTAAAAGTTCTGATCCCTGCACTTCTCTTGGATCCCCTCTTCACAGGGTGCCTTGGGATGAAGGGACTGTCTCTAGATGGCCTGAGCTCTCAACAGAGACTAAGGGACAAGGGCTGAGTTGGCTTTACAGAGCCTCAGTCCAGCTGGCTTCCCTGACACGGTGTCTTCCTCTAAAGACAGATCTCTTTTTACTCTGCTCCAGATGAGGATTCAAATCCAGCCTCTCCCAGGCCTGGTTCGACAATTCAGTTTTCTTTTGGGCCACTCAGTACCTCTTACATTTGCACTGAGTTTCAAGTACAGGGTGAATCTTTTTCTTTTCTTTTTTTTTTTTTTTTGAAACCTGGCTTTCCTGGCCCTCTCTGGTGTGAAGACCAGGCCTGGAAATGTAGACCAGGCCTACTCCATCCACAGATGTTTAAGTAAAATGGATAAACATTCCAGTAGAGACACTGCTCACAGTCCCATGAACTCTACCTCATCAGTGGGCAAGCAGAGGCCGGAGGGGATCTAGAGGCCCACCCTAGCTAGCTCTCTCCTGATTGTCTAGTCCCTCCGTAGAATGGGGGACAGGAGGCACTCGTGATCTCTGACTCAGGCCTTCTCTTGTAACCCTCAGAGCTCCTGTTTTGCAGCTGCTGTGATACCATGAAACCCACTGGCCTCAGAGTCAAACATTCATCCACCCTTGTCACCTCTTAGCTAAGTGACTTGTGATATGTCACTTCTGTATAGCTCAGATTTATTTATTTATTTATTTATTTATTTATTTATTTGGTAAATTGAGGCCACCTTGGAGTTGCAAGAAGGAGGAGCACCTGTTCCTCAGAAAGTACTAAGTGAATTCAAACACAAGATACCTTGGACCCCACCACAGTATATATGGTCCTTTCTGTGAGACAACTGAGTCCCTGTGGTTCTGATTTCTGAGGACTGCACACACTCTCCTCTGGCCACCACCAAAGGCACCCTTCGCCAGCAGCAGCTAGGTGGGTGAGGAAATCCCCTCCTTCCACCTCCATGCCTCCCCCGCCCCCCTCACCTTCCCACAACTCCTCCCTAGAGGCTCATAATTGGCATTGTGAGAATTAGTCACCTCACCAGCGCAAGGAGCCTCCCCCACAACTCAGGCCCCCACACAGGCAGACTGGCTGAATGCTTAATTGGAGTTCCTCACACCTCTAAGGACAGCTTGTAATGAAGCAGCAGAGGAATCAGCGCCTGGGCAGTGGCAGGCTCTGACTCTGGTTGGGGGGGTGCCAGAGGTTGCTAAGGTTGACCAAGAAGCTCGCCTTCCCTAAAATTGTCCCCTTTGAATGGGCACAGCAGGGCTGAAAGAGAACATCAAGAGACTTGAAAATGGCCTGAGTACTCAGCATTCAACCAAAGGATACTTCCAGAACCTTCTACCCGGTGGGGGGGGGGGGACAGAGGGTAGGAGGGTGGGCCATTCCCAGTCAGGCCCATCCATCTCAGTAGAAAGGGTAGCTCCAGGCCCACCTTCACCAACAACAGCCTCATCCTCTCCTAGGATTGCTTAAAGGGGAGTGAAGAGTGGTGGCTGAAAGCTTGAGAAGGTCAGGGGTCTGTCCAGGGTCTGACAGGGTCACAGTAAGCTACTGTCCACCAATATGCTTAGGTATCCACCCATAGTTGTCCCCTGATGAGGATAACTTGGATGCCTTGGAGACAAGGAGACCTAGGCTCAGAGAATACCTCACCCCGACTCAGAAAGTACCTCATTTGGCTGCTAGGAACAGTTGGGTATGAAGGTTCTGGAAGGAGCGAGGTCACTTGTCACTACTTGTGCCACGGCCCAGTAGAGCAGGATAAACCGGGTGCTTGCTGTAGCATTCAGATATGCTCAGGAGAACTGGAGAAGGGAAAAGTGGGTACCCAACTCCCAGGGGATCAGGAAGCAGCACCTTACCCAAATTTAGAGGCAGCTAAAGAGAAAGGAATAGTGGTGGCCGCTCCATCTGAGGTGCTGCAGACTCAGGGCTTCACTTGTGGGGACTGCCCTACTCCAAGTTAGATGGGGTGGTGGTCAGAGCACAGTGAGGAAAATGGAACATGAGGGAAGCCATGATAGAGCCAAGCTGTCACATTCCACCCAAGGCCAGCCAGAAAGCGAGAAGCAAGCTTTGCCCACTCATCACACAGCACCCAGCCTCGCATGTCTAATTGGATTCTCTCTTCCTCCTACGAGGTTATCCCTAGCGCGTGGAAAATACCTCACGGTCGGGTTCTCTCCTCTCGCTCAATAGGGAGGCTGGGGGTTCCAAGCAGCTCTGACATTCATATTTCCTCTGTGCCCAGACACCCCTGGCTCTAGGGTGACAGGCATGTTGTAGCAGCAGTGTAGAAGGAACCTGGGGGCATGCAGCATGGCTGGACACAGTGGAGCCAAAGGATGAGCTTCTCAGTTGTCTTCAGGCTGTTACAGGGAGATGCTGTCCAGTGCAGACCCAGCAGATGCCTGCCCATCTTCTTCAAGATGTGATCCTCCCTGAGGGTCTTGGGACTGTACAGCCAGCCAACCTCCTCCCTGTCCATCCTAGACTCTAGGAATCCTCATAATCACCACCCACCACTTCCCCAGCCCAGCACAAACCCTACCTGTGGCTTAAGGGACCCACTCCCACGTACCCAGGATTGCAGTCCTTCCTGAAATCATTCAGCTGTGTAACACCAGCTAGTCTCCGACTTTCCCGATTAGAGAGGGCTTTCCCTCTGCAAAGTGCTCCTGAGAGGCAGGATCATCTCCTGCTGCCCCACTTCTATCATGCTTGAGTCTATCATGCTTGAGGCTGGGCTTAGAGAAAAATCTCAGTTGTGGAAGGCTCATCTCTTCTAGTTCTGAAGGTCAGAGGGATATTATACATCAAAGGGAAAACAGCTCCTATCCTGAGATCCTGTTTGAATACTTGTTTGGGGTGGGGGCTGAGGAACCTTTAGGGTAGCAGATGTGAGTGGCCCCTGGATGCAGATTGTTTTAGGCCAGAGTTCTCTGCTTCCTGATCCACCAAGATGTGAAAAACCCACCCCACTGACTCCTATCACTGGCAGGCTTTCCCTGACAAGATGGGGCTGTACCTTCTTAAGTATGAGCCAAAAATAAATTCTTCCTCCCTTAAAACAAGGGCACGGACCATTCCGCTCATGCCTGGGCAGCAGAAAGTGATGAGTATGTATGTGTCCCTCCCAGAGATGCTTTACTTCGTCAGTAAGTTCCCAGAGGGGGTACTGATGTCATCTATGAGATCCATATAACACATAACATCACAGGTGCTCTGGAAAGGAAGAGTAGGAAGTGTCAAAGCGCTGTCCCTCCACCTCACAGTCCACAGAGTGTCCCTCACAACCACGGATGAGGAGTCCAGCTGAGTTCTGAGGGTCCTTGGCCCGTGTCTGGATACAGCTCAGTGTTGTCTCCCCAGCATATCCCACAAACATCTGATCTGAGGAAGGGTTGTCTCTCTCCTTAAAGATCATTTCATATAACCCGATGTTACCAATTTAATATTCCCAAAGTAGACCTGTCTCACCGTCCCCAAATCCTCTGTTCTTGGCCTCCTCCAGTCTCCTCCACCTCTGTTTGCTCTCCTCTAAGCCACTACCCACACTTCACCTTCCTATCAAGTGAGGAGCAAGGAACAAAGAGGATGCAGTGCCTAGTTACAGGTTCTCCTCTGAGTGACCCAGGCTCCTTATTTTTGGGGGGCATTGAACTCAGGACCCTGGCAGAGCATCTTCAGGGATGGTCTTGTCTTCTCTGCCCCAGGAGGCTCCTCTCAGGCAGTCATACACCTCTGTTTCTACCTTATAAATGTAGAGAATGCTCTAGATTGGGGGATGGAGAGGACGGTGGAGTAAAGGAAGGATGCAGCAGAGATGAAATAGAAAGAAGTGAACAAACAGAGAAGGTAGGCCAGAGGCTGTCATTTGTATTCCTCCTTGGATGACTAGTACCAGACTTCCTTCCCAGCTGCCCACTGGTGCCTCTGGCCTAGCCCACTAATCAGTACAACGGCTTCCTCTGTAGCCTTCTTTTTCTAGACCAGACTTCAATGGTACCATTCCCCATTCTGCCCAACATTCATCCCATCGCTCTACCAGGCTTGTTTCCCTGGTACCCATTACCAGCTATCCCAGTGGTACCAGTTACCAGCTATCCCAGTTGTGCCCACGTGCCACCCTTCAGGCAGGCATGAAGCCACATGCCAACCCCCTCCTTATTCAGCAGGCTTCACACTGGGGCTGCTCGGAAGAGGAGGCGCTTGCTAGCACAGGATGACTCAACCAACATCTTGGGTGCCTTGATCAGAAAAATACCCATCTGACAATCTCCCTCCCCCTACCCCGCTTCTGTATCAGCCCACTTTGCTTCTTAAGTGGCCAGGGGTTGTGTTTTCATCCTCCAGAAGACTGAATTTGAGGTGATGGTGGTGGAGCAAATAGGGAGAGAAGCAACCTTAAGTGTAGGGGACTGACCAATGGAGAAATGGGTAGATGGATGTAAGAAGGTGGGGTAGCAGTCTGAATAGAAGACCAGTGTTTTGCTAGCTAAGAGTAAGCAGACAATGGTCAGGTTGGCCAACCATCCCTGTGGCCATGCTCACTGACCATCAAATGTCTCACACGTGGGCACTCACTCAAACCTCCTCAGAGCCACATGATCTTACTATCAAAAGACAGGCTCTATCTGGATCAACACGGATTGGTCGTTGTTGCTCCATTTCATCTATGAGTAATAAGAGGACCGAGGGACAGGAAAAAAGCCCGCAACAGTTTCTGGGGACCTATGTAACCCCAAAGTGCCTCTACATGACCTTCAAAACCAGCACCTTAGGGTTGTTGGTTTTTTGGGTTTTTTTGTTTGTTTGTTTTGTTTTTGTTTTTGTTTTTGTTTTTTTAGCAGAGAAATCA
This sequence comes from Grammomys surdaster, assembly GCF_004785775.1. Classification (NCBI taxonomy): domain Eukaryota; kingdom Metazoa; phylum Chordata; class Mammalia; order Rodentia; family Muridae; genus Grammomys; species Grammomys surdaster. The sequence continues at coordinate 8,662,170 of NW_021621022.1, forward strand.
CTGCCCCAACTGAGGCGCCCCACATGCTTCTGTAGAATAGAAAGGCAGGAGGAGATAGGTTGTCTAGGCTAGAAGTGGCTGCCATGTCTACAGACTCTCCTCCACATATATCAGAGACCCTCCCAGGAGTGAGCACAGACCACCCTGGCCATCCTAGTTGGGGACAGATGCCCCAGTAGAACTCATTGCCAGCATCCGGAAAAACCCCCAAGAGCCAAGGAATCAGGCAATCCTTCCTGCCCACTCAGAAATTCCGGAAGCCCTTCCAGCCGGGAACCCGCCTCCCCAACCTCTCTCTAGCTTCCTCTGTCTGTCTCCTTCTTGCGACTCCTGCGAGTGCACAGGAGGGTTGAGGGAAGCCCCGTGTGCCTGTGATGAACGGAGCTAATTTCTGGTTTGCTGGTATGCCGCAGAGACGCTGCCTCCATCCCCCTCCCTCCAGCAAACCCTCTCCCACACACAGACAAATAGGCTGCATATTTAATTGGAATTCCTCACACCTACAGGGTAAAGCCTTGTCAGTAGAAATAGAGCCCACAGCCAGCTGGCTTCCCCCATTCCACCCACCTTGTCTCTTAAAAAGAAATCCCCCCCCCATACGTGAACACCACCCACAGGCCCTTGCAAGTCCCTCCCAGCATGGTTGTAAAGGAGGGATTGGTTGGCAAAGCTGCTTCTTGCCTGGGCTGCTATAGCCAGGCCCACCCAACAGAGACCACCCAGGATCTTCTCTCCAATAGACAGACCCTGGCAGCCTTCTGACTACCAATCTCAGGACCCCCTTAACCAAAGCTCTTGAGGCCCCAGAGTCACTGACGGATGCTGCCCAGATATTCAGGCTGCTTGGTATACGAGACCAGGTGGGAGGAGGAGAATCATGGAGAGCTTCCAAAGCTAGAAAATTCCCTCTGAATAGGCAGCCCTTGGAGCCAGTCTCTCGTGGTACAGGTGGGAAACTGAGGCTGAAGAGACCAAACAAAGTGTATTGCATGGTTAACAAAACAGAGCTACAATGAACCTTGACCACCACCCCAGGGTGGTGCAGCCACCTTGTCTTGTGAAGTCTCTCCCAGAATGCAGGAGGAAAGTGGCACACAGAGACAGAAAGAGTTATGAGGGTGGTGGGGAGGGGAGTGGGGAATCGTGAAGGAAAGCAGAGAAAAGATGAGAAGGCTCGGAAGGACAAGGGCCCCTAGCAGATCTCTAGAGGGAAGTCATAGAGGTCAATTTCCATGGAACAAGGCAGGAGCTCTAGAGGCCCAAAGCAGGCCATCAGAAGATATGACAGACTCGAGGTAGGGTAAACTCCTCAGGACAGCCTCAGGGACATTCAGCCCAGAAACACAACTGAACATCTTAGCAGGGACAAACAGATGAGAGATGATCCTCTCTGCCAGCAGCTCCAGAATTGGGACCCTGCCACCACCAAGCCTCATGGGACCTCACCACTCAGACCAACAGCCTCAGCTGGCTTTGCAGCCTAGGTGCCTGCAGAGGGCTTCCTATCTTGGTGTCTTGTCCTCATGGGCCTCTTTCTTCCCTCCCTGGCTCAGACTCAGCCTGGCACAGGCCTGCGCGCCAAACCAGTGTGTGTCAGCGAGTAGACAGCTGCCTAGGGGGCTCTGAAGAGCACTGTGACATCCTCGCTCCCCCACAAAATATCATCTCGGTTTGCCTGAAAGTTCACCATTAGTGACTCATTTCTTTGGGTTAAACATAGCCCTCCCTTCTCCAATGCAGCTGCTTCGGGAAAGGAGAACTCATTGAGATCTCGGCATCCCGGGTGTGAATGGGGAGACTAGAGATCTGGGAGACAGCCCAGAGGAAGGGAGGAAGTGGAAGCTGCAGAAAAGACGAAGAGGAAGGAAGTTTATTGAAAAGGAAGAGGAGGCCAAAGAGAGAAGAAATGGGTCCAGCCTGAGCCATGGCTGTCCTACAGTGAATGTAGAAACCCAACTTCACTGATGCTCAGATTCACCATGTGCTCAGACTCCCAGGTACACATCTGTCCTCATCTGATCCTAGCAGGCTGGGGAGACTGTGTACCCCATTTAAGAGATGAAGAAACTACTGAAGCTTGTGGAGGTTGGAGGGCTTGTCAGTCTAGCCAAGGAGCTGGAGAGCCAGGACCACACTTGACATACATCTGCAGAGCCACCAGCACACATTCAGAGAGCACCCTTCCTCCATCTCCCTCAGCATCCATCTCCCATCAGAGAGGAGACGGCCCCTGGTAGAGAAACAAGAGGGACAGGAAGAAACTGTGTGGGAGGATTGAAACAGACAAAGGAGATACAGTGAGGCCCAGGCTATGGTCCTGATGCAGTCAACAAAGATCCAGTCAAGAAGAAAGTGGTGTGGGTGAAGGCAAAGACTCACTTATTGGCTGGTACCAAGTCTGTCACTAACATGGAGACCACCCTACCACATCCCCCTATGACATCCTTCAGATGGCACTTTAAGAGTCTCTGCTAGAGGGTCTTGGCTGACTGGCAGGAGAAGCAGGCCCAAGCTCCTACACCCTGGCACCCTCTACTCCCCTTCCAACTTCTCTGCTTGCCTTTCCTTCCCTCCAGCCATACCCCTGCAGGAAGTAGCCTGTCGGCCATATTGAAACCGTCTGCTCTTCTCCCTCTTAACGAGCCAGGTTAAATACACTGTAATCAGAGTAATCATACACCTGGGCTGGTTCTCGAGAGAACTGCCTTTTGTACTGGGATAGGACATTAATAGCAATTATTCTGCTTTGTAATTGGAGCTTTAAATACTAATTCAAACAGCCAGAGGAAAACCAATTAGTGCTAATTTATCTCTATGTGTTTTCCAGAGCTGGTGTCTGTCACACTGTGAAGAAATAGGTTGGTAATTAGTACAGTTGGGTGGTAGATAGAAGTAATTATCAGATTCTTTCATTTTTCTTTGGGGGAGAAAATGGGTAGGGGGCAGGGAAGGCCAAGATAGGTACTGTAAGTCTTTGTTGTCTTGAAGTTTACCAGGAGGGCCTATGAGTGCCCAGTCCTGGGCATCCCAAGACAGCAAGGTATTCCTGAGCCAGGTGGGTTCAGGTGGAAGAGGCATTGAAGGCCTTAACAGACCTTCCCACTAACTGGCCTATGGAGAACTATCAGCAGTGTTATGGTAAGCATTCTTTTCATGTATGTCTAGAAAAAGGCTTGGGATCCCCACCCCTGATAGGGCTACATGGACAGTAAGGCCTGGGCTCCAAGTCAGCCTCCTGTTGCTAGGTATGTGGCCTGGCAGAGGCACTGGTTCTCTGTGGTTGCTGCTTTCCTCCCATGTAAAATGAATGAGAGTGCTCAGATAGTGTTAACTGTCGACTTGACGATATAAAAAAAATGCTTAGAAAACAGGCCTTTGGGCATATCTGTGAACGATTATCTTGACTAAGTTAATTGAGGTAGAAAGACCTGTCCACTATGGGTGGTGCCATTTCCTGGCTGGAACCTAGATTGTACCTAAGTATTGAGAAGGTGATGAGCAGCCTCAAGCACGCATTAATCCCTCTGTGCTTCCTGATTGCGAATGTGATGTGGTCAACTTTGCCTTGACTTCCCCATCATGACGCACTGTGCCTTGAGCTGTCCTTTCTCCCTTATGTTTCCTTTGCCAGGGTATTTGATCACAGCAACAGAAAAGAAAGAGAGAGAGAGAGAGAGAGAGAGAGAGAGAGGGAGGGAGGGAGGGAGGGAGGAAGGAAGGAAGGAAGGAAGGAAGGAAGGAAGGAAGGAAGGAAGGAAGGAAGGAACTAGGACAAATACTTTCCTCACAGGGTTATTCTAAGGATTGATTTAAATTGAAGCCAGACTTCCCTAGGCCTGATACCAAACATTGATGTGTATGTGTTACTACATGCCTGAGTTTGCCTGAGGCTCTTCTGAGTGCCTTTGTAAGTGTGATGTCTGATGGTTTCAATATTGTGGCGCATCATGTCCTTGACTTCCCCACTCCCCATGGTGGACCTCTCACCAGCCACATGGCACAATTCCTCATCTCCATAGGAAGGGTAACAATGGTACCTTCATTGAGGACTTTCTATGAAGAATACGTGAAGCAGCCATCAAAAGGCTCTTAGCCAGGGGTCAAGCATGCAATAGGAGCTCTGTCAGGGCTACTTGTCACTGCCAATGTCCAATAACAGCATAAGCTGTTATTTCACTGTGCCTGGCCATGTTGGAGTCTATGTAAATCCTCCATCGAAGGAGTAGACGTAGTGCTATGAATGCATTCTATCAATACAAATATTTGATCAAAAGCCCAGACCACCCTCAAAACTGGGGGTGGGGGGCAGCCACTACCTCTCAAAAACATGAGACAAGCACACCTCGAACAAAAGAAGATGGGAGGCTAACAGCACTTCCCAGAGTATCACAGGGTTTGCGCTTTCACTTACATGATTCTCTCAAGCGCAAATGAGTGGGTGGAGAGTTGTCTTAATCCCCATTTCACAGGTCAGGAAGTGAGAGTTGAAGAGTATAAGTGACCTACTCCAGAATGTTCTGGGATCAGAAGCCAAAGCCAAGGGGCTGTGAAATCTGCAAAGGACACTCAATGTGTCCTTGTCAAGTGGATAAATAAAACAGAAATGTTCAGCACTGCATCAGGCATCCTGGCCTGCCAAGGTGGGCATGGTTCTTCTTGAGCAGTAGAGCTATCCACAAAGAGGTGTTGCAGAAGGCCAGAACTCTTTATAGGAGAAATAAGTTGATAGAGAGCTGGATCACTTCATTCTACCTGGACTAGGCCTTTAAGGGGTTGGATAACCGTCTCAAGTTAACAAGGGTTCAAATTGTAATTTTCAACATTAGGCTGACGTGAACATTACTGTACATTTAGTAGAAACCATACATGGGATTGATGGGTTTGTTTTGTTTTGAGATGTAATCTTGTAATGTGCCTAGGTTGGCCAGGAACTCACCACATAGCTAAGACTGGCCTTAAAGTCCTGGAGATCCTCCTACTTGATCCTCCCAAATGCAGGGATCACAGCTCTGGCCATCACCCCCACCCAGACTTGGAATTTTGATCTCCCCCCCAGGCTAGCAATAGACACACTATGAAACCTGTAGTTTGGGAAGAGCCTCAGCTTCCAGTCAGTCCCACAAGCACAAGAGGAGACAACTGGCACTTTAAGTGTGATGTGTTTTCATATATGGCGTATGGCGAGTTAGGTGGGTAAAATCCATCGACAGCCATTTATTGAGTCTGGGTTATGACTGGGCATAACTGAGAAGCATCTCTAGCAAGCAACACTGAGGAGTTGTGAGGTTATTTTCACAGGAGAGAGGGAGATCTGGTAGGCCCAGGTCCTCACGACAGAGCCCCATCCTTCCTATCCACTGGTGCATTCAGGTAAGATGTCTGGACTCTGTAGGCATTTGAGGGCTGACCCTGAGACACAGAAGTGTGTACAGAAGAGTAATGAGAAGGAGGATGCTGGAGAAGGGTTGAGCTGCAACAGGAGGCTAGGGAGGGGTAGGACACACGTTTTAGAGAAGCAGGGTATAGCCCAGGTCAAGTGTGGATGATAAGTGCCAGAAAGCCAGAAGCTGAGGGTGGTTAAGTTAGGCTTTGCCAACCACATGGCAGAGGACATTTGACCGGGGCCACTTCCTAGAGCTGTTCACTGCTCCCATGAGGAAGTTTGTTCCCCACCTACCAGGTCACGCATCCTTGGTGTCTACTGCTACAACAGAATAGCTAAGAAATGGGTGATTTACAAAAAACGGGGACTTAGGACTGGAGAGATGGTTCAGTCAGTCAAGTGGATGCTATGTAAGCATAAGCACTGGAGATCAATCCCCAGAATCCACATTTTAAGACATCCCGATACCTAATGCTCACGTGCAATGCTAGCACTGGAGAAACAGAGGCAAGAGGGTCTTTGGGACTTGGTGGCCAATCTGCCTAGCCTATTTAGTGAATCCCAGGTCCAGTGAGAATCCCTAACTCAAAGAGTAGATGACAGTCCTGAGGAACAACCCTCCAAGGTGTCCTCTGACCTCTCTGCACATGTGTGCCTAGCACACGCGCGCGCACACACACACACACACACACTCACCTGCACATGAACACACATACAAAAACAGTGGGGAACAAGAACAGAGATGTGCGCAGCCATGGCTCTGAAGGCAGAGAAGCCTAAGAGCATGGCCCTGGCATCCGGCCAGCGTGTGAGCCGCGCACGGTGGGAAGCAGAGCAGGTATGCACACCTGAGTCTCTCTTCATCTTCTTACCGTTGACATCATCTGGCCATGGCCTCACCCAAGCCAAACACCGTCACCTCCAAACACCATCAGCACATCAATGTGAGGATAAAGTCTTTATGGATTTGGGAGGATACATTCAAACTTACCATGAATGTCCATCCTAAGGCATAAGGCAAGCAAGCCTCTTTCTAATTCCTACGAAGGAACTGGCCATAGGCTTGGCCATAGGCCTGCCAAGCTGTAAGCTTCTCCTCCTCGGGACTGGGCACTTGCTTCCTGTGGACTCTCAGCTTCTCTGATTTCAATGGGCCAGGGACGGAAAGTTTTAAAGACATGTTTGAGGAGCTTAGACTGGCCAGAGCAGAGGAGGGTCGGATGGCCAGAGTAGAGAGAGTGGGAAGGATAAGTGGGAGAGCTTGAGACCTTGAGGGAAGCGTGGGGGTAGGAATGGGTAACAATGGGAGGAAAGACAAGGTTGAAGGGTATGGGTACATTAGCAGGGACGGAGACTTGGCATATAGCCAAACAATAGGAGTCGTTAGCCATCATAGCAAGAGCTGTTGGTGATTTTCTTTTTTTCCCCTTTCTTTCTTACTTATTTATTATGTATCGTCTTCTTTGGTTACGGGTACTGTATTTTCTAAAGATTTTCACACTGAACATATTTCTCCTTTATACAAAGAGAAACAATAAAATTTATTTTTAAGGAAGGAAGGGACATATGCTAGAGACATTTTGAAGGAAGAACTGACGGGATTTGATAAGCGACTAGATAAGGACGATAAAGGAGACAGATGAATCAAAAATAACTCATAGGTTTTGAGACTGAGTGGTGGGGTAGCGGGGGGAGCACCGCAGCACGCAGGGAGCACCGCAGCACGCAGGCCGGCAGGGAGTGGATGAGGGGGCTCTGCAGCAGGGACAAGACTGGCACAATGTCAAGGTGCGATTTTTCCAGCTGTTGACAGGACCACAGAGGGAGAGGATCTTGGAAAAGAGGTTCCAGGTACCCTGTGGATGCTTCTTTGTCAACTCACCAGGTAGAAGAACAGCCTAGGACTAAAGACAGAATTCAGAATATCCCTACACAAGCCAGAGCTATGAGAAAGACCCAAACATAATGACGTCCCCGATACACGTCTCAGAACAAGACCCCTGAGGATCAGGCCATTTTCCCAGCCTGAGTTGTTAGAACACAAAAGGAAGGATGGCCCTGAGGAAGGATCCAGGCCAGTGTACAGAGAGGCCCAGGGTAGGGAGACAAACACACTTCTGGGAGGTCCAAGGATCCTGTACCTATGAAGGTGGTGAGATAACGGTGGGAAGGCAAGAAGTTCCTCTCGGAGATACAGAGAACGCTTTTCACAGAGAAGGGTCTGCCTGAGTTAAGCACTAGCCCAGGCCCCCTCCCAACCTGTTCATGACAAGAAATCCTGTTCTCCCTGGCTCCTGATTATGCTGTAGTCTGCAGAGGCTTTGGACCTGGAAAAGCCTCACAAATACCAAGGCAGGACGAACTGTTCCCACTGCCCTATGTTTGCCTTGTATCTGCTGGTGGCGTGGCACGGTGAAGGATACGTCTCTAGAGATTGCGTAGGGCTGGGATCTGCAGGCAGCTGAACAGCCCACCACCGACACCCCTCATCTCAGAATGCTCTAATTCTTCCGTAGTACCAACACCAGCCCCAGGCCCACCTCCCTTAATGTGGCCTCAGAAGACTCTATTGACCGGCTTAGGCCCCTCCCCAGGATGCATCACTGTTTCCTTGGCAACTGAGGGGGTGGGTTGAAAAGTAACACACAAAGCAAATAAAATGAGCTCCAAAATGGGTGGCCTGCAAACTGGCGCCTCAGCATCCTGGAGCCTCAGATATAAAGGGGGCTGTCTGTCCAGCCCCTTTTATCGAGATTGCTCAGGGAAACCCCGGGTAAAGAACCCTTCCCAACTTGCTGTGGGCCTCACGCATGCTCTCACTGAGCCCGCAGAGCTGTCACCAGAAATTAGATCTCTGATGAAGATCCGTCTGTATAAGCACTGGTGTTAATGAGGCAAAGGGGGCCAGTCTTCTCCCCGGGGGTAGATAGCTCAGAGAAGACACCAAGCTACTAAATGGAGCAGGAAGATGGCGTGTAAATACGGCTTATGGGCAGAACCTACAGGGGAACAGGGCCTGCTGGAGACCCAAAGGCTCCCAGAGCCCCCAAGTTAATGAGATCATCCCACTGTCCCCTCCCAAGACCTTAGAGCATTTAGGGAGCTTCCAGCAGGTATTCTAGGAAAGCCTCTTGGGGGGGGGGGGGTGTGACTAAGACCCCATGGAGATGTGCAAACATTTTCCTGTGAAGGTACAAACACATAGGACAAGGACACGGACCTTTTATTAAGGGAAGGGATGTTGTAGTCCTGGCTGGCCTGCAACTCACTGTGCAGACCAAACTGGCCTCAAACTCAGAGATGTGTCTTCTTCTGTCTCCCAAGTGCTGAGATTGAAGGCAGGCATGTCAGACCCAGCACAAGGATGCAGACCTTAAGGAAGCACCTTTGAGGCGTTTGTTTTAGCTGTGGGTCTGCCAGCATACCCAAACCATAGACTCTCTTTAGCACCCTGAGAGGCCCGCCACATTGCCTCTCCATCATTCACTTCCCCCGCTTTTGGAGACTCTGTGCTGTCACCACCAACTGGCATATATTTAAGCATCGTTGATTGGCATCGTGTGGCAGGTGCTGGTGGCTTGTGTCACCTGTGCAGATGCAGACAGCAGGTGTTTGTTTCCTTGTCTGTGTGGCATACACCTAGTGTGTCTCTGTTTCTCGAAGATTTTCACGTCTAGGCTTCTCAGTCTCCCAGGCAGGGGCTCGAGCCCATGACATCCAGGGCATTCCTGATACAGTGATGAAGTATACACATCCCTGTAAAGCCAGGCCCAATGCCCAGGCCTCTTCATATGGGCATGAGGTTGGGTCTGACGACATGAGAGAGATAACCTTGAATTCCCTCTAATTTACACAAAAGAAAAAAAACAGGGGGAAATTATTCGAAAACTGCAACACTTTATTATTAGTAACGTATTTGTCTGTGATATATCTCACAACTGCTGGTCCCCACACCAGTGTGTCACAGCTTTGAGGCTGAGAACTGCTAGTCTAAGTGGTGTGATTTCAGAAGTTAAAGGAGGGCCACTTCCTGCCCCCAAAATATCTCCTATCTCCACCCTACTGCTTTCCCCTGAAGTCTTGCCCCAGTCGATCTATTGCACTGTGTTCAACAGCCCAGCATCCTCTTCTTAAGTGTGAGGACTTCTGAGAGGAGAGAATCCATTAAGGCCAAGGTATCCTTTAGCGAGACTTACAGAGGACCCAGAAACCCATGTGCTAGTACCCATGTGCCACTCTCTCCATCCCTCCACAAGATAAGCAGGATAATACTGTTGTCTGCACTTCTCACCAGAGGAAACCGAGGTACAAGGGCAGAGACACAACTATCAGCCTGTAGACAATCATCCCCACCCAGTTTGATCTCTTCCAAAGTTTGTATTTTAATACGCCATGAGTGGAACAGAAGATCCTGGGCATCTGTGAGCCAGAGCGAAGAAGCCTGCACCCAGGAGGAAAACGATACCTTTAGGACATAAGGAGAGTGTTTTCTTCGGGGTTTGGGGCAGGGGCGAAGCATCTTCATGCCTTATAACACATTACCAAGGCAAGCTTCTTTTACACCAGAGGCATAGACATCCTCCATGTTTGCTAACACCTGTCCCATTCTTGGTTGCCATGAAGGCCAGGGACAGGGATCTATCAAGATATCAAGTCACATCCTTAAAGATATGTGCACAGGTGCCCCTGTCCCAGGAGAGCCCACTTCTGCCTACACTCCCAAGATAGAGAGGAATGAAAACCTTATGGAGTATTTACTCTCATCAAATCTCTCCAATATAGTAACCCTGTGGAATGGGCCTCCTGGGCTCCTTCTGTAACTGAGAAAGCCTGTGCTCAGACAGCTAAATAAGTTCCTGGAGGCCGAAAGCCCCATGAAGGCGAGGCTAGTGACCGATTTGACAGTCACCTACCTCCAGCCTCTCTCTACTTCATACAGACTTGTCGAAGTGCTCATCGACTGTGTGGGCTTCACAGCCCAAAGTCACTTGAACACATATAACCAGGTCTGTCAGACCCTGAAGAGAGCATCCTTCCCACCATGTCCCCATCACCAGAAGGCCTCACTGCAATAGAACTGCCCAGAGATGCCATATGAGAGAGTGGAAACAACCACAAGCTTTTCAGAGAAGCAGGGGCCATCCAAGTAAGTCAAAGAGCTGGCAACCAGATCTGCTGATATATGACAAAGGCCCTCCCTTCAAAATAGCACCCGTACCACCCCTGATTCTACCAAGGTCTAGTTATTCCTTAGGGTCCAACATGTAGAGAATTATGGTTGAATGATTTACAAAATTTGTATCCAAGATGTACTCAATGCCAGGATTGAGTTAGGCTGGGAGATGACAAACACAGTTATGTCTTTTAGTTCTATAAAACAAAAGTAAAATAAAGAAGGAGGGAAGGAAGGGAGGAAGGAAGGAAGGAAGGAAGGAAGGAAGGAAGGAAGGAAGGAAGAGGCAATCCAATCCAGCTGGGTCGTGATGACACACACCTTTAATCCCAGCACTCAAGAGGCAGAGACAGGCAGATTCTTGTGAGTTTGAGGCCATCCTGGTCTACAGAATGAGTTTCAAGATGGGCAGGACTACACAGAGAAACCCTATCTCAAAAAAAAAAATCAAAATCAAAACAAACAAACAAAAAACAGACATGGCAATCAGTGGGCTGTGGCGGGAACACACCCGGCACGTGGAGCCAATGTACATAAGGCGACAGATACGTGCATCTCTCCGTATGTCCATGTGCCAAAGAGTTTGTATGCTATCCTAGATTCAACAGGGAACATTGTAGAAAGGACTTTAGCTGGAGAGTAACCAAAAGAAACCCATCTTCTCCGGATGCCGGCTTTGCATATTCAGCCATGGGAGATGAGAAAGCAGAAAATGGGGGCTGCACACAGGCGACCCCAGCAGTCCTGAGTTGGGCTCCTGTGGAGCTGTACTTGTTCCTGAGAGGAACAAGTCCTAAGAACTGAGAACTCGATGGGACTACTGGAAGGGGAAGGAGGCTCCAGCTAGATCCCTGGAAGTTGTGATGACATGACTGTAGGACTTGACACCACAAGGGAATTGGGCCTGCCTTCAGTGGAAATAGGCAGGGTTCTCTTCCCATTGACCTGCCTATTCCCACTGCCAGGGCAAACCCAGAGGATTGCAGCATCCATGCCATGAGTTGGTTGGTATCCAGATTAGGGGCAAAGAAGAGGTACCAAATGCTGCCTGGCAGGGTACAGGATGACCAATTTTTGTCCCTTTTTGTCCCAACCTAATACACATTGGAAGATGTCCCTGGTCTCCAGCCTTCACCTTCCTCAGGGACCTACTGAGGTCAGTCACAGGAGTGGGTGAATGCACACTTCAGCCTGGGAGACTCCAAATCCCCAGCATGTGCTGTCCCATCAGTCCTTATGCACAACACAGTTTCAAAGATGAAGTCATTAGGGACACAAAGACATGGACAGCAGAGAGTTCCGTCCCTTTAAGGTCAAGGGCCTACACTGGCCATATTCATAGGAAGATGTCCTGGTGCCAGGTTTTGGGATCTGTCTAGCTCTGCACTTTTAGAAGATTCACCCATCATCACCTAGTTTGTAGCGAACCCAATGACAGCTCATCACAGGGTTTGAGACAGAAAATATATATATTCCCAGAGAGCTGGCAGATACAAAGTCACCCTCTTCAGTTTAACTGGTGTGTGAGTGACAGAGAAAGAAAGAAAGAAAGAAAGAAAGAAAGAAAGAAAGAAAGAAAGAAAGAAAGGAAGGAAGGAAGGAAGGAAGGAAGGAAGGAAGGAAGGAAGGAAGGAAGGAAGAAAGAAAGAAAGGAAGAAAGACAGACTCTGGCTCTCTAGCTAAGGAGCACCCTGTGTCCAAGAGTGTTGAGTACTCTGCAGTTTGGAGAAGAAGAGCTCAAATTTGCTGCCGTTTTCCTTCATCCTTGATCTGTTTCTATTTCCTTGAGGTCTCTCTCCAGGAGAAAGGGTAGGGAAGCTATGACATCATGGCAAGAGAGCAGCAGGCCAGAGCTCTGAGGAGCCCTTCTGAGAAAGACGCTGAGCTTGAGGTCTTTGAAAGCAGAGATCAGGTGTCCCTTTCTGTCAGGGGTCACCTGGTTAAAGCTATGCTTGTGAGTTAATACAAATATTTGAAGGCAGCTCCATCGGAGAAAGGTTGATCTCGGTTCATGGGACCAAAAGTAGAATCATAACCAAGTAGTCCTTGGAAAGATACAGATTTTGATATTTGGGGTGTGTGTGTGTGTGTGTGTGTGTGTGTGTATGCATGGAACAGTGTGTGAGGTCACAGGATAACCTCTTGTGTCAGGGTTTACCTTCCTTGATTTATTATTGTTGTTGTTGTTGATGATGATTAAAACTTTATTGTAAAGAACTGTCAAATAAAAACACACAGCAGAATTAGCCAGATCTGAAGTCTATCCCTCTCTGTGAACTTCTACACAGTTAGAATGGCCATCCCGAAGCGGTGGAGCTTCACCGTGGATCTTACACTTTCACTCAACTGTATTTTCATGAGCTTAGATCACCAGGAACCAAAAACAAAACAAAACAACAACAACAATAAAAGGGGGGTGGGAATCAATGGCAGAGCTAAAACTGGAAAACCACTTAATTTCATTTTCACTTTTATGACTCGAGTCCTTTACCTGCATTCCTTCCTTCCTTGTCACCGAACATTCAGCCTTTCCTGTTCTCCTTCCTATATGTTGTAGAGTGTACATTTTTTGCATACAGACACATCCGTACACACATGGGGCCTGGGATCCCCATATGAGAGAGAACGTGAGGGTTTCTTTTTTCACTCTGAGATGGCATGACCTTGCTTAATATTATCTTTTCCAAATCCATTTCCTTGCAAGTTTTGTGACTTCATTTTTCTTTAGAGCTGAGTAGTATTCCACTTGGTGTCAGTACCAGCTTTCACTATAGCTTCATTTATTTAGGCAACTACATTGATTTCAGTTCCTTGCTGTAGTAAATAAAGCAGCAATAAAGCTCCCTTGGGGATCAAATATCTCTCGGGTAGAATGTGGAATCTCTGGATATCTGCCCAGAAGTAAAATAGGTAGCAGTTTTATTTTTAGATTGAGGGGGGGGGATCTCCAAGCTGATTTTCATAATAGCTGTATGAATTTGTGTCCCCACCAAAACTACATTGTTTTGAAACATGGTCCCTTGTGTTTGTCATTGTGCCATGTACTATACCTAGCTGGCCCTTGAGCTTTCCAGGAGATTTTCCTGTGTCTGCCCACCATCTTGTCATAGGAGCACTAGCTATACAATGGCTGCAACGAGGTTTTAGATGATTTTGGAGGATCAAACCCCTCGTCATTAAATCTGCATGCTAAGCATTCTTCCTAGAAGAGCCAGCGCCCCAGCCCCTCCCCCTCTTTGTATTTTCCATTATGAGATGGGGTAAGAGGTAGGGTCTTGCTAATTTGCCAAGACCAGACTTGAACTGACTCTGTAGCCCAGGCAGGACCTGAACTTCCAATCTCCCTGCATCAGCCTCCCAAGGAGCTGGGATTACAGGCCCACACCACCAGGCCCATGGAGTTCTTTCGGGTCATTGTTCACAGTGACAGTGCTCAGCTGAGTTTTCTAACATATCTAATAGTGAACTTGAGTTAGCCCAGCAGACTGGAAGTAACGTGTATAATCTCCTTCCTCTTCACAAAACCCTGCAAGGCAGGCACTCCAATTACCAGTGTGCAGGCAAGGAGGAGAGAAGCAAAAAAACCGGAAACATTGTCACTTACCCAAGGGCTACTGGGTCGCTGGTGGCCGTGCAAGATTTTAAAGCAGGAGTGGCAGCTCTAGCTGTCACTGCCCCTGAACACCTTCCAGGCAGCAGAGCGATACAGCATTGAGCTGAGCACCACAGGGGAAGACCCAGAGCCAAGAATGCATTTGTAGGTGGGGATATTGGAGAGATGGCCCATCGGCATCAAGAAAGGTGGGGTTAATGACTTCTAGCTCTCAGAGAGATAGCTGACACTCCATTCCTTTGCCCTTGGCCAAGCTTGTTGAAACCAGTTGCTTGGAACTACTCTTTCTGAAGTGGATTAGTCAGGATCCAGCTGTAACAAACTTCGTGGCCATGTGATAATGAATAGTGTGCCCCGTGTCATTCCACCAAGGTCATCCAGATGTAAAACAAAAAAGCAAAGGCAATTCTAACCCTTTTCAGCTGGATGCAAGGTTCAGGGTGCAGCACAAATGGACAGCCAGAGAAATATAGTCTGAGAGTTTTCTTTGTTGATCTCGTTTGAAGCCTTATCTCAGGTTATCTCAGGTTAGGTTAGGCTGGTTTCATGTTCCCCATAGAACCAAATAGAACCTTGAACTCATGGTCTTCCTACCTCTACCTCCCAAGTTCTGGGTTTATAAGCATTTTGGGGCTTAGCAACTCAATGGTTGAGTAAATATATCTCCCAGACGCGCAGTCTCTTTGAGTTGTAGTACCATTAGCCACTCACTGGAGGCCTGGCCAAGAAGAGGCAACATCAGGCCATCCATCTCGGTGGAACTTGGTCTTTTCCTCTCTTCGAGACTTCTGAGACTCCAGGTCACCTTAGCCTCACCTCTGCTTCTCCCTAACTATGAACAAGGGAATAAAGGCTCCAGGAGCAGGGTGCTGGCAGCATCTGTGCACAGGGGTTTCTAAAGGAATGGCCCCGCCCCACAACTCCACCACCATGGCTTTCCACCTCTGTGTTGCTCTACAGATACACACACACACACACACACACACACACATATAAATATCTTTTCCCCTGAGGGACAATGAAACTCAGCCAAGTGGGAATTCAGCATGATCTGGTAAGATTTGTTGCAAAGGAATTTTACTGGGGTGGGGAGAGAAATTGTATATTCAGGACACCACCTGGTTAATAAACCAAACACACAGCTCCCAGAACACACGCGATTTCCTTTCTTTATTTTCTTTAAGTTAACCAAGGCTGTATTGTTATCTGCCACGCACACCCCTCCTTTGCCAATTTAAATTGTGGAGATTTTTTTCCTCCTTTAAGACAATAAGTAAATTAACAGTAGGGGTTAAATAATTTGTTAAGGAGTGGTGGATAGAGTAGAGTTGGGGGCTTTGAGGGAGGGGGTAGGGGACTAAAATCTGCCAGTAGCAGCAATAAATACAGAGTTGTGCCTCAGGCATAATATATCAAAGAAAATATAATGCATCCAGCTTAAAACTAATGATTGCCATATAATTAGATGAGAAGCATTGTGCTATAAATGTGTATTCTTTAGCGTGCTGTGATTTTACTGTAAAAAAAAAAACAGAGAGAGAGAGAGAGAGAGAGAGAGAGAGAGAGAGAGAGAGAGAGGAGACAGAAAAACACAGAGCCCAGCAACATACTATAAAAAGACCCCTCTGTTGACTTCTCGGCTGTTTAGTATTCCTTGGCTGTTCTCCCTTGGGAGTGTGTAATTAGTGCTTTATGAAGAGTACATTTAAAGCAATTTAATATTCACCTCATTCAGTCTGAAACAATGTGATCCATGCTTAGACAAATCAGTGCTCCTTGCTGACATAATCTGTCAGAACATTACCTCTGAAAAGACCTTTCAAGAGGTTCTGCTGTTAATTAGTTGTCTATCATGTATAAACAGAGCAGTGAGCAGAAGGGCCCCGACAGGCCAGAGGGATACGTTGGGAAATGCATTTTGTATGAATGCGGGTTGCAGGGGGGTGTCTTCTCACTCGCCAGCCTCCCTCCTCCCCCATAGCCTTGCCTTGCCACGCCTGCAACCACACACGCCTTGGGCCTCTTCCAGGCAAGCAAAGTGCTTTCCAGTTGACTTCAGGGGGCACTGCCAGTCACCACAGTGAAGTGTTCATACACACACACACACACACACACACACACACCACCTCCCTGAACAGACCCACCTGCAAGATAAGACAGCTGCTTTTACAGCCCAGGGTGCATGACCTCCCAGGCCATCTGAGCATACTTGGAGGCTCTATGAGCTGTGAGTGGGATAGGCCCCACCCTTCATGGGCAAGGGCCAGACAGAAAATAAAGGTCTCATATGTGTCTTTCTGCTCTACTCTAAATGAGAGAGACTAATACACAGGGGCATTTACACACAGGAACCTCCCTGGCTGCCATGAACACAAAGAGCGACAGCCATGTTCAGAGCCCTGTTTAAGGTCACATGATCTAGGCCTTACCTTCAGTGGGTGCTTATGCCCAAGTCCATCCTCCAAAGGTGAGTGTTGGCTCTTTCTGTGTGTGTTGTCTAAGGATTTGAATAGTTTCTCTTTATTCTGGATTTAGAGCACCTCTGTGCAAGCATCTTAGATCTTGACAGGGATGCTTTCCAAGCAGTGGGTCAAGGCACAGTTCTGCAGCCTTCATAGGTTGGCAATTGCAAGAGGGTATAATGTGAACTCCCCAAGCACCTCCTTCCCCTGCAGGGCTCCAGAAGGCCAGGGACTATATCCATATGTCTGCCTCTCGTGCCTGTTCAAGACTTGTCACCTTCCTCAATGGCCTCAGCCCTACAGTTTCAACATTCACTCCATAAACGTCCACTAGGCACCTACTGTGTGCATTATTCTATGTACTACATTCCAGGGCAGCTGAAATAAGTAAGTCACGGTCTCTGCTCATGAGATGCTTACAGACCCATAAATGTCTAATTACTGTTTGGGGCAATTATAAGTAATGAAGAGAGGCAATATAATTTTGTAACTAGGAGGGAGGGCACTGGAACTGTACTGCTTGGACTCAGACTTTAGACAACTTACCAGTTAAGTGGCGCAGGGCAAGTTATTTGGCTGCTGTTTGGCCTCTGTAATGGGAACGAGAACATACGCCTCATAGGTTTGTAACTATTAACTGAGATAGTACAATAAAGTACCCAGGGAGGGGAAAGCAGGCCCAAGTGCAAGGGGGTGCAGAAATGAGCATGGTTTTTGGACACTAGTGAGTTACATCCTGGGAGGTGTGTCCCAGCTAAACCCTTCAGAAGGAGCCATGAGATGTCACAGGCTGAATAATGCCGAGGTGTCCTGATGATTAGAGAGGCAGCCATTTCTCCCTATATTTCTGAGAGAAAGTGGGGAAGAGAAGGAAAGAAGAGAGTGGAAGGGACAGGGAGGGAGGAATAGAGGAAGAGAGAGAGAGAGAGAGAGAGAGAGAGAGAGAGAGAGAGAGAGAATATAAAATCTAAAATCTCAAAAATTCCCAGAGCCTCAAGCTTCTCCCTGACCCCAGGCAATGCAGCAGAAATTTTCCCCTGCTCTGGCAGCTCCCACAGGCATGAATTGAAGGTCCCGGTCTATCCGTGTGGTACAGGCGGGTTGGGAGGAGAGATGCCCAAGAAAGCCCAGCCCTCACACAGCACCTGGTGCCCAAAAGGTGCTCAGTACATGTTCCACTTGGACATTAGTGAAAAGCATGGAGTGGGGTCCACACCATTATGCCTGAAAGAGGTTAAATGCAGTGTTCAAGGGCGAGCGTCTCCGCGAAGCTGGCACTTCCACTTCCCGGTTTCCCACCTACCTTTACTCCAGTTACACTGCACTCCTCAGGACACGTCAGCCTGCTTTCACAAGGCCTGGGAGTCAATGGCTTTGGTGTTTTTAAGGGGTGATAAACAAAGACACAAACACAGAGAAGATGTGAGCAACACCATGTGTAACCCACCAAGGCTTACGCGTACTCTACCTGGGCCTTTCTAGAAAGTTTGCCATGAGGGAGGCTGCCCCAGGATGCTTACACTCTGAGAATCAGGCATTGAGTCCAATATACACACACAGTACAAAGGGCACAGAAGAAAAGCCAGGCATGGGACCTGAAACATCAACTTGAGCAGTAGCCCACTCACTTCAAAGTCATTTACACACACACACACACACACACACACACACACACGGTGTCTAGCAGAGGAAATGGGACCAGGAGAGGGGGGGACAGC
This sequence comes from Grammomys surdaster, assembly GCF_004785775.1. Taxonomy (NCBI): domain Eukaryota; kingdom Metazoa; phylum Chordata; class Mammalia; order Rodentia; family Muridae; genus Grammomys; species Grammomys surdaster. The sequence goes on from NW_021621022.1 coordinate 8,680,519, forward strand.
AGCTGTGTCCCTCTGTGCAGGCTTTGTGGTTAAGGATGAAACAGTTCACACAGTCTTCTTTGTGAGTTAACATTCCCACTCTGTGTGAAAAAGCAGGAACAGAATGAGTAACTGAGAGATCCTCCTACCAGGGTTTGATGACCCAAAGACCAGCTTCTGTCCATCACACCAGGCTACTCTGACCCCCAGGGCTCCAGTGAGGGAAGCTGGAACATGGGCTGACAGATGGGCAGGTGGCCTGCCTAAGGTCCCAAGGCCACCCCTGCTTTCCTTTAACACTTGAATCTCTGTGCATCTCAGATTTACCTTTCCAACACCACTCCAACTCTCCTGGAGTTGTTTCAGCCTCTGAATCATCCTCCCACCCTCGGCACCAAGAGGAACACACCCCCCCTAATATTCAAGATCTTGGGGGTGATTTTGATTCCTATCCATCAAGTGGCTGTCCTAAAGGACAGGAAAGACTAGCTGTCCTGACTAGCTGTGTGACTGAGGGCGGGTCTTTGTGCCTCTCTGTTTCTGCCTTTGACTCCCTGGGAATCAGAAGTCAGAATCTCCACCATTCCCAAGTCTTAAGGGATCTGGGAGAGCGAATGAGGTCATGTCTATGAGCCGCCTGACGGAAGGAAGTCGAAGGACTAGCACAAGGCTGCATTATCTTCTGGAGTTGGCAGGGCAATTGCTGTGAAGTTGCTGAGATGGGGAATGTCTCAAGGGCCTCAGAACCAGTCCTGAGAATGCCACAGGGAAGTGGTGTGTCACAACAGATGGAGCTTCCCCGGGGCTCTGAGATGTAAGATCAAATCCCAGCTCAGTCACTTAACAGCTTTGGGAAACCACATTCTCTTTCAGGCTCAGCTTCCTCACCTATAAAATAAGAATAACCCAAGCCCTGGATGTTTCTTCTGTAGAGGAGTAAATAAAATGGTACAGTGGGCATACTTACTGTGGCAAGTACCCTGGGACACAGTATGTCTCTCTGAGAGCTGTCTTCACATATATGCCTGCTGTTTTCTGAAGGACAGCCTTCTGCAGTAGGAAAGGGCTGAGTGTTCCATGCACCTACTTTGGATCAAGAAATAGCTAAGGTGGTGAACATAAGTCCTGGAAGCCTGGAACCTACACAGCCAGGAGTCCAAGGTCAGAAGTCTCCAGGTGGCTGTTCCACCCTAAGTCATGGTGAGACTGGACACTGAGTTCTGAGCCCAATACTCTCAACCTTTGCAAGCCAAAGCTCTCAGTCTGGATGCCTGCTTTTCTTGGTCACTGTCACTCAGGAACAGATGACAGACCTAAATGAGCTTGTAGGCAAGTGGGTCTCCAGACAGATAGGCAACCTCTTTTTCTGTGTCCTTCTTTATAGAATACAGGAAAACACCACAAGTGGGAGTGGGGCTGGATGCAGAGAGGAAAGGCTTGCCTCCCTAACTAGCCAGATCTAGGTAACATCCAGACAGCGGTGACATTTGGGGAGCTGAGTCCAGTAGAGAGGATATCCAGCAGAGGGTGTGAGGACCCGTCACAGACTGGCTGAGCCCTCTGAAGCTAACAACAAGGCTGCAGAGCCAATCTGGCAGAGACTGTCTGAATTAGTCACCAGTTTTGATGAGGAGGTAAACCGATTACATAACAGTCTCTCTCTCTCTCTCTCTCTCTCTCTCTCTCTCTCTCTCTCTCTCTCTCTCTCTCTCTCTTTCTCTTCAAAAGGCTCTCAAGAGCCAGGGCTCTACTCTCTCCTTCTGGCCAAGATGGAGCTCAAGGCCAGGGAAGGTCACATACCAGAGCCTAGGGGTTAAGGTTCAGACAGGAACCCTCCCCAGGCCTGCTCCAGCCCCGCAGGGCCAGAAGGAGGCGCCCGCAGTTCACCTCCTGTCTGCAGCTTGCCACCCTGCCTCCAAAGCAATCCCACGCTAGTCTCACAACCTGCAGCTCTCAAGCTCTAGGTGTTAGCCTGGAAGATGGCCTAACCAAAGAGGTAGAGATTTCTCAGTTGCCAGAAGCTCCCAGGCCCCTAGGTTATTCCAGGCCCCCTTCCCCTGCCAAATGTATCATGATTCATCATTACAAAAATTAATACCAATCAATGCGGAGGCAGCACTGTTTGCTGTGCCCTGGTGGAGAGACTACAGAGGTAGGGGGCCATTGGAAGGCACACCTGTGCAGCAACAGCATGGAATGCGGATGTTTATTTTCTCCAGAACAAACCTAGCAAACACAAGAGCTCAAGCCTCTGGCTCCGTGTGCTGTCAGGAGTGAGATTTGGCCTCTCGGTAGAGGTCAAGTTCACTGATTTCCAAGAGATGCCGAGGATGGGGCCGGTGTGTGTGACCAGATCGTCCTGTGGATTTACTCATCCCCTGCACGGGGCTGCATAAAGAACAATAAATGTTGAACAATATTAATAATGGTTGATGATGGTGGTGATGACTGTGGTGATATTAGAGCAGGGTATGAGTGTCCTGTTTAGCTCCAAGCCCTGGGGGCTTCAGCTCTTCCTGACTGCCTATTGGTGTTTCTGTTGCACTTGCTAGACAACTGAGAACCCGAAGCAAGAGTCTGAGAAACTGTAGGAATCACACTGACCTCCTGACCCTACACAGGCCTAGGCTCCATCAGTCCAGAAAGAAGAGTCACCGTTGCACAAGTGGATGAGTCGAGCACTCGGCAAGTGATGTCAGCGCCTCTTGAGTCTTCCTCCTTTTTCTCAAGCTTAAGTGAAGGCAAAGTGCCCAGCCCAAACACATAGGAGACAGTAGCAACCTTTAAAGGCCTCATTCCCATCAACCTCCCTACCAGATTCCGAGATGGAAGAGTTTGGAGGGGCCGAGGGGGTGGCCACTGGTCCAGCCTCCCATTGTACAGATGAGAATGCTGAGGCTTAAAGAAATGTGAGTGCCCAGCAGGAGTGGCCCCAATAGGGCTGGAAGCAAGCTCCCATCTCGTTTCATTCACACAGTGGAAACCAGAGAAGGTGGCAGAAGATAGATAGATGCAGGGTAATCTGTCAGCTACCAAGGTCTGAGTCTTGTGACACCTTGCCTCTCCAGCTCCAAACCTGACAGGCAACAGTTTTGACCAGAAGAACGGACAACCACCCCATGGAGGCCACACAGATGGCCGTGATGACAAGCCAGTAGGTACAGTTTCTAGAACAATGAGCCTTTCCTCCCCGCCCTGCTCCTGAGAACATAGCACTTTTTGCTAACTTACCCCCTAAGCCTGAGGGTAAATTCCCCAGGAGAAGTCTGATCCTGCTTCTATCTCTCAAAGATCTCTCCCAGGTGTCTGTTTGGGATAAGCTTCCTGGCAGTATTTGAAGCTAATTAGAGGAAATTTCATGCTAGTTTAGGCCACAAAACCATTTATTCATTCAACGAACTTCTGCTTTGCCACTTGTCTCTTCTCTCTCCCCATTGCTCAGCAACGTTCTTAGTTTCCATCTGAAGACACACACACACACACACACACACACACACACACACACACACACACTCCCCAGCTTCCAGCCCCAGCCTCTCTCTTGGCCTTTTTCTCTCCCATCATTTTCCCCATCTGGGACCCAAACCCAGCCCACACTCAGCAGAGAGGCTGTGGGAGGGGCCCTGCCAAACTTACTCCCAGACAGATGTGCTCTGTTCCCTACACAGCTGTCCAGGCCTGTCCATCTGTGCTCACTTCCTGCCTCCCTGCTCCAGCCCCTCACACTTCCCACGTCAGGGTGGGAAAGTCTAGTCCAGATTTTCTTCTTCCCAATCCAAAAGCTGTCAAATGGCCACTAGCACAGCGTCGCTGAGAGCCTTGGTTCTCGCCCTCCCCAGGTCTCCAGGAGGAGCGATGTCCTAGGAGACCCCAGCAAGTCTACATCTTCCCTGAACTTCAACTTCAAAGCCAGACAGAGGCTCGGGACCCACCTGGCTCTAAAGTCCTCCCTCCTGGTATTCTTTGTTCACATGAAGCACACCAATATTGATACTGATAGGCTTTCATTGTTTTCTCAAGCCTAAGAAGTCCGCTTCAGGCAGGCGCCTAAGAGAGGTAAACATTACTTTCCCAAAAAGCTTGAGGACTGGGGAAGTAGATCCATTGGCAAAGTGCTTATTGCACAAGCGTGAAGACCTGTCTTTGACTCCCCAGCCCTTACATACAATCTGAATGTCATGGAATGTCCTTGTAGTCCCTGCATGGGGGTTGGGGCTGAAGGGGTGGGCGCCAGAGACAGGTAGATCCCTGAGGCTCTCTTGTCAACTAGCTTACTCTAACCAGTAAGCCCCAGGTCCTAGTGAAAGACCCTGTCTCAGAACACAGAATAGAAACTGGGAGAAGGCTCGGCTGGTAAAGTGTGAGGACTGGAGTTTGGATCCCCAGAACCCAGATAAAAGCCGGCAGGCCTAGTGGCTGCTTACAGTTACAGCACTGGAGGCAGAGACAGGAGATCCCTGGGGCGAGCTGACAAGCCATACTCACCAGAATTGGGGAGCTCTGGGTTCAAGGAGAGATTCTGCCTCAATAAATAAGAGATCCCAAGGTAGAAGACAGATGTCAACTTCCACACATGTGGGTGCACACACTTGGACGTACATCTACACACGCATGTGAACACACAGAGAGAGAGAGACACACACACACACACACACACAGAGAGACTACATACACATTCACACTCTAAAAGAAACTAAAATGTAATGACACCCAAGGTTGTCCTCTACCTCCACACACATGCACACTATTGAACACACACATGTGGCTGGTGCACAAAAACACCCACCCATCACAGCAACGACTCCTGCAGGAACCCACGTGGCTCCTTCTAGCCTTGCTGCTGTGAGATTGGATCTGCTTGGCTGAAAGGAAGCGACATCTCTGGAGCCCAGGTTGTTTCTAGGGTTCCCAGAGCTCCCTGCTGGCTCCTGAGCACGGAGTGTCATTCGTCCTCTGGACTTCAGAGTGGTTTGAGAAGCTCTGTAGTGTCCATATAATAACCCCTCCTTAAGACCAGGACCTGGAGAACTATGACTGTATACCCTGTGACAGCCAGCCTTGATCCTAGACGTAGAAAATGCTTGCTTAGGAAGAGTGTGCTGAACTGGGCTGCCAGCCCACTTCTCTGGCACCCATCAGCATCAAAGGGCAAATGGGGAATCTGATTAACCCCTTACGATTTGCCTTTGGGCAACCCAGATTAGGCAATCAGGAAAAGGAGAGACAGAATCACAGTCTCCATGATGGAAAAGGGGATGGGGGAGAGATTAACTGTGCCCCCTACGAAGACACAGCCTTTTCTTTGATACCATGGTCTAATGTTCCAAGAGTGACCAGAAAGATGAGCAGTCATTTCCTTTTTCTAGAAGTATATTAGGAGTCTGGAGGTGGGTAAAAAAAAAACCAGAATGCTACACTTGTTGGAGAAAGGACATAACCTGCATGAGATTTGGCTTCTCTGGGCAGGAATGAGGCCCAAATCAAGTGTGGATGTCCAGGAGCAAAGCAAAGAGCTAATTTAGACTTTGCAATTAGAAGGCAGGGCTCACTTCTTAAGCTTCTCTCTGTAAATAAAGCATAATTTCAATTCACCCCACTCTCCCAGCTTATAGAGGCACACGTGACTTTAGGTGAAGGCAGTTGCTGATCTTTCTGCCAGGTGCCCCCCAAAAAAAAACATGAATCATGGGACTCAATTTGGGTTTTTAGATGGTGCCAATGATATGAACTGCCTCTGAGCAACCAGCCAACTGGAGACATGGGTAGTGGTGGTTTTTGTTTTGTTTTAAACAATTTTCTTAAGTATATAAGAAAGAAGTTCTTGGGGCCTGGGGGTGTGACTCAGTTAATAGAATGTGTGCATGCCATACACAAACACCCTTGGTTCGATTCCCAGCATCACATAAACCAGATGTGGTGGCAGGGACATGCCGGTACTCTCAACACCCATGAAGTAGCGGAGAGTTGGAAGTTCAAACCCATCCTTAGCTTCACAAATAATTTAAGCATTCTAACTATAGGAGACCCTGTCTCATAAAAGAAGGAGACGAAAGGGGAAAGGAGGGTAGATGATGGGAGAGAAGGAGGAACAATGGAAGGAAGAAAGAGGAAAAAAATGAAAGTTCTTTCACAAGAACTTACAAATTTGGCCACCATCATTGTGATGGAGTCCCTTGCCACTCAAGTCTCAGCCTGAAAAGTTTAATCTGATAAGTCGGAGTCTCCTGTCACAGAAAGAGTGAGCACAGATGACAGGAGGGCCGGATGACAGACAAGCAGGAAGGTAGCTGACAGGCACTAAGTAGGCACAAAGGCCCAGGCTCATCCTCGTCTACAGCCTTGGAAGTAGGCTGCCTGGCAAATTTGAGGGATCAGATGATTTATGGTCCTCCTATGGCTTCAACTAAGATCAACACACACACACACACACACACACACACACACATCCCTCTTCCAAGGCAACGTTCTATTCTGCCAGCCCACCAATGGTTGATGGCCTCTCTCTCTCTCTCTCTCTGCTCTCTATATTTCATAGAAAAGGAAAATAGGCACACATCCACCTGGATTCTTCTAATAATTCTTCAAGATAGGGAAGTTCTAGGGTCTCGAGAATGTCCCTGTGTGTCAGACTCATGCATTTCAAGGCAACTGGGACTGGGAAGGCAGGGACAGGCCTCCAATTCTGGCCATCCCCCAGAGCACAGAGTCAAGCAGGTACAGTGACATCCTTAGGCTTCCGAGTCAAGATTCTCCACCTCTGTTATCTTACTCATAGGATCTCAGTCCAGGATGGCCACCTTGACCCACCTGGGCGCAGGGACCTTGTCCTCAGAGCCCCCACAACATGGATTCCCTGGGACTAATTTCACAACCCAGCACTGAGTTTACTACACGTTTCAGATGAAGGTGTGTCGGAGCCGAGAGCATGCTTCTGCCCGCTGCGTGGGCGTCAAGTTCAATGCCTTCTTGTCAACACTTGAATGTGTTGAACATCACTCACAAGGGCATTCTTTAAGAAACCTATTAAGTTAATTACCCAGGCATTTTTCCCTCTCTTCCCCTATCCATGCATCTCACATAAGGCACACACACACACACACACACACACACACACACACACACATACTGGCTTTCTTCCTTTCTGAGATACTTTTGATGTAACTCCTCTCTTCTTGGCACAATAGCATTTTGTTTATTTCTCCAACAGTTAGTCAGGGTGGCTATGCTACACAGACCCACTCCTTTGCTCAGACGGTCTCAGGACCAAGTGCAGCTAAGACAGGGTTTGTGACCCAAGAGATGGAGGAGTGGTTTGCCTGCTGTCCTCGTTTCTAGCTAACCGACCACAAGAGTGGCAGTGACAAGGATGAGAACAGCCACGATGACACAGGAGTCCCCCAAGAGATGCAAGTCCATTGGCAAGCATTTACTAAACAGCAGCCCTGTGCCCAGTGGCTTTGGAAGACGACAATATTCCACTCAAAGTATTGTCTTATTAAAGATCATCAAACCAAGTGGGGAGATCGAGAGATCTGGGTTCTAGAATCTTTCTGCTATGAGTCCCTGGTCTTTAGATGCCTGGGTCATGAGTATGTTCCTTTGTTAAATACCCTAGATCATCAGTTATGGCCCTAGAGCATCGTAGGACTGTCGTTCACTACTCATCTATGCCCGCACAACTGCCTACAGCAACCTTCCTAGATGGGGGTGGGGGCGCTACTCAAGGGGAGGGGAAGGGAAGCATTGTTCAGACAGACTATAAACAGAAGCCACCTGGAAAAGTTGATCTACACACCATGCTAGATGAATGTCTGTAACCCTGGGTGATGACACTTCTGGGTAGGGAGACAGGTAGAGTTAAGACTTGTGACAGACAATGCTCTCCAGTTCAAACAAGTAGCTGTAGTATTTGTGCCACCATGACACAGATGGGAACTTCTCGAATTTGGATGGAAAACAGAAAGAGCAAAAGAGGGGGCTATAGAGACCTAGAAGGAGATACCATTCAACTAGACCTCAACCTCACTGTATCAGATGATATCAAGACTACTAACTTTGAAAAAAAAGAACCACACCCCATAGCTTTCTTATAAATACCCTACATAACCCCAAACCATTCCTGTGCCTTTCTACTTAGAAGGAAGCAAAAAAGGGGGGAGCAAATAAAGACCCTTAAGAGGATTCTGAGAGATGCACTTACCCACTTACCCATCTTGGTCTCCTGACCACAGACTGTTATTCCATTAGTCACCACAAGAAACCATCTCAACTCTCAGGCAGAAGGTCTGAATCCACAGGACAAAGAAGCATTGATACCATGAGGCCAATGCATAGAATCAGAGAGTTCAAGGAACCCAAGGGATCTACTTTCCTTTCCTTACCCCCAGGCAGCCCTTCTCCCAAGCCACTATAGCTTTTGGTGACCTGTCCTGTTTTGGGGTGTGTGGGAATGGCCTGTATATCTGGGCACATCAGGAACCTTGGACCTTCCAGAAGGCCTTGGTTACCTCAGGATGCTTTTGTTCCTAGGGAACCACAAGACTATCTACAGCCACTCCCACCCTTCCCCCTGCCTTCCCTCTGATTCAGGGCTGATGAAAGCCTGGTCATTTCTGACTCATACCCCAACTCTTCACATGCCCCTGGAGACCACTTCCATCTAAGTAAGGTCTAGGGCAGTATCATTGGAAGTTCGGAGAAGAGCTGGCTGAGGCCAAGGACTTGACCCTGAGCACCTCCAAGTTGGAAAATTGGGCTCATAAGCCCTCGCTGCCTTCTCCCCTGAGGCATCTAGCACAGTTTCACTCTGATGCAACACTCTAACAGGCAGGTTCTATGACACAGGAAACCAGAGGCCCAGACACCATTTCTGGGAGGAAGAGAGAAGCCTCTGTTGCTGTCCAGACTTTAGCCATGTTCCATCTAATGCTGATTTCTAGACCTTTCTCCCCTAACATAGGGCCCTCCCCTCAGTGGTTCATCAGACCTCAGCCCTAGACTGGGAACATGCCCCACACCCAAGCAGCCCGACAGCAGCTCTTTGTCAGGGACCACCATCCTTCTTGTGGATCTGGGAGAACCTATGGGCAGAGGCTTTGTAAAGAAAGGGTATAGCAGTGAAGGATAATAGTCTCCCTTTCCTATACCTGTCTACATGAAGTGCATGCATATCTGTAGGAGCTCACGTATGCTTGTTCTCCGTTATTCAAATTGAATTGGGACTCAAGTGTTTCATAAAGCCAGGGCCCAAGGTATCAGAACCGTTCACCCAAACTAGGATGCATTCGTGCATGCTCACACACACACAAACACACACACACACACACACACACACACACCCTTAGCACTAGGCCATGGCTCTTTGGGATGGCATGCTCAGTGACTGTGTGCACACACTCACACATTCCCTGAGAAAGCCCCTGAGGCCTCTGTGAGAAGGCTTTCCGGGAGACATTTATGGTTACAGAGGAAGTCTGAGCACTGTGAAGCAAACAGCCCAGGTGAGGGAACCTGCAGATGCCTGCCAGGAGCCGAGTCAGGTCGTAACCCTCTCACTGACTCTGTAGACTTCAGTCCGTTTCCTAGACTCATGCTGCTTGGTGAGACAGGCCTGGGTAGAAAACCGCATGTAAACACACAGATCAAGTGACTCAGCCAAGGTCATCCCTTACCAAGGCCAGCATCTAGACCTCTGCACCCTCTCATGAGTCTTGGGTTTGGAGGGAGAGCTGGACAAAGTCACTGGGGTGGGGTATAGCCTGGACAGTGCAGAGGGCCCTCCCAGAATGTCTCTGGAATGTAATGCTTGGTACCAGCATACACACACACACACACACACACACACACACACACACACACACCCCGAGCTGATGCCTAATGTAGTAACCACTGGCTCCAAGTGAGTCCTTCCATTTAGATAAAGTAAAATGAAGCCACCGTTGCTCTAAGTCCCTTCCTGGGTAGCACTAGCTCCCTATATAGTGCTGGATGAGAACACGGGGACACAGCTGCTCTGTAGGAGGGCACAAAGGAACACATTCTCACCATGGTAGAACACCGCAAAGGGCGAGGCTGACCTGGCGGGAGGTGAGTGGGAACCTAGTTCCCTCGAGGATCTGTTCCTAGGCTGTGGTCAATGATGCTGATGGGCTCTGGGCTCCATGAGAGGACAAGAGGATGAGGCAGAAGAGAGGGGGAGAAAGGGAAGACCAAGAGAAGTAGAGGGTGGCAGAATAGGGGAAATTGAGAGAGGAGACAGACCAGGAAGAGCTGAGGAGACCACTCTGAAGAGCTGCCTTCCATGACCGCACCAACTGGCTCTGGCCCCAGAGTGACTCACAGTGTCTCCCACCAACTACAGAACATATGTGTTTGCGTGAGGCCTTTGAACCTCTTTTTTTTTAAAAAAAAAAAAAAAAAAAAAAACACATCTCCCGCTACAAACTGACCACTCTTCCCAAAGCAGAGGGCACCGTGGCTCCATCACAGGGACGTCACTTCTTTTGGTATCCTTCTAAGCAAACATTTGAAAGACACCACTAGGCTGGACAAAGAGGATCACCCATGCAATCAGGAATGCCTAGCTTCACTCAGAGTTTCTTACCTAATGACTTGTACAGGCCCTGTCCTCTCCGGCCTTAGCCCCCTCACTAGTAAGTAGGGCTATGGTGATTATGAATGGCTCCGATGGCCATAGAACTCACGAGTAAAGCAGGCCCTCAGGGCCACGTGTTAGAACAAGAAGTGGTAGATTGACAGCGGGGTGATGCCCTGGAAGGTCTTCCAGAGAAGAAAGCAGAAGAAGGGACAGCCAGGTCTGTCGGTAGAGGCCAACACAGAGGGTGAAGGGGAGTAAAGGGCAGTTTAGGAAGGGCTTCTTAGAGGAAGCTGTGTGGATCGGAAAGGGAAAGGACACTCAAGCCAGAGAGCCCACACACCAAGCCGAACAGTAACTCATCAGCTCTTCCTGGTCAAGTCAAAGGGCACTCACTCAGGCTTGCATGGAGAAACCCCCGCCACTGAACCCTACCCCATTCCCTCACCAAATCTGACCCATAGCTCCACAGGACTCTGTCTCCAGTCAGATTACATGGGTAGAGAACAGACAGCGGATTCAGTATATCCCTGCCCCCTCTCAGCCCATGGCACCAAAGAGCGGCCCCTAAGTTAAACAAGCATTGCAAAAAACAAAAAACAAACAAACAAACAAACAAAAGAACTACCATCCCCTGTCTGGAAACCTTTTCTATCCCTGGGCCTGGCATGATGCAGGAGAGGTGTAGGAAGCTCTGACCCAACTACCTTTCCTCCTAAGGTTGCCAGAGAGATTCCACCAAAGAAAGGAGAAACCAGGCCTCCTCTCAGAACTGGTTCTCTTCATAAAGACCCTCCTAATGACAGGGGCGGTGGGGGGAGGATCCAAGATGGAAGCCGAAGCACCTTGGGCCGTGACTCAGGAGGCAAACATGAGCAGAAGACATGGATTCCAGTCCCAGCTCCACTGCCCACTGGGACTATGAGCCAGCTGTGAATTGCGGTCGATAGCTTTCTGAAAGGGAACATATGGCACAGTGGCACACAGGGACTGGAATCCTTGGGGTAGAGGACCTCTATGCCCTGCAGAGGCCGAGTGAGACCTACAGGTGCTTTGTTGGTCCCACTTTAGCAGAAAGAAGGCATAGAAAGGGAAGGTTGGCCTAGGGCACAGGGAACTTGAGTTCCTGGGATCCTTGGCCCTCTGCTGACTCCATTCATCTGCAGGTCACCTGGAAGCAGGGCTAGGCCAGCGCCTGCCTGGTCACATTGAGACTGCTAAGTCAGAAATGACCCTTGTTACTTGCTGTAGACTCTGCCATGGTGGCCTGTAGACATTTTCCAGACTGTGACCAGAAGACCTGAGTTAGGCAGTCCGTCCTCAGAGGCTATAGTGGCTTTGATGATGCCTATCCTATCTCCCTCAGGGGCTATGGCTTACCAAGATCCCCTGTGCACCCTTAGGTATTTATCTGTTGTAAGTGGGTGGGATGGCTTCCCATTTCATGGTACATGCTGGGAGATTTTATGTTCAATGGCCAATTTCTACTATCTCATGGGGGCATCGACTCACAAAACAGTCTGTGTGTGTGTGTGTGTGTGTGTGTGTGTGTGTGTGTGTGTGTGTGTGTGTATCTGTCTGCTCTCTCTGCCTCTCTCTCTCTCTCTCTCTCTGCCTCTCTCTCTCTGTCTCTCTCTCTCTTTCTCTGTCTCTCTCTGTCTCTCTGTCTCTCTCTTTCTCTCTCTCTCTCTCTCTCTCTCTCTCTCTCTCTCTCTCTCTCTCTCTCTCTCTCTCTCTCATTGAACTAGTCCTGGGAACACAGAGGCAAGTATCTCTTTAAAAATCCTCCCTGCATAGCAGGTCACACTGGCCTGGAGCCATAACACCCTAGGCTGTGATCTCACCAAACTCCAGGAAGCCAAACAGGGTCAGGCTTGGCTGGTCTAGGAGCAGGAGACCTCCCAAGCAAAACACAGGTGTTGCTGGTGATTCAGCAGGCCAGCCCCTCCCTCCTGGAGTCTAGTTCTTCTCAGGTGTTGGACGGAGACTGGCATGATTCAGTGAACCCCTATCAGTACCCAAGCAGAGGAAGGGGTGTGGTGCTACCTCTGGGCACTCACGTGCTTTCTGGGTCTCTGTTGGGTCCACAGGTTCTGTTCTTAGGAATCAGGGTGTAAGTTCTCTCCTCCTTTCATAATCCCTATCCAGTTCCTCAGGCTGAGCATTCTCAGCCATCGACCCAAATTCCTCAGGCTGTTGGTACCAGGTAAGGGATGGAGGAGGGACAGGCAACCTCCCAGACCAACAGTCCTCCTCAGCCCCCAACTCCATCTGTGGTCTGTGGCTGCCATCAGGCTCAGGGCCTCTCAGCACCCCCCACCCCAGATAGTCCCTTCTAGTTTGGGAACAGTGAGGATAAAAGGGTCCACGAAATGAGGGCCGTCATTAGCCTGTTTTATGAGAACAGAAATATTCATTACACCCCAACCCCGTCATTAGAAGCCACAGTGAGAGCTCTGGCCCATTCTTTATGGCAGTAGAAACTGAGGGGGTTTCTCCCCCAAAGGGAGTACCGCTTCTCCCTCTGAGGAAGATGTCCAGCCAAGGGGAAGGGAGGGCTGTAAACCTCAGTCTCAGGCCTGCTTCTTAATGCCCCTCCAACTCGCCAACATCCAGACACTGTGCAGCCCAAGACAGGTAGCATGTAGAGGGCATCAGAAGGACCTGTGGCTACTTGTAGAGGGGGTCCTGTTGAGGGCTGAGGAGTGACAGCTGCAGTCTGACACAAGAGAGCATTGCCATCCCAGTGCACAACCCTGTCCACCTTCATGTACCAGGCACCATGAGCTGACCTACATGGCTTCCTCCCCCAGAAAGCTTCCTTGTTCCCACCAGGTCCTCTGTACGTCCCCTTCTTAGCTCTGGGCACAGTTACATCTCTGTATCCTCAAGTCCCTATCACACTGTGAGCTATTTCAAACCAGACACTATATCCAGACACTAGCAGTACTTTAGAGTTCGGTAAGTCATGAACCAGGAGCCAAGACAGGGCATGTGGGCCTAGTCAGAAAGAGGACACTGTCCTAACCCCAATTCTTCTTGCTGCCCTTTGTCACAAGAAAGCTCTAGTGGCCTGACTGCCTTTTTAAGGCCTTAGCTAGCAGGTGGCTGAAAGCAAGCTGCCTGACCAACCTAGGAGGTGCCCTGCTCACCTGCTAAATTTAGCCCCTTTCTGTAAGTCCCATTGAGTGGATAGTTGGCCTTCCCTTTGAAACTGAACCAGAAACTTTGCACCAGAACCCATACCACTGTAAGGGAACACCAATAAGGAAATCTGAGGGGGTGAAGACCCACCTTCTAGAGACATTCCATAGCACCTCTGTCCAAAGGAACTGGAAGAGATGGAAAGCCAGTACAGCAAGTTGAAGCCCACCCCACTGACACAAGTCATCCAGGCTGGATGGAACATGGCCACAGCCCACAGAGAAGAGCCCATCAAATTAATCAATTGTCATTTGCATTCATTAAAGACCCCTCTGCCTTTGTGACAGTCAGTGTGGAGGTTTTTGTCTCACTTCCCTGTGGCCTAGGTATCCAAAACTCCTAGGCTCCTCTGCAGAGGCGGAGCATGCCCTGGACTAGTTACAATGGACTTTGATTGGCAGGAGGTAGGTTAAGGAGCCAGCAGATGTCCCTTGACCCCCTTTGGAGTTCTCTGCTGTCACCTGGTCCCCTTTCCTCCCATCTCCTTATGCCCCTCGGCACCATCACCTGGAAAGGCCAGGCCCTCCTCAAAGTTGTGCAAAGATTCATTTCAACACACTGAGACTGAGGATGCTCCCTCCACACAAGGGCTGGTTGCCAAACTCCACAAGCCGCCCTGCCCCCCACCCCACTCTTTGGCCTGCCAAGAAGCAGCCAGGGATCTCTTCATATGAACCTTCCCAGGGACCACTGACACTGAGTGGCCCTTAAGAAGTGTCCCCCTAGGTTCTCACAGGAGTGCCCCTCTCCCTGAGGTCATGTCAGTCCCCAACCATTCCAGAGACCTACAGGACCAACCGTGAGGTCAGGGTGGAGTGTGCTACCTTAGCCTGGGTTGTTTTTCTCATTGTAATTGCCAAGCTCCTGAGGTTGGCATTTGCCCGCTGGGCACTGTTAAGAGATGACACAATGGAGTGAGAGCAAGCCCGGGGCCTGACGGGAGACTGCATGGCCCCAGCCCCTGGCTGGGCTCTGGTGGGCCCCATTCATAATCCCCTGGGTCTAACAAACATCTGGTTTGTCACAGGCAGGCAGAGACTTGAAGGTCCACCACACAGGTTCCAGCACAACCAAGGAATGGGAGGGTATTGTGGTATCTGGTCAGAGATGGCACCCTGGACCTCTGGAACTGAGAGAACTGAGTGAGAACTGAGCAAGGAAGGGGGCAACAGTCCTCCTATTGCCACCAGAGAGGATCATGGTTCTCAGGGCCAAGTGCCTTCCTGAACCCCTGCACCTACAGCTCCTCCAGCCTGTAGACCCCCACTTTCCAATGGCTTCCCTCCCACACTGGTCTCTCAGGTCCATACCCACTTGGAGGACAGAAACACCCCCACATCTGTCACATAGAGTTGTAGAGAGTACTATCTGGGGAAGGATTATCCAGGGGGATCAAAAGCCCACAGATACCTTCATGTACCTACCAAACAGGGTGACCACCTCACCCTCAAGGCTTTAAAGACCCAAAACCCAGTGTTTCTAAGTAAGGTGACTGACCCTCTGCTGGCTGTCCCACCCTGTTTAAACCACCTTACTTGAAAGCCAGTCACCTTAAGACCTGAAGGCCAGCCAGGGCCTACCAAGGAAAGGCTTCTGGGGGGCCAGAGCCCAGAAAAGAAAGGAAAGTGGGACCCATCCAGGGCAAGAACATAGAGGGCTCCCATTTGCTGCCCCCAGATGCCTGCTGAAGAATCAGCCCCCCTTCCTGGGTCCAGGGACGCGTAGGGAGTCAGGACTCTGGCAGGTAGAATCCAGGTTGACATGTATACGAGAATCAACTCAGGTTGTTGAAGGATGGGGGATTGTTTGTTGCTTTAGACCACAGTGGAAATTGAGTCTAAACTCTTGCCTATTCCAGGCAAGCATTCTGTCACTGAGCCACATACACCCATAGCAACCCACCCCAATTCTTCCACTTTTAAAAACTTTTGAAACAAGTACACTACGTTGTCCAGCCTGGCTGTGAACTCAGTCTAATCTTCAACTTGTGATCCTCCTACATCAGCCAGCGGTGTTTACAAGCCTGCGACACTGGGACCAGCTCTCACCTCAGGTTCTTATTCAGAGAAGCTCTGGGACTTACTAGGCCTAGAGTGGAACCCCAGATGCTGCATTTCCTAAAGAGCTCCCAATCCCCGGGTAGGCTGCTAGAGACCTCTGTCAGTCTTTGGGAATGAGGACAACTGAGACTTGAATGGGACTTAGACTGTCTCTGTTTACTGTCACACTTTCTTGTGAATATCCTTTTCCCAGAGCCTTCATCCAAATCTTGCCTACACCTTCTCTTTCAAAAAGCTCTTGATCTTTCATCCCAGAGCTCCTCCTCTCCTCTCCTCCCTCCCTCCCTCCCTCCCTCCCTCCCTCTTTCCCTCCCTCCCTCCCTTCCTTCCTTCCTTCCTTCCTTCCTTCCTCCCTTCCTTCCTTCTCTCCTTCCTTCCTTCCCTGCTCACAGAGCATGACCTGGGCCTGGCTCCATTGACAGGAAGAGACGCAAAAGGCCGGATTACACTTTCTCTTCCCACCAGAGTTGCAGAACAGTACTTGGCCCTGCATGTCCTGCTTCTGGTCCTTTTGTCACCTGGTCCTCCTCCCTCACATATTTGCTCTCTACTAGGAAATAGATGCTGAGCATAGGCTCATTAAATGGACCAAAGAAGGCAGACAAAGCAGAGATAGGAACCCAAGAGCCTGGTTCCTACTGTTCTGGTTCCTCCATCCCTAATCCTTGAGGCCACAGTGGACGGTTCTTGATTGTAAGGCTTCTCACCCAGCTCTATACTCTAGCCCAGCCTGTGTGGCCCAACTTCAAGAGGGCCCCTCAGCTCTTAGATGAGAAACGGGAGGGCACAGTAGCCCAAAGATGGTTGACAGTTTCTGGCTGGCATCTGAAAGGGAATAGCTGGATTGGGGTGAGGAATGGAGAAAGCCAAATGAGGGAGGACAGAAGATTAGTGGGCATTGTGGACAGAGGGAGATTATGGGGTCAGAAGCTCTGCAGATGTAAGCTCCCAGGAAGCAATCACAATAGCTCCAGGAGCCTCCCAAGTTGGGGCCTGGCATTCTAGACATCAACCCAGCTAGGTTGTCACTCCTTAGGGGTCTGCTATGAAATAGGAAGCAAAAGTCTGGTAGGGTCACCTCCTCCCAGGGCATGAGTGCCCTCTTAGCTCATCTCTACACAATTCAGGGCAGGGATGGGGTGTCAGGTATGAGGTGCAGTCAGCAGCCAGAAAGACAGGGTTCTACAGGTGAGAGATGAACCCTGATAAGAGCCAGGGCTGAAGAGTGAGTCCTGCAGCTCCCTCTGATCTGGCTGGGCTGCCATTTCTCAAGCCCTGTTTGTTTTAGGGCTTAACTGCACTCCTTTCCTAATTACCTCCGGAGCCAGTATCCCTGCAGCCTCCTGCAAGCATCCAGGTAGGAAGGCCAAGGAGGACTAGACTTATGGGCCCATCTCCCAGCAAACCACTCCCCCCAACACACACACACACACACACACACACACACACACACACACACACTGCACCTCCCAACTGAGGCTTACCAGCCCTTAGACCCCAGAGCAACAGGCCAGCTCTGGGGCTACCCACAGACCTCTGTATCAGTCAGGTCTCTGTCCACACCCCCTGCCACTTTCCTTATTTCCACCATCCGTGCTGAAGCCTAGATGCCTGCCCAGCCCCTTCCATCATGCTGAAACTCTTACTGTACCACCGGTGACAGGCTACCTGGGAGAGGAGTGTATGTGAGCGAAGGTCGCATATCTGTGTACTAGTGAGAATGGAAGCATAGGGGTGTGAGTATGAGCATGCTAGTGTGTGTGAGCATGTGTGTATGTGTGAGTGTGTGTTTGCACATGCATATGTTCCTGTCCATGTGTCTACATGCATGTAAATTTAGAGACAAGTGTATGAGAGATTGTGTGTCGTGGTCGTGTGTGAACATATGTGGATGTGTGAACATAGTGTACATGTAAGCATACTGTATTTGCTGTGTTCAAGTCTATAAACATGTATGTGTATATGTACATATATGTATACATAGGCACCTCAATAATTTGTGTGAAATGAGCATATTAAGTATGCATGTTTCTGAATATTATATTTGTGAGTATGTGGGAGGTAAGCATCAGTGGATAAGTGTGATTATTTGTCTCTCTATATATGTGTATGTGTGTCTATGTGTGTTTGTGTATGTGTGTGTGAGAATGTGTATAGTCAGTGCAAACATGTAAGTACATATGAGTGTTATATGCATGATAAATATGTTAGGAAGTTGTAAGTTGGCCTGCTGGGTGAGTGTTTGTGTGTGTGTGTGTGTGTGTATGTGTGTGTGTGTGTGTGTAAAAGTGAGTGCATGTGAACATGGAGTTCACATATGTGTGTATGTGTGAGCACATTCGCATGTGTGTATGAACACACTGTGTGTCTGTACAGTATATGTGGCTATATGGGTGTGTGTAAGCTCATATGAGTACATACGTGAGTGTACTGAGTATGAGAACACATTGTGACTGAGTGCATATGTGTGACATAGGTATATGCTGAGTGTGGGGATTGTGAGCATCTTATCTCTCTAAGGACCCAGTCCCACTGGGACCTGATAGCCTCCTCAGCCCTACCCCCACCCACCTCACCCCCAGCAGCTGCCTTCAAGGAAGCCCACTCTCTGTGGCCTCTACTATCCCACAGCCATACCATTTCTACTGGCTGTTTAAAAAGTCCTGTCACTGTTCCACTTCCCTTCAGTCACTGAGCCATTTCTGGCCAAATTTCCACCAACTTCTGCTGTGTTGCCTACTGGGACTCTCCCTCTGATCCCCGAAGCTAGACCTCCAACAACAAAGCCCTCTCTTCCTCAGACAATGTCTCCTGCCTTGACCCTCTGGCGTGAGCCTCCTCCAGACCTGACTGCCTGACCAAGCCTCTGTGTTCTCTTGTATGTCAACAGTGTGCAGCCCCGTCGAATGGGGGTTGGGCATGGGCCAAAGGGTCAAAGAGTAAGAGAAGAAGAGAGACCAGGCTCAGATGGTGTCATTAAGAGATACTAATGCCCCTCATCAAGGCCTATTAATAAACATCATATACTGCTTGCTCCATAAGCCTGGGGGAAGCACGGGCCCAGCAGGACAGGCCACAGTCACAGTTGGGTAACCTCCAAGCCCTAGGCACAGGCATTAGCCTTGTGAGCCTGACCTGGCCCAGACACTTCTTGGGCCTGTCACAACTGAGGAGCGAGTGCAGGCAGCCACAGAGTCCCCCTCCCTCCACTAGCCTTGCATGAAGCTTCAGCAGAGAGCATGTTCGGTAATGACCCTTACACTTGGGCCGCACCGTGGGGCTTCGGGGCTCCATTTCCTAATTACAGCTACACAGTAACTCTGTGAGAAGCCTCAGCTGTACATCACCATCACTACTTAGAGGTACAGAGACCGAGACCTTTGAAAAATTGAGTGGCTCCTCAAAGTCGCGTAGCTAATTGGTAATGACACTGGGCAGAAGTCTGGGTGGCCCTGTAGCACCATCATGTTGGATGCCTGAGTCACCTGTCAACTGGATGTCTCCATTTTCTCCCCGTCTTGTGACTTCCAGAAGCCAGAGCAGAAAACATGGCTCCATAAGCTGGGTGGCAGGCCTTTACCCTCCAAGAGGACGCTCTCTCAGCCTCACTGCACTTCAGGGAGAAGTTCCTGCGAAGTAGGAGCTGAAGTGAACTAACTTATGCAGAAGTCCTGATGAGAAGTCTGCCCCTGTGAGGCTGTCCTGTGGCCTCCATATATACACATACATATATCCAACCAAGCACACGCGCACGCACGCACGCACGCACACACATACATATGCACAAAGTCAAAATAAAATAAATGTTGAGTACCTTTGTAGCCTTCAACAAAAAAAATTTAATGTATGTAGAAGAGAGGTGTTTGGGGTCCCAGGTCCCAAGCTCACATGCTGGGGTGGGGGAGCCACTGATAATGGAATCCAGCTGCTTCCCTTTTGACCTTTGGCAAGACGGGGAACCAGAACCCAGCCTTACCCAGATCCCCTCTTGACCTGAGAGACAGCTCAGCCAGCTAGCTCCGATAACCCTCCTGGGATGGCAGCTGAGTCTCTGGAACACAGAAAGGCTTTGCTTTGCCTAGGACCTGTGAACTCAAGGTTCAGCATGCTGATGCCTTGGCCTTCCACAACCTGATGTATTTCCTGCCATCAGAGCCTGGCCTCTCCCTTGTGTGTCCCGTCTCCTCTTGAGTCTCTTTCAGGCATGTATATTGGTGGCTGGCTCCAACCAGTGGCCCAGTCTAATGCCACCTTCCCTGTCCCTTCCATGCTCCCACACCGTTCAAGTAGTTTGTTACTAACTCTTCCCATCTCTCTCACAGAAACCACGTGAGGGAAGGATTTGTCTCAGCTGGTAGTTTCAGTGGAAGTAGTCGCCATGGTAGGGAGGCATAATGGTTAGGGCTACAGATCCTCAGATTTTGGTGACTTAAGAAGCAAAGAAAACAAAAGTGAAGCACATAGAAGTTTCAAGGCGTGGCCCATGGGCACCAGCTAGGTACCATGTTCCAAAGGCTCCACAAACTCCCATAGGAACACCACCCTCCAGGGACCATATATATATGTTCAAGCACACAGCCTGTGGGGGACACTGCAGATTTGCAAAATAGCAGGCAGATTTCTCAGCGTGAGCTGTCCTTCCCTCCCTTGTTTTGGCCACTGACAAAACACTACCACAAAGCCTTCAGTGCTCAAAGACTAGTCTCCTCACCATAGCTTTCTCGGCTCATGCTCACTTCTCCCCCCTACTATGTGTATCTTCTATCATCTGAGCACTGCCTCAGGCCTCAACTACCACAGTCGTTTCTTTGTTAATTTGTCTATCTGCTCCTCTGGAGCACAGACTCCAGAATACCAGGGTCTGTGTCTTGTGCTCAGCACAGAACATCTCGTCTATCCATTCATTTTTTCCCCATCTCCCCAGCCATCATCCCACAGGCCCAACTCCATGCACAGTCAGTGTCAAGTGAGCAGGGCTTGCTGAGACAGCACTTACACCTCCCATGGCCTGGAACCCGAGGCTGGGGCTACCTACCTTTTCAAGCCACAGACAACCTTGACCTTGGCCTTGGAAAATATGCATATTAACCCAGTGTGATAAAGAGTAGTTACGCTTTGGGTGATGTTCCCCTTATCCTTGGCTACTACTTCCTAGAAGAGGTAAACCATTCCCCTTCAGCTACACCTCACCCAGCCTACCATAGTATCTGAAGACCTAGATTTAAAACCTAGCTAGCTCAGAATCAAAACCCAGGGGTCCTATTGTCAATTGGTGTCAAGGTACCAGAATCTGCTGTCCGTCCATTGGTCTGCTCTAAATATGGTATTCGCCATCCTGTCTCTACTGCCTATGAGGGCAGGGGGGAAAGACCTGACAAGTCTTTGATCTTGACATATGTTGAAGGAAACAGGTGTGCAAAATAATTGGCCATCTTACACCCTGGGGTCTAGAAGCACTCAGTTGACAGGAGGCCTTAGATCTTTGTATCTGCATCCTACTGTTTCCCATGGGCTTCATTCCACCTGCCCCAGTGACCAAGCCCCAGGGCAAGAGCAGGCCATGGGGTTAATTGACTGGAAGGCTTTCCCTTAGAGTAGGCACCATCTCTAGAGCTGGGTCTCCTCCAGGCTGCCATTTGGTGGCCTGGCAGCCACAGCCCCTGGGGATCTCAGAGCCTGGGAGCTGTCAATGCCTTCCACTCACTTAGCCCTTGTTAATTGCAGCATACACAGATTGCTGGGTAGCACTTTCCAGTGTTGTGCCTTTTCCTGGCTCCTTTGCCACTTGGCAGCTTGCAGGCAGCTGTGCAAAACAGCAAGGAGCTTTCTCATCCCGTGCCAGTGTCAGGGAGTCTGGACTCTGTTTCTAGTTTCCCTTTTTCTGGTGTTTTGTTTTATTTTGTTTTGTTGGTGTTTTTTGTTTGTTTGTTTTTTGTCTGTGTGTTTGTTTTGTTTTTTGATTTTTGTGGTTTTGTTTTGTTTATTTGTTTGGAGGGTTTGTCTTTCTCCATTTTCTACACAAGTATTCCGTTTCTCCTGCTACACTTCCTTATCTCTCTGTGCCTTGCCTTTCAAATTTGGGCCTCTTTTGATACCCTCCACTCTCCCTGAAATGGAAAAAAGCAAAAAACAAAAACAAACAAACAAAAAAACCAATGAAACTTCCCTCACTGCCAGAGGGAATCCTAGTGAGGCAGAAGTGATTGAATCCTCCTTGTAAACGAGAAGAGGTGGGTGAAGAGATTAAACCATCTCCTGAGCACTAGAGGAAATGTGCATGACTCTCTCCCTGGAGGTCAGGTAGCCCGAGGACCTGGAGCTCTGCAAGGGTCCCGAGTGGGTGGCTAGTTGCCTGTAGATAATTGCAGCAGAATAAGGCCAGCAGGACAGCAAGCCTGCTGGGACCTGCAACAGCCAGGCCCCCTTCCACGCCCACCCATTCAAGAACCAAATCAAGAGCTGAGCCTTTATCTGGTAGACTTTCTGAGTGAGGTAAAGTGACAGGTCTCAGAGAGGACAGCACACAAGTGTCACTTGTAAGGAGAGGAAATAGAGGGTGTAGATGAGGAGGCCTGAGTAGGGTAGCAAAGGGCAGAGGAGCAACATCCCTGCCCACCTACTGTGTGCAAGATATCACAGGGGGCATCTGAAGCTAAAGCAGGAGGTGGTCCTTGCCCTGGAAGCTAGAGACAGACAGACAGACAGACAGACAGACGGACGGACGGACGCACACTTCCAGCACCATGCTTTTTAACCTGAGACAAATTATCCAGAAGCATTTTAAGATGTTTAAAGTCTTCTTGGTTCCTGTGGCTCTCAGTCAAGCCCCAGCTTTCTCTAAATATCTCCAAGTTCTAAGCTAGCTCAACAGGGGAACAGTGAATACAAAGAGGGAAGCCAGCAAAAGGAAACTTCACATCTACAAATACAGAGACACCCATGTGCTCCCAGAGTTCAGAGCCTTCTCTGCAGTGAGAGTCATTTGTGCTAGGGCCAGAGTGTTGTCCAGTTGTAGAGTGCTTGGAATTCGTATGCCAAGTAGCCACGTGTGTACCCAGCATCCTACGGCATACACACGTTTGCATTCACATCAGTATGTGCACACGTATACACATAAGAGCAACTACTGCTCTTACATCCTGCACACACAGGGTCTACCCTACAGAGACGTTTGCCACAGCTCCTCACACCTTGGATACCCACAGAGAATAGATTCCCTTTCCTAGGAAGATACTGATTGTGGAAAAAAAGTTGCTTCCCTGCACCATCTGTTCTTGACACTTAGGTGAGTTCCCGAATGTCCCCCAAGTATATGACACAAACTCACCTAAAGGGACCCTAGTCCTGCCACTCTGAAAAGCCCATCTTGGCTTCTGACCCTTGTTCCTGAGGGTCAGAAATCCACCCGCATCTATGATATTTGTAATTTCTATAATTATTTTTTTAACTAAGCACTTAGAAAAGTTCTTGTAAAACAATTCAATCTGTCTTCAGGTACAAAAAGGGAAAGAAAGTTAGGCTGGGTTTGCTGGGTCTCAAATAAGACCAAGAACACCTGGGGTCTACCACAGCAGGTGGAGCCAGCAGGTCGGGGGCCATCAGAAAGAGGAGAGAGATGCTGGGGCTCTCAGTGGTCCCTGGCCTCTTGCAGGTCCTTCTTCAAAATTGCAAGTATAGTGTCTGTGCCACCCCCACCAGGGCCCCTTCTTGGCCCAGCCTCTAGAGCAGAGCTGGCCTTGCTCAGCATCCCTCTCATATTCTCCTACTGAGTCTGGACCATCCTCCAACATTCCAGCTTTCCAGCCTGGATATGATTTTCTACCATGATATTTTAGGAAAGCTGGGATGGAATGGGATGGGATGGGATGGGGTGGGGTGGGGTGGGGTGGGTGGGGTGGGGTGGGGTGGGGTGGGATGGGATGGGAGCCATTTCCATTGTAGCCCCAGGTCTCCAGCTACTACTTGGTTCCGTTTGGTTATGGGTTAGTATTTAGCCCAACTCCCCACACATGCTAAGCACCCCATTCTCTTGGGCTACACCCTCATCCGATGCCCATGTGTCTAATAATGGCTGACTGAAAAACAATGCTTACCAGTGAGGCAATGGGATTGCCAAGACATCATGAAAAGGCACAAGGCAGCCATATGGGCTAAAAGGTGTGAGCCCTCGATTAGTCGGCCTTGGGAGTCCCAGGGTCCCTTAGTCCCCATCACTCTGGCGCTCTCCCACCCATTACTCAAATGACTTGAGACTGTTAGTTTAGCTTCTCTGGGTTCCAATTTTCTCAAGCGTTTGGAGTTCAGCTTCCCCTACTGGTGTTGACCCCAAGGTAGGAAGGTCAGCCCCTTCAGGATTAACCTGAGGAGGGAGTACAGCTTAAGGACACTTAACCATGCTCACCCAACCCAAGTAAGTCACACTCTCCACTCACTGAATATGGGTCCCCCACTATCATGTTCTACCCTTCCTGACAGCAAGAGTGGCTTCTATCTGTAGGACCAGCTTAGGCTAAATGTCCTTAACACCCAGAGCAACACAGGCACAGAGAGGCAACAAGGGAGGAAGGCAAGAAGGGCAGAAGGCATGATTCTGTAAGCCCAACCCAAGGGTTTGCATCCAGTTTTTGCAAAGAACCCCTAGCTAGTGAGAAGATACTCTCAGGGTCTGAACAAGGCTTCAAGTCAGACTTTCCACTTGGGCTCAGCTCTGATTCCACAACAGCAGCTTCCTGGCCCATAAGGCCCAGCCCCAACTCTCACTGCCTCCTTGCCCTCTCTGGAGGAGAGAAGCCTGTTTATTGCTCTGGGTGGGACCCAAGCCCATAGGGAATTGAAAAGAAATGGCCTGGCCTAGGTTGCTATTGTTTGGTTTAAACAAACTACTGGCTGGGCTGCCTTGAAGCAGAATGAGGGGGAGGCCAGAGAAAAGAGAGCAGGCTGCAGGGCTGCTTTCCGGCCTCCTCCCCACCTTGTTACGGGTAGTCAAGAGAGCTATTTTAGGAGGGTGCTTCTAGGCGTCTCTTGGGTCCTGACCTCCCCTCCTGGAAGGGCCAGGCATTGAAGAGAAAAGCCTCCAGGCTCCAAAACTCCTACCTTCGCCCTCTCCCACCTCAGCATCAGCCTCTCAGCTTCTGGACACATCTGGGTCTGATGCCAACCCAAAGTGGAGGAACTAAGAAATTGCACCGAGAAAGGCACCCAGGCAGGCTGCCATGGGCATCAGATTCTGCAGGAATAGGGAAGGGAGAGAAGGAAGGAAAGAGGGAGGGAGATACATGCATGCACATGAGCATGCGCATGTGCATGGGCGCGAGTACACACACACACACCCACACACACACACACACACACACGTGCGCGAAGGATAGGAAGAGAAGAAAGAAGATGCAGTGGACTTATGGTAGAGGATTCTGTCCTTCTAGCCTGCTGACCCTTCTCCCAACTAAAGATGACCTAGACCCTTATAGTTGAGCCTAAGGAAGGGGCGTGGGCAAGGAGACCCACAGTGAAGAGTGGACAAGCATAGCCTAAAGCAGAAGACATTAAGTGCCTACCCACCCCACCCCCATCAGTGTCCCTTCTTGGTCCTAGAATGGGCACTTAGTTAACCAGGGTACAGCCCTCCCCGCCCCCACCATTCCTCCACCCTGTCTCCACTTTCAGGGAGTGAGAGGCATAGACTGCCCCCAGGAAGGACTGGGTGGAAAGGGGGCCAGGGCACAGTTAGGTGTTGGCAGAATCAATTAAGAACCACACTAATCACCATCATTAAGGCTATAAAACCCCACACCTAGGGGCCCGCAGGGCTCCCTGGCATGGCCTGGGGCCCCGAGCTGTGGCACAGACCCAGGGGCCTGGTTCCAGTCTCTTTCATCTAAGCATCCACCAGTCCTGCAAAAACAATAATTAGTTACCCGCCTCCGGGAGCAACTCATTATCCCACAGACATGGAGTGGAAGGAAGGAGGGCAGAGGGAAGCAGAGAGAAACTGAGGCTAGAAAGGTGGCCCAAAGCTGTGGCTGGGTCCAGTTAAGGCAGTCCACTCTCTCCCCACCCCCACCTCGACCTCCCTTTGCTTCCTTGCCTCATAGGCTTAAAAGGTCCAGAGGGAGCATAGTCCTCCCTCCTACAAAACCGAGTTAACTAGCCAGCTGCTAAGGACAGCCAGGCCGAGCACCCCACAGTTACATCCTGCACCCAATCTCAGATGCAGATGGTGGTCCTGAGGCAGCCCTTGGGGAAGGTCCCATTCAGGATCCCTCAGAGATCAGGTATCTGTTCTTTGCCTCCAGGACACCTCCCACCCCTTGACACCCTACATCTAGTCTCCTCTCCCCCGGGGATCCCTGAAGCACCATTTTCCATCTCCAAAGTCCTCTCCTAGAGGCAGCCACAACCCTCTTCCATCCTGCTCCCAGAGAAAGGTCAACGGCTAAGGACCCAGAGGGCTTGCTGAAGCAAGAGTCAACCTTTACCATCACTACTCAGAAAGTAAGCCACAGTCTTTCCTGTTTCTCCTTTTAGGGTGCTGACATGAAAAGTGGGAATATTCGTGGCAATACAATAACAGGTGAGTGGGTTCCTCCAGCTCCTCTTCTCTAGACAGGACATTAATGACAGATGTAAGAAAGAGTAATTGTAACACTGACTCACAATGTGTACAAATACCAGCTATAAAGGTCCCCTGTAGGTTCTGATGTCATAGCATTTTTTTGGACTCAGGGTCTCATGTATTCCAAGATGGCCTCAAATTTGACATAGTTCAAGAATGATACTGAACTTCTGATCCTCCTGCCTCTGTCTTCTAAGTTCTGGGATTGCAAGCATGCACCATCATGCTTGGTTTATGCCAAGCAGGTGATGGAACCCAGGGCTTCAAGAATGCTAGGCAAGTGCTCTACCAACTGAGCCATACCTCCAGCCCCAGGGTCTAATTCTAAAGAAGCTGAAGTGTGGGTTAGGGGTGGAGAGAGGGCTTCCCCCTTGTCATGTAACTGGGAAAACAAGAGGCCAGTCAAGAGTCTAGCTCACTATATCCTTGGGTAGTGCACTCATTGGTAGGGCACTCATGACCAAATTCCCCAGACCCCCAGACCTCAGATTCCCTCTGAGGTCCCCATCCCCAAGGTGTGCCTTAGATGCTCAGGTGATGAGTTGGCCACAGACAAAAGACTGAATACAAATGGTCCCACACAGTCTGGAAAGCATAGGCACAGTCTCACTTTTCAATTTCAGCTTTCTCGTCATAAAAAATGAACCTTGATGGAAGGAAGTTGTCCACTGTACACCTAGCCAACATGTGGGGTACCCAATGCCCACTCCCAAATCTTCATTTCTGGAGGATTTGAATGGGAGGTCTTCAGGAAATCCCTAGCAAGAGGGGTAAACTCCCCTGGAATTAAATTCTTAATTTCCGTCTTGTCCACAGAGAATTCTGGCCACCTGTCTTTGGCCATGAGGAATATACCCCAAACCCACCAGCCTGGACAGAAGCCACCAGATTCATCTGCCTTCCACACACCCATTTATAAGAAGGGACAATCTTTTTACACCCCATGCTCAGAAATCTTTCTTAGCCCTAGAAGTGTTTGTGAGGAATCCCTAACTTACCAAAATTCAGAAGCTCCAAAATAACCTCAGAATACTGGCATGCTGTCACCTGTTCCCTGGTAGACCCCAAGCCACACAAATGCACATGACTCTTGGCACACTTTTTTCCTTTCCCCCATTGTACACACACACACACACACACACACACACACACAATCTGATCTGATCTGTGATGGGAAAGATGAACAGTCAGTCAGGAAATCCCCTGGCTCTCGGTATGCTGGTGGCCCAGTGGCTGGAAGCACTCTATGAGAAACACTTCCAACAGTGCCAAACGGTCATTCCCTCTTTTGTCTCATGGTTAAGAGAGGAAAAGAGAAGGAGGGTCATGATCAGCCAGCGTTCCCACCCACTAGCATCCTCCTTGCAATCATCCCTTCCCTTCCCTCCCCCCCCCCCGCCCACCACCACCCCCAACCCAGGAAGACTCTTGGCTCCAGCTTGTGTATCCTCCTTGAGAAGGGAAATGGAGAGAGAACAGTGGGAAGGGGCAAAGCAACACTGGAAGGAGTTCCGGCCTAGAAGACCTAGGCCAGGACAACCAAGTCCCCAGTTGCTGCATGGGCATGGGACAAAGAGGATGGCTGCCTTCACCCTATGACCTTACCCTCCAAAACAGCCAGCCTCCAAGAGGTAGAGTGAAAGGGAGAGAGTCTTCTCCTCAGTTCCCTGGGATTCCCAGCTTCTACAGTGCCTCTGATCAAACCTTTTGAACCCAGTCCACCCACCCTGGTAAACACTTCCAGATCTTCCCAAACCAGCCAAGAAACTGGCCTCTTTAGGGATTGATTTCATAAGGAAATGCTGAAAAGAATATTAAAACCCACTGCCAAACACACTCATAGGGGAAGATGGGTTTTCTCTTGAGGCAGAGAATCCATCTGGATAGACTAAAACCAAAAACAGAACACCACCAACACTCATCTACTGGCCCAGAAAGGCCTGGGAGCCTCAACCCTTTTTGCCAACCTGAAGCCCCACTCCCAACAAAAACACCCCTACTTATCCCAAACATATACCTTAAATAAAACACCAAAAATGAGATCCCACCAAGCATAAGTCCTAATGGGGGAGGGAGTGGTGAAATGGGTGTGACTTCATTTGGATGACCCTAGGAAGGTCACCAGGGATGGAAAAACAAAGGTGATTTTTTTTTTTTAAAGAGCTGTCAGGAGATGCTGCAAGCATGATGGTGAACCCCCTCATGTCTCTTGTCCTTTTTCCTACAGACTACCAGCCTCCTACCCCACCACCGACCACTGGTCTACACCGCTACCAGTTCTTCGTCTACCTTCAGGGAGACAGAGACATTTCTATCCCAGACGGAGAAAGCCAAGACCGAGGTGAGGCCTTACAGACCTTCACACTGAAGCTAAGGTAGATTCTGGGGCAGGACCAAAGTTGTGTGTCTTCACTGGAAAAATCAGAACTTTGACTTCCACCCATGAGCCTTGGAGGCTGAGGCCAAAGGGCAGTATTTCTTGTGAGTGATTGGGATGAATGTTCTAAAGGAGGTTTTGGCTTCAGATGTGGTCTCCCAGAAGTAAACACATCAGCCAAGGAGCACCCCCAAAACTTTGCATGGCATGTACAGGCAACTACCCTACAACACCTCAGCAAGTAATTGTGCCCTATAATTGAGGCCAATCTGGGCAAGAGTACCCTGGAATGCCACCCTGCTGGTCTGTCTTCATTGGTGGTTAATTGCTTGGTCTGCCTTGCCATCTCAGTGATGGAGCAAAAGATGTCCCCAGCCACGCCCCTCCCCCAGCTTCTCTGAGCACTCCTCCTCAGACACTGGAGAGGACACATTTCCACAGCCTTCTCATGGCTAACATAGCCTGCTTGGCCTCAGTCATAATACCAGCAGGGCTGGGGTGCAGATGAGACTGACTCCCAGACAGGCTGCAGGTAACTTACTATATGAGCCTTAGATTTCTCTTTGAGAAAATGGGAACACAGTGGTCCCCCATGCACTCTGGTACCTCCCAGGTTTGGAAAGGGAAGGTCCCGAAGAAGTCACAGGTGTCAGTGTAAGGGCACATAAACACACACGCCCCAGGCTGTGCAAAGGTGAGTGGCAAGACAGATATAAGCAGCCATTTTCTCTCCCCCAGTGACCCCAACTAACTTCTACCCACTGGGAAGCCAACACAGGTATTGTCACATCCCCTGTGCCTGAGGCTCCAGAGGTAAGGAGCTGAAGCCCAGAAAAGGCCTGGCATGCCGGTAGTGTCCTTTAGATGTGTGCCAAGTGAAGGTGGGGGTGGGGGTGTGGATGTATCAGTCACAAAAGACTCGGCCCCTGGAGCCAAGACAGTGCCACCTTTCCACTCATGACCCCTCCCAGGTGCCTTCAGCACTTTGCCAGCATACAAGTCTGTTTAGACAGCTCTGCCAAGGACACACTTTTAAATCTGGACATCAAGTGTGAAGAAAGGGAAAAAGAATGCACCTTGGCCCGATCAAAACAAGACTTCTGTTTCCCTAGCTTCCTGGGTACCAATCTCACCAAAATGACAGGAAGCTGCCGAGGCTCAGTAGCTGCCAGGTACCAAGAACTGAAGCCTTCTCTGTAGTTCCCACCCATTCTATGGGACGCTGGTAGACTAAAGGAGTAGGTCAGCACTCTAGCTCAGACCCCAGGAGCCTAACACCAGTGCCTTGAGTAGGGAAATTCTCCGAATGGGCTCATGCTAAGAAGCTGGCTTTCTTACGGCAGGATAGAAGTGAAAGAGAGCATCAGAGGATGCCAGGAAGAACAGCAACCAGGGCAGGAGATGAAGCGGGCAGCGTGTGCCCAAGACATTACCTTTCTCTGCTGAGACAGGGTCCCTGATATAGGACCATAGCCTCACAGTCATGAAGCACACTGACTGGGTCAAGTACTCAGCCAAGGCTGCCTCCCCTCCTAGGACAGACAGCAAGGCAAAAAAACTGCAGAACCATGGGGCCTGGAACCATTGTTAACCAGTTTGGATCTTCACCAGAACCGTCATTCCTTACACACTCACTCGTGCACCTTGCGTGCATCCAAGCAGAGAAAGACTCCTGTAGCTTTCTCTGCTGCCAAAGGTTCTGGCCGTACCGGGATGTACTTCCATGTGCCCAGCTTTGTGCGAAGAGAAGACAGGTCCCAGAGCCTACGGGATTTTCCCTGCCCTCAAGGAGCTGACAGTCTAGTTTAGAACTGATTAAATAAGAGTGCAGAGCAGCTTATTATTAAGTCCTTAATTGTGTTGTTCTGATTGCAAGGACACAATAAAACCAAGTGGACTGGGGATGCAGCTCTTATCTTCCTGGGGAACAGGGGATGTAGCTCTTATCTTCCTGGTCTCTTTTTCTCCAGGCCAGTATCCCGTCTTCATCCAAGTAGAGAACAAAGAAATCTTTCCGAGGGTTAGAAAATCTTGCTTCCACTTTCTATCTGGCGATAATCGTCTTGGGGGGGGGCTCAGTTTCCTCTCCAGATAGATGAGGTTTGGCAGCCAACCTACAGGCATGGGAGCTTCATGGAGGAGACAGAAGAAGACAATCTGAATGCCTGAATGAGTGGGCTCTTGGCTCTGGAAACTAGAGATGCAAAGTTTATTTGTTTGTTTGTTTGTTTTCAAGTAAGAAAATAGAAAGTAAGCTGAGTGGTGGGGGTGCACACCTTTAATACCAGGACTCAGAGGCAGAGGCAGGCTGACTT
Organism: Grammomys surdaster; assembly: GCF_004785775.1. Lineage (NCBI taxonomy): Eukaryota > Metazoa > Chordata > Mammalia > Rodentia > Muridae > Grammomys > Grammomys surdaster. The sequence continues at coordinate 8,711,660 of NW_021621022.1, forward strand.
CTGTGAATTCAAGGCTAGTCTGGTCTACAGGGCAAATGTCAGGACAGCCAGGGCTGCACAGAGAAATCCTATCTGGAGGAGGGTGGGAAGAAGAAAAAGGAAGGAAAGAGAGAAGGAGAGAAGGAGAGAAAGAGAGACAGAGAGAGAGAGAGAGAGAGAGAGAGAGAGAGAGAGGGAGGGAGGGAGGGAGGGAGGGAGCGGGGGAGGGAGGAAGGAAGGAAGGAAAAAGAAAGAAAAAGAAAATAGAGAATAAGTAGAAGAAAGCTCATGGGCATTCTCAAAGGCCCACCAGAAGCATGGCACTAGTGGGTAAACCATAAGGAACCAATACAGATTGTTTGTAGGAGAGGCAGCACATGAAAGCAGCTTCTTAGAGACAAGCAATCTGAATAATCAGAGAGAGGGGCAGAAGGCCGCCAGAGGTGTGCTGGTGTGAGATGGTGAGAGGCCAGCAGAGACGGACCCAGGGCAATTGCAAAAGCAGAAACTGCCGTGGCCCTTGCATAATTTCAGAGTGTTGCGAGCTTGGTACACTGTGCTTGGGAACTCATGGAGCCATAGGCCAAACCAACTCTCAGTCAGGGCACAGGTCCCTGCCAATGAACACAAGCCCCAGGACTTGCCATGATCTAGTTTTCTGTCCGTAGGATTAGAGCCATGAGAGATGCAAGTATGCTAGCACCAGTGCTGGATCCCCCCAGGGTGACCGGGCAAGGACAGCTTCCAGAGGCTGAAGGGGAAAGGTGAAGTTCCGGGAGTTAGGCAAAGGGACATCTAAAGAGACAGCTGGCTGAGCCAATGAGCTAGACAATTATAAGAAATGTTTGCAAGGCAGTTTTGAAACTGAAGTAATCTAAAGGTCTCCAGTGTGACACCGGGTACAGTCCATTTAAAAAAATAATAATGTAGAACCAATTGTGTTCGATTGCTCCTCCTATTCAGAGCCTTGTCCTCCTTGGAACTCGTGTGTATGTGACAGGCTGAATTGCCATTGAAGCTGCCATAACTGATAATGAGTGTCAGGTGGCATTGTTCAAAGCCAGGAGGGTAAGACCCTCCTCCAGCTTCTGCTCTGTCCCGTGACTCGGTATAAATACACGTACTCAGAGAATAAGGACATTCACACTCTCAATCACTGTGTGACCTTGGACAACCCACCTCACAACCAGGCACCTTGACTTCTATCTCATCAAAATGGAGCGAGTTATTCTACAGTGGGATGCCCCGCTGGAGGGACATGCTCCTAAATCCACTCTTCCTTCCTGAGTTCCACCATGCGAATGAGCAGTGACAGGGCTTGCCTGAAGGGACCAACCCTAGACATTTCTAAGTGAAGGTTTCCACAGGGAAGACCAAGAGGGACTCAAGCTACCCTGATCTAGTTAGAAAGTCCTGTGGTGCCATGAAGCCACTCCTGTGCCACAGCCCCTTTCTCTCTTGTCATGACTGTCCAATGTACTCTGCACCCCCTGGGGCAGTGCCACATGCTAAGTTGTGCTCAACACCATGACCAGTGCTGACGGGACAAAAGAGAACTGCCAGTCTCTGTTCTCACGGATGTGTGTGTCGTCCTGCTGGACCTAAGAAATGGAACATGCAGATTACTTTGGAGAAGATATCCAAATGTACGAAGTATCCCTAGGACCCTTGAAGCCATTCCCTCAGACAAGGGCCAGTCATAGTTTATAGACATCATCCCAAAGGCCATGTTTTGCCCAGACTTGGAGCTAGAGGCGATTTCTGGCCTAGGATGTACTGGACTTTTACTCTCTGCTTCCCAATGGACTGCTCCTGTCCTAGCTACACACACACACACACACACACACACACACACACACACACACACAGAGAGAGAGAGAGAGAGAGAGAGAGAGAGAGAGAGAGAGAGAGAGAGAGAGAGAGAATATTACACACACATGCACCTGAAGCCTGAGACATAGCCTCGGCTAATCTGTGATTCTCCATGGTTTTTCTATACCTTTTTCTTAGCAGCAGCCTTGATCTTGACATTTCCACTTCTATATTCTAGAGGAAAGAGCTGACCCCATAGCAACACACACACACACACACACACACACACACACAGAGAGAGAGA